>NC_141462.1:40222500-40822500 GCF_015680905.1 Coptis chinensis | reverse complement strand
GGGCTAGATACTATTATATGATGCTGCAAGTGTGGGAAAGTGTCCCGGCTTGGCTTAGGATCTTGAAACTTATGTTGAGTTTGGGTTAGTCGATGTTAAACTGGGGATCACGCCTTGGGTTCCCTTGTCTCTTAACTAAGCCCACGTCTCTTCTGTCAGGATTGTGTAGATAACAAAGACAACCGTGTTGATGAAGTATTAAGATTCCAAAGAGAATTGCTATATGTACCCTTGGAAGTCAACAAGACTTGGAATAAATTACAGAAGGAAATAGAAGAGAAAGGGATACTGATGCGGACATCAACATGGTCAATCCCATGGGCCGCGCGCCCACTAGTTTAATTATTTTATTTTAGTTGTTGACACATGTCGTGTTCCTATTGGTTTAGAATTTTTAGGATTAGTATAAATAATGGGCTGGTAATTAGGGTTTAGGGAGAGTTGTGTTATTAAGAATATTTCAGAGAGAAATAAAGATTTGTTTTAGTTTTAGTTGTTTTGTTTAATTCAAGAGTAAATTTGATAAACTGAAGCTTCCGCCAGTTTAATCTACATCATTTGGTATCGGAGCACGAATCGTTCCTAAGTAAAATCTAATTTTTCTTTTTCTTATTCGTTTTAATTTTTCATGTTACTGTTCATCAGTACTATTCACGAAACATTGTTCATCAGAAACACTATTCACACATTACTATTCATCGTGTTACTGTTAGCCCGAAAATTAATTTTCTGTCTTTGTCTTCTTTCAAGATCAAAGTTTTAATTTTTATGCCGTATATCAAGAAACCAGAGATGGAACACCTAGAAAAAAATTATCAGGGTTTGAATACCAAGTTTGAAGCTATGCAAGAAACCTTGAATGCACTTCTAGCCGCCTAACAACAAAATTCTAGGGTTTCTCCAGAAGTTAGTTTACCTTTTCAGCAGCCGTCACAGGTTCCACCATTAATGGCGTCTTCTCAAAGTTTTCAGACACCACCAGTTTCTATGCCATTCGGCTATTATCCAGATCTCTATCAGCAGCAGATGATGTATCAGGGTTGTTCTCTTTATTATCAGTCTTGGAACCCTAGTCAATATCATTATGTTCCTCCTTATGGGCCAAACCCAAACCTGGGATATGTGCCTCAATCATTCTGTCCATAGCAAGAGGTTTCTCATCTTCAGACTACTCCAACGCCGTAGGGTCTTGAAGTGGTGGGTGCGCCTATTGTGACTACAGTACTCTCACCTCCTACCTTGGTCACTGCAACTACACCAGTAGACACTACAGTAATTCCAGCACCCACAGATACTATCTTGCTAGAACAGGTTGCAGACCAGTACCAACCACTGCGTCCTTTTGATGTTCGGTCTGGTCACTCGACTCCTCATCCAGGTCTTACTGATACAGTTGCAATAACAGGCCAGAAACGAGTTGAACAATGGCTCTAGCATGACCATCCAGTCGAGGTTCCTCCATTAGTTCGTGAACCTTTTAATCTTCCAGCTGTTATTCCTCCTCAGCGTGGGGGAAGACCTAATTCTGTGCCAGGTTTACCACAACTCCAACCATTGGAGCGATTTGTTCCCCCTCAGAGACAACATGTTATTGTACAACCGCAAGTGCAACCTATGGGCCAACATCAGCTACACGGTCTACCGCCAGTAAATAACATGCAGGAGGGTCCTTTTCTTCAGCCGAACCATTTGGGTGTTGGTTATGGCATGGCTCCTAGAGGACGTGGTCATGGCGGTGCAAATAGAGGCAGGGGTGGTCAGCCAACAATCTTTTCCACCTTAGCCTCTGTAAGCTGTTTACTAGGAGGAATAACTGCATGAATGAGAGTGCCATCTAATGCTCCAATAGCCCCTTTGAATGCTCCTTGTCTAAGTTTCTTATAACTTCTAAGTTCTCCAACTGGGGCATCCCAATATGGTGGTACAATCATCTCTTTGGAAAACACAATCATAGCTTTCAACATTTCATGACAGTACTTGTGAATTGTTTCTCCAGAATGTTGGAATAACCAACTTACATGTGTCATACGAGTGTTATGACTAAGTGTTAACAAGAACATCTTCATTTTCTCATGACTCCATAGGTAGGTGCTTACTATTGGCCAAGTACCTTCTCTCTCGAAGATGACTACACAATGTTTGAAAAGATTCTTTTGCACATCCTAAACGATTGGAAAATTTGTTTTGATGGACCATTCAAAGTCTCCCTAACTAAATCTTATCCACTACGTGAGGAAATGCACATCTTGTGACGGACTCTCCTTGGGAGTGTATTTCTTCTTGCATGTTTGAGCAATATCACTAATGCTATTAGACTCACCAACAAGGATAAGTTAAAAGAATCCATATAGACCTACATATAATAAGGATAACCATATAAATGTATCCATCACATTGCATTCGGTGCAAACAAATTAAAAAATAGTTAATGCATTTCAAAGAGAGAATAACATACTAGAACTTGGCATAATGATGAGTGTGTGAGTAGATGGGAGTTGACAAGGTGGTGGGGAAGCTGGACAGAGCATTTTACAATAACGAATGGATTCTCTTGCACCCAGGTTGGCGATATAGGGATCTGAGTAAGTTGTACTCTGACCACTCACCCATTATTGGCTGGTCGATTTCTATCCCAAAGCCCAGGAATGTTCCTTTAAAATTTTTCAAGATGTGGACCACCTATCCAAGCCTAGAGGATCTGGTGAAACAAAGCTGGTCGGAGCCCATGGAAGGGCATTCAGTATTTGTGCTTGCACAAAAACTCAAACGTCTGAAAGGCAAATTGAAATCCTAGAATTGTAATATATTTGGGAACTTGGGCACACAGGTCAGAGAGGAGCCTGCGGCGCTGGAGATTATGCAAAAAGAATTGGAGAGGAATTACAATGATGCTTTGGCCAATGAAATTATAAATCAAGAGACTAAAGTAGAGGGCTTACTGGAACAAGAAGAGTCTTTTTGGAGGCAGAAGTCCAAGGTTAAATGGGATAACGAGCTGGAAAAGAGCACAAAGTTCTTCCATGCCTTAGCTGATATGAACAGGAACAAATCTTACATCACTGAACTGGAAAACAAAGAAGGGGAGATTCTTACTAACCAAAAGGATATCGGAGAATACATTGTGCAGCAGTTTTCTAAGAAACTGATGAGAGTTGAGTTGCAGCCGGATGACTATCTTATTAATTTGATGCCAAGGTCGGTAACAGAGGAGGACAATGAGAACTTTATTAAGATGCCTCCTTAGGAGGAAATCAAGAAGGAGTTTTTTATTTGAATCTATATAGCTCTCCAGGGCCGGATGGGTTCACAGGCTATTTCTTTCAGACTTACTAGGACATAATGGGGTTGGACATGATAAGAGCTGTACAATACTTCTTCATCAGAAGTCACATTCCCAGCAACTTTAATGCTAACTTCTTGGTTCTAATCCCAAAATAAAAGGGAGCAAAACAGTTGGATAGGTATATACCAATATGTCTGGCAAACTTCGGCTTCAAAGTCATTACAAAAATCTTGGCTTCACGACTAAATATCTTCGCTCAGAGGATTATCACAAAAGAGTAATATGGGTTCATTGCCAGCCGAAACTCTGCTCAAGCAGTGGGGTTGGCCTCTGAGCTTATTAATGAGCTGAAAGTCAAGAGAAGAGGAGGTAATATAGGCATCAAGCTGGATATATCACAGGCCTTTGATACTTTAGATTGGAACTTTCTCTAGGCAGTTATGCATAGAATGGGCTTTGATGGGAAACTGATAGGATGGATACAGGGAGCAGTTGCAAATAATTCAATCTCCATCCTCTTAAATGGTGGCCCTATTGGATGCTTCACAGTGGAGAGGGGACTTAGGCAAGGGGACCCTCTCTCTCCGATACTATTTGCCTTTGCAGAGGACTGTCTGAGTAAAGGATTGGAATGGCTCTGTGTGAACAAGAGAATACAAATAATGGTGATCCAGAGCGCCTACTCCAGTCCTACACACCTTATGTTTGCAGATGATATCTTCATATTCTGTAACACAAGCATGCAGCATCTCATTAACCTCATGAAACTTTTGGACTCCTACCAGTTGCCCTTGGGTCAGCTCATAAGCAAAGATAAATGTAAGATTTTCTTGAGTCCAATGACACACAGAAGGAAGCATGACATTGAGGAAATCATGGGCATCAAAGAGGGCTTTTTCCTGGAAAACTATTTGGGTGTTCCCTTAACTGTGGGGAGGGTTACAAGAGCATCTCTTGCTCCTCTGGTTGACAAGGTTAGGAAAAGGGCAGCTAGCTGGGCTGGAAAGATGTTATCCTTCAAGGGTCGAGTGGTTCTGGCCAAGCATGTTTTAAACAGTATACCTGTGCATAATATGGCAATTTACAAATGGCCAGCGTCGGTGATCAAAGAATGTGAGGGCATAATCAGGAACTTCATTTGGAGTGGTAGCCCAGCGAAGAGGAAATTCATCACAGTGAAATGGCAAAAGGTATGTCTGCTAGTGGAGGAGGGAGGTCTCGAACTACAGAAGCTCAGAGACATAAACCTATCTATGCTCATGAAACTAGCTTGGAATTTACTGAATGGAAACTTGGATTGGTCAGAGTTTATGAACGGAAAATATAGAAACAAAGTAGGGGGTTGATCTAGCCATAAGAGTTCCACAGTGTGGACTAGGTTACAATGGGCTCTCAGAAAGATGCATACTCATCAAGGGTGGATCATTGGCAAAGGAGAGAATATTAATCTATGAAGGGATAACTAGATAGGTGACGTGATTATTGGAAATTTTATCCAGGATAAGAGGCTCCTGCAGAAACTCAAAGCCCCCCCTCAGCGCTTGCATCCAGGGGAACCAGTGGAATTTCTCTAAAACTATGAAACAAATTTTGAGTAATCTAGGGGCGAAAAATCAGCCAGTTAGAGTTTCCTGATCAGCAGAGAGAGGATAAGAGAGTTTGGCGTCAATCCATTGATGGCTTGTTCACTGTGGGGTCGGCATATGAAGCTACTAGAGAGAGTGCGAATGCGCTGCTGTGGACAAAGTTTCTCTGGTTAGTAGAGGTGCTGCCAATGACTCTTGGGACAGGATGGAAAATTCTCCATGGTGCCATGCACACAGACGAGAAACTAAGGGGGAAGAACTTCAAGATGGTGTCTCGCTGCTGCATTTGCACGGTGGCAGAGGAAACTCAGGACCACATCTTATTCGAATGTAGTTTTGTGCAGAGATGCTGGGAACTCATAACACACAATATGCAACATCATACGAGGATTGCCAATCGGGAAGAGATGTTCATAAAGTGTAGAAATGAAAGCCCACTCTTACAGGATCTATGGAAAGCAGCATCAATTTCTTGCTTAGTCGCGATTTGGAGGAATAGGAATGAAATCATCTATGGCAGCAAGAAGTCAAGCATCAGTTCCATCATGTCCCAAGTTCGTAGAGCAGCGAAGAGAGCTAATGACCGATCGAAGAAGCACATGCATAATACTACCAGAGATTTGGAAGTCTTGAAGGCTTGGAAGCTACCGGCCAAGTTAAGGAAGGCTCCACGCACTTTAGAATGTTATTGGGTGGCTCCACCTAGCAACATGATAAAAGTGAATGCTGGTGGTTGCTCTAGAGGTAATCCCGAAAACTCAGGTTGGGGCACGCTTCTTAGAGATAGCAATGGAAATGTGATTGGCGCATATATCGGAGGTCTGGGTATTGCCACAAACTTTATAGCTGGGAGTTTTGCGATAGTGGAGGGCATCTCAAAAGCGGTGGAACTAGGATGGAAACTAATCTGGGTGGAATCCGACTCTACTGCGGCAATCAAATCTTTCCAGAATGACCAGGTACATTGGCAAATTCGTGCAGCTTGGGACAAAGTGAAAGGGCTAGCGGACTGGATCATTGTGACTAACACCTGGAGGGAGGTTAATTTTGGCGCGGACATTTGTTCTAAAGAAGCCGCAAACCTGGCAAAGGGAGAGAAGAAGTGGTGGGATGGCAGGCCACCATTCTTGCATAGAATTGAGGATATGAACATCACGTACTATAGATTTGTAAATTGACCTCAGCTACTTTGAGATAGTGCTTACTATCAATCCTATCCATTTTTTGTACTTTGTAACCTTTTAATTTATTAATACAATTACCTTTAGCAAAAAAAAAAAAAAAAAGTGTGTGAGCACTTGGGTTGATAGTGGAGCAAGCATCAGGATCACCAAAGCGATCATCTTAACCATAATATACATCCGCAATGTATAATGAAAAGTGCACTTCCATTATTGTACAAAATATAAAATGGTATGGTTCTCTGTCAAAGTTCAAATGTAGGCTTCCTTTTCTAATACTCCATCTTTGATTTATTGGTCTATTTCACCCTAAACTAAACACATTCTTATTAATCAATCAGCAACAACACAAAATTAAAATAAAGAGAGAACCAGTCAGCAACAAACCTAAAATCAAGTACTAAAAGAAAATAAATAAATCAGTAAATAGCCAAATCAATTAGTCGGCAGCAAACCGGCCACAACAATCAATAAAAAGAAATTGAAACAATAGCATACAATGCAACGACAATAATGCAAGTGCTAATAAGAGAGAGTGAGAGTGCGAATTCAATAATGAACAGAGTCCATGAATACTAGCATAATCTAAGAGACAACTCGCCAATTTAATCAATGCCGATTAAGTTTCTATTGCATACCGAGTGGCTCGATCGACCTTGACAGTGGTGGCAACAGTTTCACACTTTCTCGCGGTTGTGGCAGTAGCACCAAGGCGCTCGGTCGATATCAGAGATGGAGCTTATGATTGGCGGCAGCAGCAGCTGCTTGTTGGTTTGGGAAGAATGAAGAAGAGATAACGAGGGCAAGGGGTAGTATGCTTGGGGCGTTTGTGTATTTTCCCAGCATAGAAGTCTTACACAATTGTAGTAGGTCCAATTTTGGTACTGACAGAAATCATGCCTCTTATAAGACATTTCTAGTAGAATGCCTGTTATAAGAGGCAAATAATGAACCAAAAATATGTCCCACATCACTGGTCCATGTGTCTTATAAGAGGTTATAAAACCTCTAGGTCTTATAAGAGGCAAAAACAAATGGCCCCTATGTTGGTAAACTGTTAGAGATACATTATGTTGGCTTATGAGATAGTTATGTTGTCTTACAGGTAACCATTGAGGAAAATGAAATAACATGTTCAATTAAGTACTAATTGAACACAATGTAGTGCTTTTTGCACTTGATACATAAGTACCCAGTCTATTAATATGCACAAAACCATACTCAATGCAGTGCTTCCTGTGTTGTGTGATTGTGTCTAGTAGATACTGTTTCAGTAAGTTTTGCCAAAACACACTAGTTGGGTCGGAAGTGATCTTTTCGGAAGAGATTGCAAAGGGGATGGTTGTTGGTGAGAGTTGAGACTAGACTTTGGTTTGAAGTTGCTTACGTACCTAAATGTTGTATTGCTTTGGGATCAAGTATTGATTGTGCAGTTATGGAGAATGACCAAGGTTGGATTTTATATGTCGGATTGGTGATAGTTACTTCCTCGTTCTCCAATATTCCAATCGTGGGATGAAGTTGAAGAACTTGCTGGAGTACCGTCACAAGATTTGAAGTTGATGGAAGTGAATCTTGAATTTGGACGAAGTTGTGGAAGTTATGGACAAAGTTGTGGAAGTTGATTGATTCGGTCAAACAACTTCCTCACAAATGTTCAAGACATGTGTTTAATTGAATAGATTTTGCGTTATGTGGGTAGGTAATAAATTAAATCTGAGCATGGGCTCTAAGCATGGCTTTTTTGGGCTCAGAGCATGGGCTTTATTGTAATTAAGCTCTGAGCATAGGCTTTTTGGGCTCTGAGCATGGGCTTTATTGTAGTTAAGCTCTGAGCATAGGCTTTTTGGGCTCTGAGCATGGGCTTTATTGTAGATAAGCTATGAGCGTGGGGTTATATTGAATTAGGCTTTTATTGGGCCACATTTGTGGGGGCTGGAACAAATACCGACCTATACTCACATTTGTAAAACGTACCAACTTTCTACAATGATCTTGTCCGTGGTTTTCAAAAAAGCCAAATGACTGCAGGGAGCAATTCATCTTTGCCATAGAGTCATAATCAAGTAAGTGAAGCGAATGTTTTTTTGAGAGGGGGGGAAGTGCGTTGCTCAAAATGTAGTTTGGTAGGTTTGTGTCTGTCTGTCCTCAATCCTTCACAACTCTCCTTCTGCCTCCTTCACTCCCAAACTCTCTCTCTCCCCACCCACAAACCCATCTCTCCCTCCACCCTCCACTCACGCCCCCACTGCTTGCAGTTATCTAGTTACATATATAAATTACCATGAAAGGGACTGCTTCAGATATTTCTACACTTGTTAAGTCGTTAATGTTTGCAGATTGAACAGTAATGGATCTATTGATAGCTTAAGCTGAAATGAGTTCCCCTTGTATTTTAACTATGAAATGATAATGGGCAATGATTGAAGAAACATCAATTCAACTTATACATAATGGGAAACTTAAACTTACTTACATAAGTTCGTAGAAAAAACAACTAGAACTCAACAAATGGACAATTAGACAAACACCAATAGATGTGATAGACAAATAGAGGGGTTTCCTGATTAATTTTGTTAACATGTTAGAGAAATACTATGTTGTCTTATAGTATAGTTATATTGTGTTAAAAGGAAACCTTGAGGAAAGGACATGACATGTTTAATTAAGTATTAATTGAACACAATGCAGTGCTTCCTACAAGTCCAACACAATGACTCTATATTTCTGTAAGCAAGGGATAAACAAAGGTCACAGGTTTATAAAATGCAGAAGTCAACCTAGATGCAATGCTTTCAAATGGATTGATCTCCCAGATGAAGAAAGCCATGAAGCCAGCCATCAAGCAACTACAACTACGTAAGAAAAGGTCACAGAAGGAGGGAAGGTGAAGGTAACAGTGGAGGGGAACTGTACCTCCAAAATTACCATGGAAGGGAGTGTTTCAGATATTTCAGCACTTGTTAAGTCTTTAGGGTTTGCCGATTGAACTGTAATGGATCTACTGATAGCATAAGTTGAAATTAGTGAACATTTTGGATGTATTTTAACTGTAATTGATGTAGTTTAACTGTGAAATGATAATGGGTAATGATTCAAGAAACATGAATTCAGCTTAAACATAATGGGAAACTTACACATAATTACAAAAGTTCGTAGAAAAACAACAAGAACTCAACAAAGAGACAATTACAAATAGGTGTTTCCAGTTATGTAAGTAATCTATTAGAGATACATTGTGTTGTCTTTATACATAGTTATGTTGTTGTGTATTTAACCATTGACTAAAGGACATAACATGTTTAATAAGTAATAATTTCACATAACCATAACACAATGCAGTGCTTCTTGCAGTTGATACATAATAAGTACCCAGTCTATTAAAACATACTAACTAACAGGAAAGAAATAATTACATATATAAACGACTAGTTCAATTGGGTTTCGGCAAAGTCTGACATGAATGAGAAAATGGAGTGAATGCTACTTGCTAGGATTACATGATCTGCTAGGACCTTCTTCTCCATGAAACTATACCATATGATCTTGTTGTACCAACTGAAAACGCCAATGTCTGATGGCAGTAGGCCGACAAAGTTTGAATGGTAGAAACCTTCATACAATATAAACGTCCTCGGTTCACTCCACACACAGTTCTCGTACCACTGCAAAACCCAGAGTTCTAATATTCCAGTGCCGGTGCCGTCCTCACCCCAGAAAGAGAACATAACAGCTATGGAGCCAACATAGGGAAACAGCGTGTATGACTTCGGTGGACGTTGAGTCTCCGGTAGCCTAATCCTTGTCCATTGCTCACGTCGAACGTTAAAAACTAATATTCTCGCATCCCAAAGAGACCAATGAAGATTTCCTTTTGCAACAACTCCAGCATTCCTTTTAAGGAGTTCATCATTAAAAGACAACTCCAGGTCCTCCAACCTTCTCCATTGTTTAACTTGGTAATCAAATAATTCAACATGATAGATGATACATTTCTTCAATTTGTTGTCCTTGGAAAGCCTTACAATGTTGTGGTTGGGTACTGAGAGCCTAACTATAGTGAATCGCAAAGGTTCCACAGAATTAACCACCATTCCCACACATACTGTGAAGAATCTGTTCCTAGGATTATTTAGGCGACGAAGGTTTGTAGTCGTTGGTTTGCATACATAAAACTTTTGGTATTTTTCGTAAGGTGTGTTCAAGAGAACAATACCTTCCATTGACGAGGCAAGGACCGATGTGCCATCAGGTTTGAAGTCTAAAGTTGTGCCTAGAATTGGTGGGTTGTTTGCAATGCTGGATGCAAAAGATATCCTGGATTCCCATTTGTATTATGTATTTATGATGTAACCAAGAAAAGATCCCATCAGCAATGCATGGTCCTTAGTGAACGAACTTGAACTTGTAAAGGATGCCCATTTTTGGCAGACGAACATTGCTTTTTTGAGAAATAGAAGTGGAGTACGCTTGACTATCTCTTCAGAAATTTCATCTGGCATTTCCATGTTGTTGTTGTTGTTGGTGTTGTTCTTATTGTGGTTGTTGTTGTCGGTGTTGGTGTTGGTAGAGTTGTTCTTGTTTTTTTTGGATACAGATGAAGAAGATCCTTCCATTGTTGTTCTATTTTGGTGGGTTTAATATCAAGTGTGGAGTTTTTAGGTTTGATATCCTCTCAATGCTTACAAGTTGCCCAATAAATGGAAATGAATGCTTTTAATCTTGGGAGACATTTAGTCTTTCAGACAACCGTTTATTGAAGAAATGAAAGGTCATGACTTATTTGTAAAGTGAATCTAACCACCTAATTAATAAAAGAAACAAAAATCTATGGTGGTCACTTTTAACCATAGTTGGAAAACACAATGTTATATATGTGAAGTATGTTGTTATATAAGGAATGTTCTATCTTCAGAGTTATCTAATTTGAATAATGATTCTAGGCTTAGATTCTAACCACAAAGATAACACATAAATTGATGTTACACTCTTTCCCACTGTATGGAATCATAATGGGCTATATGATAGCTATGTTATCATATTAATTAGGTGTGTATTCAGGGCGGTCTAATTTGAAATTTAAATCTAACCGCCTAATGAACTTCTAAAACATTTGCTTCTCAAATTGACTATAGGATGGTATACATAATGTCTAAACCAGAATCTATGTTGTCATATCACGAACATGTCATCTTCAGGATGCACTAATTTGAAATTTGAATCTAACCAACTAATTAACATGATCACATTCGCTTCTCATTATGACTAGAGGATGATATACATATACATAATGTATGCTGTAATATCAGCAATATTTCATCTTCAGGGTGCTCTAATTTCAAATTTGAATCTAACCGCCTAATTATAAACTTGGGTACTGTTGCTTCTCTCTTGCCACTAGATAATTGTACACTTAATGGATTATATGGATGTTATGTTGTCATACTTAGTACGTTTCGTATTCTTGGTGTTCTAATTTTTAATTTGAATTTGACCGCCTGATTAACACAAAACCCTTGGTTCTCCATTCTGACAACAAGATGGTGTACATAATATCATGTAAGGACTTTAAGTTGCCCTATTAGAAACATGTTTTGTTCATGCATGGTGCTTTATTACAACATCTAATTTTAAGTTCCGAATATAAATACAGATATATATTCCCTATATATTACTAGTTATACTGAGTTGGGCCAAACTGAGTTCCGCCAAAGTCTGACATGAATGGTAGAATGGAGTGAATGCCAATTGTTGGGATTTTTTATTATGATAACACCTCCGTGTTCTTGAAACTGTACCATATGATCCTGTTGTTCCAACTGAAAACTCCAACTTATGTTGATAGTAAGTCGATGAATTTCGGATGACGATAACGTTCATACAATTTGTCCAACAAATACTTCCTCGATTCACTCCACAACCTGTTCTCGTATTGATGTAATACCCTCAGTTCTAATATTTCAGTAGTAATGTTGTCCTCACCCCAGTAGGAGAACACAACAGCAATCGTGCCATCGAAGCGAAAAAGTTTGTAGGACTTGGCCGGGGATTCAGTTTACGGTAGCATAATCTTTGTCCATTGTTGCCAGCCAATGGTAAATACCAATATGCCTTCTTCATAAAGAGACCAGTGGAGACATCCCTTTGCATCCACCCCGAGCTGCCTATTTATGTGTTTAGCAATAAAGGGCAAGGCCAAGTCATTCAACCTTTGCTAATTGAATGTTTGTGAATCAAACAATTCAACATGGTGAATGATTGAAAATTCCTTCTTGTTGTCTCATCTTTGTCTAATAGTGTTGTAGTTGGGTTTTGAGATCCTAACTATAGTGAAACTTAAAGGTGCCATGGATTTCACCGACATTCCCACACATTCAGTGAAGAATTTGATCCTAGGATTATTCAGGTGACACACTTGTCTAGTCGTCGGTTTGCACACATAAAATTTTTGGTCTTTCTCGTGTGGGTTGTTCAAGAGAACTATACCTTCCAATGAAGACGCAATTACCGACATACCATACGGTTTGAAGTCCATAGTTGGGGCTGGAATTGTGGGGTTGTGGCCAATGCTGGAGGCAAAAGATATTATTGATTCCCATCTTCTTTCCGTGTCTATCATGTATCCCAGAAATGATCTTGTCTTCAACGCGTGCTCCTTTATGAAGGAACTTGAATTTGTAAAGGTTTCCCATTTTCGAGAGACAAACTTGGCCGTTTTAAGAAATGGAAGTGGAGCACGTTTGACAATTTCTACACAAAGGTCATGCGGCATGTCGTATCCTTGGCTCTGGTAGTCAGCATTCGAAGAAGAGACCGCCATTGTAAGTTTCTGGTTGATGGTGTTTTTGAAATGGTGAACTTATGTGACTTTTCAGGACCTACTTCTCTATGTTACTGGTTTTATAACCGTGGTATTCGCTCTATGGGGTAGTTAGAAATAGCCAAATAATTTGGATAACTGTATTTCATCAGTACTCTAACTGTATATCAATTCAAAAACCATTTGACACTATTATCTATAATGCCCCAAACCATCTTTATATTGTCTTATGATGGGCACACGTGGTTTTCAGATGGGCCACGCTACCACTTTAATGATGATGTGTGCGGCGTACCAGATAACATCAGTTTTGGGGGGAAAAAACCATTGGGAATTGAGATGTATGCTTGTTCGACAAATCAACTCCAATTTCTTCTCAAACCGTGACCAAATTCCTCTTTAAATCGTGACCAAAATTATTCTCAAACTCAGAAATCGCCTAGATCATGACAAACCCTAAAACGATACGCCCCAAAACTGAAAGATTCGTTTTTTTTGTTCCTTGCTTTTATACAGCTGGCTTTGATTACATGTTTTTTTGAATAAAAAACCTTAGTAGAATTATTACTTTGTCTGGTATTTTAGCTTTTAATTTAATACTTTAGTTCTCTGTGTTTGATATTGGGTCGACCTGAGAGAATTCAATTATATTTATTCAGTATGCGTCTAATTAATTATATTTCTTCAATTATATCAATAACCGTTTGATACTATTATCTATAAAGCCCTTAACCATCTTTATATTGTCCTATGAGGAAGTTGGGTTGTCCTGCAAAGTCTATTGTGATGGTCACACTTGGTTGATGGTGTTTTTGAAATGGTGAACATGGGACTTTTCAGGACCTATTTCTCTATGTTACTGGTTTTATAACCAGTGTATTATCTCTATGGGGCGGTTAGAAATAGCCAAATCATTTGGATAATTGTATTTCATCAGTACTCTAACTGTATATCAATAACCGTTTGATACTATTATCTACTAGTGAATGCCCGTGCCAGTCGGCACTCTAGACACATTGTTTTTGAACAACACCCCAAGAGACCATCTCTATTGTAGCAATGGATCAATGATATAACCATTTCCAACAGTTTTATACTTCATAATAATCATTTCTTACGATACTCAAGTGAGCTTAATTATAACAATTTTATGCATTTCATTTCTCACAAACCAAGTCTGAATGAGAATGAGAAAATTCAGGGGGAGAGCCTTCAATAAAGAGCATCATCATTTTTTTTTTTAAATAATAAAAACAATCCAGCAGAGTCTCTTCTATATTTTCAACATTTCAAAAACCTAAATCTTGTCATAACCTGAAAATCAAAACAATACAATGCTCATATATCAACCATACCAAGATATATAATTTCATACTTATACATAACACAAATTACTTCTTAAACTAAAAGACAACACATTAAACATTAAAGAAGACTCTACATAATTTTTCACCTGGGACTAATTCTAGTAACGAAAGGAAAAAATAAAATAAAATAAATACTCCAAGCCCACTGAGTTCCTCATTTCTCTCATTCTCCCCTCTATGCATACTACTCACACCAACTTGAAATTGATTAGGAGCTCTTGGAACAACTTTAGTTTGACAGAAAACTCCAAGGATTTAGTATCAGTATCGACATAAATAAAATTTTGCAAGATATTTCACTATTAATCTCACATGAGAAATTCCAAAGCAGTCATATCTAAAATCATGTCTATTTCTCCTGAACACATAAAGACTCTGATCATTCCAGATCCTAAAGTCATCAGTCAAGGGTGCATACTTAAACTTGCTCATAGTTACTTCCAAATCCACCAAGTTAATATACCTTTGATGGCAGAAACATGTATACCATGTATCAAGGAAAACCTCAATATACTCAGTATGTTCCCCCTTGGTAAGCTAGGCAACCTCAACTTCCTCCACTACCACTCAGGCGACATGCTAGTGATACTTAGGGCTGTTCACAAAAACCGGAAAACCGAAAAACCGAACCGAACCGCACCGAACTGGCCGGTTCGGTTGGTTTCTAACATAGCCGGTTTGATTATCGGTTTGTAAAATAAGAACCGACTGACTCCGGTTCGGTTACAGTTTGTAGACTCGGTTAACCGACTTAAACCGAACCGAACATATATTAAACATATTTTACCATTTATAGCCTGCTGAATGAATAGTTGGTTAACCAATTTCAGAATTTAGCACGTGACAACCCTTTTAAATAACTTGAATCGATACATTTATTGAGACTTTATTCTCTGATGGATTCATATGTCTCCCATGTGGGACTAAATTTACGTTCTACTAAAGTTAATTCCATATTTCCATCTCTATAATCCGCCATTGAAGTTTTGTTAGGACTTGAACCAAAACAAACACATTCTCTCAAAGTCTCTATAACCTTTCCAAACAAATGTAGACTATCAATATTCTCATTATGAAGCTCAATAGCTCTCAAGTTCACACTATTAGTTCATTTCTTTAGGCAATAGTTGTGTCTACTTTTGCTAGAAATGATGTGCCAATTAATGGGTTCTACAATTGAAGCTTTGGTTTTTTGGGGTTTCCCCTTCAATGCATGTAATAATTTTTTTCCTCGTCACCATCAAATTACCATTTGGTTAATGGAATTGAATCAATTGGAGCAAAACCCAAACTCATACAAGACCCATCACCCAGTGTTAACAATAAAATTGTGTATGTAATTGAAATTGAAGGTGGAAGAAAGAAACAATAGAAACTATGTTAGAAATGGGGTTGGTTAATAAGTTGGTTCAATTGCAATGATTATAATTGAATGAATGTTTGATTGATGTATTAAGAAGATAAAGAGATAATTGAATTATAAAGTACTAGATGTGGGTTGACACTTCCAGCAAGTGTGAAACACTCATAAACTTCAAAGGCGAGCTCAGCTGCTCAGGTTCACTTTAGTCCCACATTCTCAAAAAAGACAACACTAGAACACAAGTAGTTATAAATATTGAGGGCCTTAGTTTCTCATTTAACGTTACAGTCCAAGACTTGTCTAAAGTGGACGTCAGATGGGCTTGTTTTCCGAGGCCCATGTAGTTGTAACATAATATTAATGGGAAATTTCATAACCGAAATTTAGAACCGAACCGACCTGAAATTTCAGCTCGGTTTAAAACCGGTTTTTATAAGTGGACGGTTTGGTTTCGGTTTTAAATGTTAGAAACCGATTACTTTGGTTCGAGCTACAATTTTACCTAGAACCGGACCGAACCGAACCGTGGACACCCCTAGTGATACTCTCTCTCTTTCTTCTGACAGTGATTCTTCAGACGACAGTGCGCCTATAACTGGTAATCGTGTACCTACTGATTTAAATATTGTTGATCGTTTAATTCGTTTGTTAGAAAAAAATAATCATGGTGATATTAAGATTGATGTTTCTGAGTTTGATGGGAAGATGGATGCTGATGTGTTTGTGGATTGGTTGACTCGAATTGAAAAGATTTTTGAATACAAGAGTATTTGGTGCCAAGTGTGTTAGGTTGGTAGCTACAAAATTAGGGGTTATCTTGTGGTATGGTGGGATGAATACCAAAGAGGTCGCACTGTTAAGGGCAAGAAATTGGTGCATCGTTGGTCTAAGATGAAACGAGCATTGCGCAAAGAGTTTGTTCCTAATAATTATGAGCGTGATTTGTTTAATCGCCTACATAATTTGCGGCAAAACTTGTCTACTGTTCAAGAATACACTGAAGCTTTCAATCTGCTATGCACTCGCCTAAATATGACTGAGACCGAAGAATTTAAGGTCCATAGATATGTCAATGGCTTACAGAAACGCATTCAAGCTGATTTGTCTTTTGTTGATATTCAAACTATGGCAAATGCAGTTACTTATGCTAGAAAGTCATAAGATCTCCACAAGTTGTCCAATTCATCATCATCTTCTGTTGGTCTGTCACCTGTTAGTACTGCCTCTACTACAGTTCATCCTATCAGTGCATTTTCTGCATCTAGGAAGTGTTTTGAGCTTGGTGTTATTGGCCACATTGCTGCTGAATGCCAAAGAAAAAGAAACGCCCTGTTTATTCGCAGAAGGAGATGACGATATTGGAGAGGTTACTGAGGAACCACCTGACACTGTTCCAGATTTCCAACATGAAGCGTTATCAGTTTTTCCCGCTTCTAATGCACCACCATTGTAGTTTGTGGACAAACTCTTTCAACTTGGGGAGAGTGATGCGGACATCAGCATGGTCAAGCCCATGGGCCGCGAGCCCACTAGTTTAGTTATTTTATTTTAGTTGTTGACACATGTCGTGTTCCTATTGGTTTATAGTTTTTAGGATTAGTATAAATAATGGGTTGGTAATTAGGGTTCAGGGAGAGTTGTGTTATTAAGAATATTTCAGAGAGAAATAAAGATTTGTTTTAGTTTTAATTATTTTGTTTAATTCAAGAGTAGATTTGATAAATTGAAGCTTCCGCCAGTTTAATCTACATCAGATACACTACAAGATCATGAAAGCAACATTAATGAAGACTCCCTTCTGTCAAGATTGTCAACATCTAACGAGGTAACTGAGTTAATGAAGTAATATCACAGTTATAAGCACTTCTGTTATTGGTACTATACATTGCTCCACTGACTGAAGACATTGTTGAAGCTCAAGGCAGGACAGGGTGAAATCGTTGAGGATACTCTGTTTATACCTTTTGGGGGAACCAAGTAGTGGAATGCTTTCATTTTCAATTCTATGTGAGTGTAAATGGAAATTTCTCAACTTAATTAGTTTACTGTGTGTTCTTGACTCTGTTTAATTAGTTCGTGTTTTGCAATTTTTATACCCATTTTTGCATTTAAGAAAGCAAACTCGGGTAAGAAATTACAACCTAAGACATTATCTTTTCAGACAGGTACTTGCCTGGCAAAGGATCAATCCAATAAATAAAATCACTAACATTTTACCACACAAATTTCATGATAACTGGCTAATAAGATCTTCCCCGTATAACAAGTTAACAATTTCACCCAAAAAAAACAAGTTAACAATCATACAAAAGTTGAAGTCGCTAAATCTGAACTCAGATATATACGTCACTCAAACAGTATATAAGACACAGGCATAGCCCTAAGTTGTTTGAATAAAACCCAAACAGACCACAGACGAGATATCAAACACAGTACTGCAGTGTGGTTTATTAACATAAAGTGACAAATTATTATGCTCATACAGTACGAACAATTCAGAAGTATGATGACGGTAACTTCATGAAATGCTACAGAAAATGAGAAAACAATCAAGTAAATATTCTTCAGTATGCGGACTGCTATGTCACCTGACTGCCCATTAAGTATATATGTGTTTAAAGGGAGTGGAGAAGATCCAAAACTGCTTTCCTGGCTGGCATACTGGGAATAGCCCCCTTCACTTGAACACAGAGAGAAGCTGCTGCAGCTGCAACCACAAGAGAGTACCAAGTTAAAGTATGAAGTTTCAAAGACAAGAAGGCAGAAAATAAAGATAGAAAGGCCATGGTGCATACCAGCAAATTTCAGGCTCTCCATTCTAGACTTCCCTTCAACAAGTGCCACGGCGAAAGCTGCAGTAAAAGTATCACCAGCTCCAGTTGTATCAATAACTTTTGTGGCCGATATGATGGGTAATTGGCTCTTCTCCTTTAACAAATAAGGCTGAGCCTTTTGACCCCAGTTTGACAAGGACTTGCTTCACACCCTGAAATGAATATTAATTGCAGATATTATTATTAAACCAGTAAAAGATGCTTCACTAATACTGTATCACATTTCAATTCTAGCGAAAACTTGTGGTGAAACCGGACAAAAATAACTATTCTACGAATGATAGCACACGTTCCAGTATGGCGTTAAAAGCTGGAGAGATATGTTAAATCACAATCAAGGGGAGCTATCATTCCCAAAATATGTTGGGAGCTCAATATCAAATATGATTTCCATAGAAAAAAATATGTTAACTTGTGCATCAGACCACATCTTGCCTGATGTGGTCTGACATCCCTGACATTAGTTCTACTTGCTTTCTCAAGCCCTAACATGGTTCATGCAAGATGTACAAACCAAAACAGTAACTCGGTCTGTTCTACCAACAATTTCTTAAAGATTGAATAACTCACCATTTCATAGCATTTCACTACAGCTTGACAAATCTGTTCAAAACTTTCTGTCCTCATTCCAGTCAAACGTGCTAGTTCAGTTTCATTGGGGCTAAAAATATCCACACAGCGTAGTAGTTCGACTGGGATCAACCCCTCCATTCCCCCAGCATCAAGAATTACTGGAACATTTGCACTCCTAGCAGCCTGAAAGATGTTCAATTTTCAACATTTCATTGAACGATGCATGGAACTAGCAAAATAACTTGTCACTATGACACTATGACACTATGTACATTCAAAATAATCTTTGTAACATGAAAACTGTAAACCTCAGAAAATTTCAAGCAACATAATCATTTTATGAACTAATAAATAACTTCGCTTTATACAAGCCTTGCTCAAAGCTCAAAAGCTTCTCAAGTTACTGGTACTCAACTTGCTAAGGAACATACGCAGCCCATAACATCTCCACTGAGTGTTCCTTACCGGATTACCGTCCTTAGTCACAGTGAATTCTTGCTTAATCCATTTCAGGTGAATTAGAATCTACAACTACAACTTACCAAAGTAAATAAATAAATAAATAAAATCTCCATGTTACAAGAGGTATAACTGATGGCCATTTCTTGGGAATTTCTAAAAGTAATTCATCCTAATCTTTGAAAGGAGCTCAAGGTTCATGCAACTTAGATGTGGTCTGTCTGGATAAAGCTTCTTGCAACTAGTTTGGGCAGGTAGTCTGGCTATTCAATTTTCGCAAGTCAGGAGGTTCCAACTACTTCCAATATGCACTTCAAAATACATAGTTACATGTACACTGACAGTATAATTAACAAAAGGGCAGCCGAACAAACCAGGCACATGAATTAATTTTTTTTAAACCGTGGTTTAATTCGCCCGAAACACCTTCAAGCAAAAGATTATAAACAATCATGAAGTCCTCAATTTCACAACTTGTGATACTATTATTCTTCTTCCCCAATTTTAACTCTTCTGATGAATCAATAGCAGTTAACAAAAGAGCTCCCCAACAAACATTTGAAATTCACTACATTTACAAGTAAACAAGAAAATACATAATTTATACTAAAACTCATCCTTGTGATCCATGGTTTCATTCATCATTTACAAATAAATATATAAATAAACACAGCCCAAACAAAAGAACCTCAAGCCATTACCTTAGCAACTTGAATATTAACAGAATCAGGAATCTCTCTCTGAAGAAAAACAATACCAGCATTCCTAACAACATCCAAATCCCCATCCTTTAACTTCTCAGGCCAACAACTCATATTAGCACCACCAACAATAATAATAGAGTTCTGCCCATCAGACTGAAGCATAACAACAGCATGTCCAGTTGGCACATTAGAAACAACATTAAGACAATCTAAAACAACCCCACCATTTTCTAAAGCCTCAATAATCAATCTACCATGAGCATCTTCACCAACTTGTCCTATAAAAAAAGTTTGATAAGAAAGTTTACCACTACAAGTAGCTTGGTTAGCACCTTTACCACCAGCAAGAGTTTGGCCAGTTTTTGCTGACATGGTTTCTCCTTCTTTTGGTAATCTATCTATCTGCATTTGCTGAACCAACTACTACTACTGGTGGAGTGGTTATTGGTGTGGGGGTTTTAGAGGGGTTTATGGAAAATGTAAGAAAAGGGGATTTGGTTTGATTTAGTTTGATATGTTGTGGAATGAGGTTTAAGGATTTTGTTAGATATTGAGTGGAAATGGAATGCATGGTTTGTTGTTGTGATCGACAAAGTGCTGTGCTTTTCATGTTTCTTTTGCTTTGGAGTTTGGGAAGTGGAAAGTTTACTACTTTAGTTCACTGGGCTTTTGGATGAAGAAATATAAGGATTTAATTCAATTGTTAAAATCAAATGGTCAGCGAATAATTTATAGGGAAACTTCCGGAATTGACTTAATTTTTAGGACAACTGAACCCATTCAATACGGCAGAGATGATTTATTCCACTGACAGAAGTGGCCCCCACGCACCGTATGAAATACTCCTAATACCTTTCAAGATATTAATGTTTTGTTTTTAGAAAATGATATATTATTATACGAATTTACATATATACCCTTGAACATCTCCCACCTTCTTATCACATCTCTTTCTACTTAGTATATCAGAAGTTATTTTATTTCTCATATTCCTACGGTCCTACCCAAACAGGACGTCTCTTCTTCTCTCTCAACAACTTATACTCCTGAGTACAAAGTCACCAATGAAAACTCCCTTTGTTCCGGCCCAAATTCCTTTCCTTCTCTTTTCTCCTACTATATTGACCAAATTGTATTGAAAATGTTTGGGAGCTTCCCTATTGTCTTATATTTTAGTTTAGTTGTTGTGAAATGGAGTTCTCCCTTCTTGTATAGGAAATGTATGACAGAGTTTGTTTTTTCGTTTTAATCAAAGATATGGTTTTGTTAATCCTATTATAAATATATGGCAGAACAACGTAGTTTTTATCAGTACAAAAGTATACCCCAAAAAAAGAAAGATGTGAATGCGACGGTAGAACACGGTAGTTCTAGTTTTTATTTGTTGTACAAATGTATACCTGGGTAAGAACAAATATATGTATGTCCAAAACTCAATATCAAAAGGGAGAAGTCAAAATATGTAGTAGAGTATGATCTTGTCCATATATAAAGTACCAATATACAAACAAATCTAAGAAGCACCACGTGAGCAGCTTCAATAATTAGTACTGGAAAGCTATGATGTTGTTTAGAAAATGGTAATCTGAGCAGAGGCATCATAGATCAATTTATTTCCAAAGAATGCTTATAATGTCTCAATAGTATTGTATGTTGTTTTAGTTTGGAAAATAGATCACGTGGTAAAGAAAGATCTATATAAACGTTCAATTCGTGGCATACTCCAATTGACGACATGTTTTCTTCGTTTAGGTGATGTTAGTAGTGTAGGCAAAAGTACTTAATTAAGAAAGATTAATCTTAATTAAAGCAATTAAAAACAAAATCCAATAGCACGTAGTTTAGTTTGTCCATCCAAGGACTCAAGCACTGCATTTTTGTATTTTTTCACGGTCAACCCCGATTCTACCATTCCGTTCAACCCGGCAAGCAGGTCAAGCCACAGGCAAGCAAGTCTTTGGCCACCGTATTTCTTATCATGGCCCCAGTCCGGGTGAAATTGAGACGCTAATTTCGCAGTAGCTGATCTGCAAAAGCCAGTACGAAGACCCCGCAATTGTAAGAATCTGCCTGCTTTACACAGTCGGCGTATTTGATATTCCACTTTTTCCGGAGCTTCGATTGTGGTATACAGCCTTTGTCGAGCATTAAGAGGGCATACTGAAGCAGGGTACCGAGCTTTTCGAGGTGGGGTTTAGGATCGACAATAGGCTCCGCCAGCGAATCATATATCCAGCAAGTCCAAGTGGGGAAGTTGAAGACCACCAGTATCCAATGCATGTTTGAGATATTGAAGGCCATCATCATGCCCTTAGATCTGGTGACGTATGGGATGCGGGTGTTTGGCTGGAGTATATCTCTGAAGGTCATCTTTTGGTTCAATGAAAGGTTGGAAGCAAGGACATAAATCTTTTGTTCTGTAGTCAGGCTCGGATCGGTAAGGCTCACTTCAACAAAGATCAATGACTGACTCACGGTGACTGCATCAGTTGAAACAAAAGTTATTTGCATGGTCTAGAAAGCCTAGAAAAGTACGAGAAAAGAAGTGGGTTTCGGTCAAATAACCGGGATCAGTGTATCGGGGATGACAGTGTAGGACTGCGACGAATCACGTGTTCTAAGTACATCATCAGAGTTGGCAAGTCTGTTATGGGCCCTGTCAAGAAGCGCCATGTAGAGCGAAATGACCTTGGTTACAAAAAGAAAGAACGAATTTATCAATAAGACGAAACGAGTTGCGTACTAAGTTGGGTAAGTTCAGAGCAGCAGTTGACATACCTCATCATTTAGCCACTGATTAGGGCTAAGCAAGTGGTATGTGCTCATGCTTAAGTCCAAACCCCGACCATAAAACCTAAGCTTTACAGAGTTAGAAACACCGGACTTTAATAGGTCGCGTTCATGGTACCACCAATACAACTGTGCAAGGTATTTTGGATCAATGCAAAATGCGGGCTCCAAAGGCATATTTCTCCTGGTAACAATGGAGGAATTCCTCTTTATTAATGGCCCACCCACAATCATGTGTTCCAGAAGCCTCTGATCACATAATTCGACAGCTTGCTCCTCCAGATCACTGAATTTATTCCACCGATTCAACTGAGCAATTCCCCGAGCAATGTGACTAGAACTCCGAGAGCAACTCACAGTACCATGATTGACAATTTCTTCCTGACCCAGAACTTTCCCATCGGTAACCTAAGAAAAAATCAAAATCGTAAGAGATAGTAAGTATCTTGTCTCGACAGGGGAACAATAACAATATGATATGTGACACTTTAATATATTTTGAAGATCTCCCCATAGTCATTACCAATGGAGTTTTAATCCCACAAGCCACCTGCATAAATTATGGTTAGAAGTCAGAAGGGAACCCAAAAATGTCTTAGAATTGCCACATAATGTACTACATAGTGTTTAGTACATATTTAAACAACCTTGTCAGCCTGTTCCACCTTTGTAGCAACAGTTGGTCCAATTTGGACTTCAGATATTCGACCCTTCACATCAGCAGTTTTTTCAACATCATTTTTAAAAGCTAAACCATTGACATCAACAGTTTTATCTGCCGCATCAAAGTCCAAACCCCGACCACCTTGGCACCGACAGTACTCTTCCTCAGTAATCCCACACTCTAACAAGTCCTTTTCTATTATTTTCCTAATATATGTTCGCCTTTTCGATGCAAAGACAGGCGGCAAATTTTGGAGTAGGCAGTATGCAAAGGCAAGGGTGAACGCCCCACAACTATTGTCGTCGTCCTATTTGGCGCATTTTGCAAGCTCCAGATTCCACTGACTACCCAATTTGGCCATGTGTATACATCCACTATCCAGGCTCAGAAGTGTGTAAGGAAGCACTGTCAACAACTTGGTTAAATGTTGTGTTGGGTCAAGAACCCAGTTGCACCATCCTTGGGTTTCTCCAATGAGTCGTAGATTTGAACACCCCACCTGACAAAGTTAACGACGATGAGGATCCAATGCACTCCTTCAACATTCATCGTCATCATCAACCCATGACAGTTTCTCAAGTCTGGCCCCGAATTGTCAAGCCGAACCAGTCCGATGATACGAGTCTTTAAATTACCTACAATTTGCAGTCTTGCTGCAGAAAGCTTATCTTCTATGGGCATCTTCTTGTCTTCTAAAACAGTGGCTAATCTATTGTACAAATCACACAAATAATGCTATCATTACAATAATAAAATTAAATAAATCATTATACTGAACAAATAAATCATTATAGAATAAATGATTAGAAACATGTGTGAAATTACCGAGAACCATGAATCGACAACTATGATGTACAAATTCTCCATTCCACCGGAGTGTGCTACTGACTCAGTAAGTACATGTAGGAGTCTAGTACCTAGAACCTAAAAAACAAGAATAAATAATCAACAAGTATATGCACATGAAGTACTTTTAATAGACAGAGACATACCACATCATTAAGCCATCCTCCCCCAAACAGTCCATAAAAGTTGTTGATGTCAATTTGAAACTCACTATCATACCGTCTAACAATTTTAGAGTGACTGGTTTCATCATTGTCATGCTTATTCCAGTAATACGGCACTTATACATACGAGGTATGCAATTCCGTCAAGTCATCTCCAACACTTTTCCGACTAGCAACACCAGGAGCTCTTTTTAGCAATCCCACCCCCTTATTGAAAACACCAAGAATCAGATCATGGCAAATGTCAGCCACTTCCACCTTGAGTTGACTCCTCTTGTTTTCTAGGAAAATTCAGTGAGTTCGACCTCCGCCATATCATCATGCGCAAAGATGCGGGGACATAATTGTGTCCATCTTCTTCGTCATCAACCATGATGCAATCTTCCTCCATATTCTCTGACAACAACAAATTCTCAAAAAGTTCAATACCACGATCATCCACAACAGATGTCTCAGAAGTATCCTATGCCAAAAATGGAAGAAGTCAAAAAGCATATATGATATCTCACAGAATGGACATAATGTCCCACTAAAATAGCAACCTTTCCATCCACATTTAGATGATAACTTATAGTGATTTGGGAGTTACGTAAAAAAAGAATAATATACCTTGACTGCAGTTTCCCCTTCTAAAGGAGCAGTTGGAGCAATTAGAATTTCAGAAATAGGGTTCCCACGAACACAGTTTTGTTCAAATCAGCACCTTCCATAGCATCAGCACCACCACCCTGAACACTCACAGCAGGCATAGTGCATCTTTCTTCGGCTTGCATCCCCAATTCCTTCAAAATAGTAGCCTAAATAAACATAATAATAACCTATAGACACGACAATATTTTTAAAAAAATAATTAATAGTGAAGCACAAGCATCGATATTACCATATTAAATGCAAAATCATCAGTGTATTATTCATTAGGATCAAATTCTAGTTCCCCATCTTCTAAGTTGTCCTCACAAATTGGAACTAATTCAACTTCACCATCACTTGGAGTCACACAAACAACCTAAATAAACAAACTTTATATAAGCTCAGAAAGTAGATATGATGTCTCAAAGAAGCCACATAAAGTCCCACTCATATACAAAGCATTTAATCTCCACTAAGAAGCTAAATAAGTCATAGGGACACATTTAAATTTCAATTACCTTGGACGCACTTACGACATCCACAACCAAAATTCGTGCAATTTCATTACATAAATTTTCCTCTAGATGAGTCTATTCCCCATTGATACCCGCTGTCTCAATCTCAGGAAGCGTCTTCTCATTACCCACTGCCTCTATTTGCAATTGCTGATTCCTTGACACATACGATTAGTAGATGATAAGAGCCCAAAACTGTAGTTTTAACCCTGTAACAGTCATACTTTTAGACCAATTATGTGAGTAATAATTAAGAGTTAACACTGATTACGTGTTTTTATGCATTTCAGGTTTCAAAGTCCATTATGTGCATAAATGTGCCACTTTAGCGAGATAAAGGAGCAAAGGTCGGTTACTAAGGAGTTCCGTGATTACAGGCCTAGATTCAAGAAGACAAAGCCTTCCTAAAGTCCGGTCAAAAGCTGAAAAGTCGACACGGGCAGAAACAGCACACAAGTCAGCAGAACTTCCGAAGGCCGTATCTTTGGACTCAGACCTCGGAATGGGGCCTACCTTATGTCAAAACGACCGGCTCAGAAAGAGCTTTCCAATGGTCCAAGCTCTGACCCAATCAGAGGAGCAAAAGTGGACGAAAAGTCTGTTGAAGCCAACTGCAGCTGAAGAGGCCTTTTTGGACTGAAAGAATTGGGTTTTGGGCCTGATTCTCTGGCCCAAAACATGGCTCCAAGCCCATGCACGATTTTTGGATCTGAAAGTATAAAAACCCAAGCTTAGCTCTTGGTTAATGGTAGCTAGTTAGACCTAAATAAATATATAGAATTCTAGATCTAGTTTTCATTTTAATTAAATTAAGTTTAAGTTCATTTTCAATTCTTGTTTTAGATTAAGTATTTGAACCATTGTTCTTGATTGATTAGATAAATAAATTAGTTATTTTGTCAATTTCGAATTGTGTATTTCAATCTATTAGATCTAGTTTTAATTATTGTTGGTTACCATTTCTTAGTTGTTAATTAGATTTTAATTATTGTTTAATTTAGATTAGTAAATTTCAATTCTTTATATCATGTTTAGTTTAAATTTAATCGGGAATGATTGCAGAATGATTCAAGGCTAAAACCTCCATTAGAGGGGTTGATGAAGCCTTGATGAAAACTTAGTGGTATAGTGTAGAAACATTGTAGAATCTATTCCAATCTAGAAGGTCGTGATTTGCCATGAGAATGGGTGGACCACCTCACATGCTAGTTATTACTCGGTAGAAATGCCATGAACACTAGGGATTAGAACTCAAATTTCTTGCCGTAAGAACGTGAGAGTCGAGATACAAGAATCTATACTAGGTTATTAAGTTGGATTCGAGGTGGATTCAATTCCCCTCTAATCTTTTATCTAGATTCAAAAATAATCATATTTCCATAGCATTCGTAGTTAAATTCGACATAGTTTATTTCATATTGATTCGTAGTATAACATACCTTCGTAAAGCTCTCATTGACTTAAGACTGACTAATTAGATTAGAAAACATTCATGCTAGAGCACTAGGAGTGGAATGAATTCGTTACTCCACTCTATCTCGATAGAATTGAGAGTAGAAACTTTGATAAATAAAGATCATAAAATAGTTTTAGTTTTACTTGCGTTTTGAGTTCATCGTTCATTTTGCTAGGTAAGACTATATCATTTTTTATGTTTATCAAATGGCGCCGCTGCCATCTTAGTTGCACTTTAGGATTGTTTTCATAGTAGAATTAGTCATTTTTAAGTCCCATTAAACCCACCCACCCTTGTTTGATTCATACTGTGGTTATCCGTTGCAGCGTTGCTGAAAAAGTTCCAAGAAAAATATACACTCGAAGCGACCGGCGCTTATAAGGAGAGCGCCGCTCTATAGTCCGGAACACGAGCGACCCCGCCTCAGACCGAGCGACGACCGCCAGATTTTATCGACCACGAAAGTGCGATCACGCTTCTATGTGGCGCTCCGCGCCTCAAAGAAAAATTTCCGGATTTCAACAGGTTTGTTTCAAACTTCGATTTTTTAGTTTTTCAGTGTTCTAACTTGTTATTTACACTGAACACGCGTAAACAAGACGCTATTCATAAGCAAAGCAAGGACGCTATCAGGTATTCCTTTCTTCCATACCTCGCATCTCCAGTTAGAGGTTCATACTAATATATCAAGATTGTTGGATTGTTGTCGTGTTTAGACTTAGACTTGCATGAGATTAAGGTCTGGTCGGAGAAAAACACCGAACGTAATTAAACATCAACAAAGAAACATATCAAGTATACCAATCACTACACCTCTAACTGCTATCCCACCAACCATACCTGACATAATGGCGGAAGAAAGAGAGGCTCCTCTCTC
This sequence comes from Coptis chinensis, assembly GCF_015680905.1. Classification (NCBI taxonomy): domain Eukaryota; kingdom Viridiplantae; phylum Streptophyta; class Magnoliopsida; order Ranunculales; family Ranunculaceae; genus Coptis; species Coptis chinensis. Next base: position 40,794,388 of record NC_141462.1, on the reverse strand, counting down.
CGACTTCTACAAAGCTTTGAGCGATAGCCCTAAATCTTGCATCGTTCTAGCAGACCCAGTGGGGGATTTTCGAATCCCCCCAAACATATTTAATTTGTTACCCGTTTTCCATGGTTTAGGCCATGAAAAACCTTACCAACACATGCGTAGGATTGAACAAGTCCTTACAACATTCCATCATCCTACGGTTGGTGCGGAACAAATTAAACTGAGGGTATTTCCCTTCACCTTAGCCGATAAGGCAGCGTCTTGGTTAACGCCCAAGTCCTTTAACTCATGGACTCGTGGGCTAAACTTGTTCAAATTGTTTATGGAACATTTTTACCCACCCCTAAAGACGGATGAGATGCTTTCCAAGATTCATTTTTTCCGACAAAATCCTCATGAATCATTTTTTTCGAGGCTTGGAATCGCTTTCACCGATTTGCTTATTGAGTGTCCACACCATAACCTAGCAAAAGACACGTTAGTTCGCGTTGCCTTTTCAAAAGGACTACAACATCACCATAAAGAAGTCCTGACATAATGAATGGGGGTAGTTTCCTAAGTAAAGGAGCCTCGAAGCTTACAAATTTTTAGAAGAACAAACTAAACGCTAATAACAATTAGGGGGAGTGATGATATCCCCCGCCTCGCTAGTTCTTCTTCAACAGCTTAAGGTCACGGTATGTTTGAGATGAAACCCGATCCAGAACTTAAAAATTTAATCGAATTTCTAACTAAAAAGGTAGAGGCTATTTCTATTCAACAAAAGCCTATCCCCGTCATGAATGTTAACTCCAACCCATGTAATGTCTGTTTGAATCCTGAGCACCCTGACGCCCATTGTCCTCTCGCCTATGAACAACAACAATTAGAGCAAGATAATGTTTACTCCATTAATAACTATCCTATTCCTAATGCCCCATGGAGACAACATCCCAACTTTAGTTGGCGAAACAATCAACAAGTTACACCTCCAATGTTTAATAACCAAAATGTTAGGCAAGCTAACAACTATAATCAAGCTCCACCTAGGCAAGGACAGGGACAAGGTCAAGGAAATTATAATAATTATAACAACCAAGCGCAACCACGACAAGGTGTAGCACAAGGTCAGAATAATTATAATAATTATAATACCAATAGAGGTATCGTTCCGGTTAACAATAGTAACTATCACATCCCACCTATTAATAATCAACGTGAGATAGTTCCAGTCGCACCACCTGTGACTACTACACCTACACAACCGGACCGAATCGACGCCTTTATACAGGTTACCCAACAACTTTTCCAATCAATGACTCAATCAACAGATCTTACAATCCATAAATCAGGGCATACAACAGTTAGCCCAAGAGAAAGCCCAACCAAAAGGCGTGTTTCCAGGACAAGCTATACCAAACCCTAAAACAACAAACACAGCCTTTGAGGTAAACGGTAATACTAGTACGGAAACAACAATAGTAGGTCACCTGAATGCCATCACCACTCTCCGCTCGAAGAGTGGTTGATAACAAAGTAACTATGCCTATAGTTACCCCATCAAGACTCCTACACCGGATATCGAACTAGATACCGGAAGTAGAAATCAAGAGCCTACCACCGTAGAGGTACCGGTTAAACAACAAACTAAGAAACAAAGCCAAAATAACATATCAAGTCGAGCCATACGCTAAATATAGATTTAAACCACCATTCACTCGGTTAGCCATGCTAACTGTGGATACAAACTTTGAGAGGAGATTAGGAACGTTTTCAAGAATCTAACGATAAACCTTCCTTTTCTCGAAGCTATTAAAAGCTCTCTAACCACGCTTAAGTTTCTTAAAGAGTTGCGGCACTACTAAGCGTAAGACCAACATACCTAAAGACGCTTTTAACCTAACATTTCCCAACTTTATCCGAAAATAATGGAATTGTTAAATACAAGGACCCCGGTCGCCCTATCGTAAAATGCACCTTAGAGATTCCCACACGACGACCGCTTTATTAGACTGGGCGAAAGTGTTAACTTACTCCCCGTGATACTTGTATAAACAAATAGGTTCACAGGAAATGCAACCTACAAAAATAACGCTGCAATTAGCGGATAGGTCAATTAAGTATCCTAAGGGTGTAGTGGAAAATGTGCTTGTTAAGGTCAGAATTTCTACTATCCCGCTGATTTTGTTATCCTCGATACGTAAGTCGCTAATGACTCAGATCGATCATCTTAGGACTCTTCTTAGCAACCGCCAACGACTTATAAATTGCCGCTGATGGTAAGATGTCCTTATCTTTTGGCCATCTTACCGAGGTAAATGTTTTAAAATGATGAAATAGTTACCGTGATCCGCCTATAGATGGGGAGGTTAGCATGATCGAGAGTTTAGCTCAAGATTATTTTATCAACACGCTTCCCCGAGAATAATATGTACAAATTCCTTTCTTTTTGAAAGTCAGATTTTGTAAATGACTCCTACTTAGAGGAAGTCAACACCATCCTTGAGTCCACACAGTTGTAGACCTCCTCGGTTGTTCAAGATATTGAGTATGAAGACTTGCTACCTAAGCAAGTATTCATTATGCAAAATGAGGACCCAAATTTAAACATCTATTGATTTTCCTTCCACCCCGGCTTAAACCCCTTCCCCGAGAGTTAAAATATATTCAACTCGATCCGATGGTAGTCATCCCGTAATTATATCTTCAAGTTATCTAAGATCAAGAGACAAGTTTAATCCGGGTGATTAAGGAACATCGGTCTGCGATTGGTTGGTCCCTAGTCGACATTAAGGGGAATTGACCCAAATGTTTGCACTCATCGTGATCCATTTGAGGATAACGCGAAAGACTTTCGCGAACCTCGGCCGCTTTGAACCCCGCAATGAAAGAGGTGGTTAGGGAAGAAGTCTTACGATTACTGACGCGGGTATCATATACCCAATCTCCTCGATAGCAAATGGGTCAGCCCCATTCATGTAGTTCCTAAGAAATCGGAGTTACCATGGTACGAACGGAATGGTGACTATGTTGTCACACAAGGTCCTATGCAATGGAGGATCTCAGATTGATTACGCACGGTTAAATGCTATGACACTTAAAGGATCACTTCCCTTTACCTTTTATAGATCAAATGCTCGAACGCCTAGCCGGGTCATGCTTTTATTATTTTCTGGATGGCTACCGTGCTATTTTCAGATTATTATTGATATTGATGACCAAGAAAAGACTACCTTCACATGTCCCTTCGAACGATGCCTATAAACGAAACGCCTTTTGGCCTTTGTAATGCTCCCCGTACCTTCCAAATGTGTATGCTTCATATATTTAGTGACATGGTAGAGTGCTTTATGGAAGTTTTCAATGATGATTTTTCTATCTATGGAGACTCCTTCACAGACTATTTGTCTAACCCGCCTAAGGTTTTGACACGGTGTGAAGAAAAGAGCCTCGTTTTAAACCGGGAAAAGTGTCAATTCATGGTGAAAAGGGCATAGTACTAGGTCACATCGATCTAGTGACGCATCAAGTAGATAAAGCCAAACTAGATAAGATAGCAACCCTACCTAAACCACTTAACCGCCCGTGATATTAGAGCCTTTCTAGGCCATACGTGTTTTATAGGCGGTTTATTAAAGACTTCTAAAATAGCTAGGCCTTTAACTAATCTGCTTTTGAAAGATGCAATCTTTGATTTTAATTTAAATCGACGCAGGCTTTTGAAACTTTAAAAGCCGCTCTAACCTCGCACCAATTATACCTCCGATTGGTCTAAACCTTTCAACTCATGTGATGCTAGTGACTATGCAGTTGGTGCAGTCTTTGGGACAAAAACTAGATAATAAGTCCACTGCTATTTATTATGCTAGTAAAACCTTAAACGATGCTCAACGGAATTATTCAACTACCTAAAAAGAATTTTAGTGTCATTTATGCCTTAGATAAGTTTCGCCCTTATTTGGTTGGTTCTAAAACTTTAGTTTACACGACCATGCAGTTTCTTTAAGTACCTTCTTGCAAAGAAGGATGCTAAGCAGAGATTAACCGATGGATCCTTCTCCCGCAAGAGTTCACATTAGAAATAAAGGACAAAAAGAGGGTCAAAAACGAAGTTGCCGCACCACTTATCTAAACTCACAAACGATTTATCGATCGATTCGAGTCCATACCGGACTCTTTTCCTTATGAGCATCTCAGATGCCATTTTTCAGCACCATGGTATGCTAAGATTGTCAATTATTTAGCCGCTGATGTTATGCCTTATAATTGGTCAAGAAATGAACGTGAAGAAGTTCTTGGCGAGTTAAGTTATACCACCGATGAGCCCTATCTTTTAAGTATTGTGCGGATCAGATTATTCGCCGCTGTATTCCCCAATTGGGAATACAATGAAGTTCTATCGCTCTGCCATGACAAAGAGTGTGGTGGCCATTTTAGTGGGATGAAACAGCCGCCAAAGTTCTTCAATGTGGATTTTATTGGCCTACCCTTTTAAGGATGCCCAAGTGCATTGCAAGACGCGGTATTCGTTGCCAACAACTTGGGCTTAATCACCAAACGTAATATGATGCCATTAAATCCAATCTTAATAGTAGAAATTTTTGACGCTTGGGGCATTGATTTCATGGGTCCTTTCCCAGTTTCCCACGGTTTCATTTTATATTCTAGTTGCCGTGGACTACATGTCTAAATGGATAGAGGCCCTAGCTTCTTGTCGTGAAAGCAATGACCATAAGACCGTTGTATTTTTTATTAAAGAATATATTTTTGGTCGGTTTGGCATTCCTAAAGCCATCATTAGTGATGGTGGAACACATTTTGCAACAGAGTTGTTGTATCCCAGTGAAAAAAGTATGGAGTTACACAAAGTAGTAACGATTTTAGAAATCAAATAATATGAATATTAGTCAAGAGGAAGTCAATTAGCGCGCCAAAATTGAATGACGTCCCCTTGAAGACTTGTATTGAAACCATGCCCGACGATCTCGCCGAAGGATTATAGTTAACATGAATTGTTCATGATAAGCATTTTTGCGCCAAAAGAGTTTGTAGTCGGTCAAAAGGTCTTGCTTTACAACTCAAGCCTACATGTTTTCGGGCAAACTAAAACCCGTACAAGTCCGCCCTTTTCAGTTATCGAAGTCACCACGGGCAATCATCACCTTGGTAAACAAAATGACAAGAGTACTTTTCAAGTTAATGGTCAACGGTTAAAACATTTGCATGAACTTGCCCTCGATGTAGAAGAAGTCTTTTACAGACCGTTTATGAGGACCCGACCCTTGTCATTTGGTGTACTTAACGATAAGTGCACCATTCAGGTAATCGGACCCTCCCATGGAGTGGTGGTGTGGTACGGATCCTAAGCCCACGCCCACATAATTCACGTTTTTCCACTTTTGCATGTTTTTCGGTTTTGAGTCATGTTTCTTTCATGGGGCGAATTATGTATTTATTGTTTTCGCTTTTCTTATATTAAACCAATAAAAAAATAAAATAAAATTAAAATTAAAATTTTAAAATCATAAAATAGCAATTCTGAACAAGTCTTGGGAATCGACACCAATTTTGAACAAATTTTGGGTTTAAAAATTTGTTTGGGCAATTGGTCTTCCATCCGGATTGCTTCTAACTTTCATTGGTGTTGCTTAGGCCCATTACTTGTAGTTCATGGGGTTGACGCAATCTAAACTTAGATTTCCTTGCCGTTCGCGAACTTCACGTCGACGCCGGCAGCATTTTTATACGTCACCATGGTTGTAATTGAGTGTTTTATGGATCATTGATTGAAATTTTCATCGATCATTTCCATAACTCATTCACCAAAATCGGGACCGCAGTGAAGCGGCAAATTGAATTTGAAATTCGCGAAAAATCGAAAATTCGAATTCAAATTCTTGGGCTTCAAATCCTTCCTTCTTCCAAATCGCACATTGTTTCCCTTTTGAATCCCTTGGTTCAATGTAAATCAAACTTAGAAAACAAAAATTAAAAAATATAGTGAGAGAAGAAACCCTAACTACAAAACCTCAATAAAATAAAATCTACCTAAAATTTAAACCATCAATACCACCCAAACCAGAAAAGGGCCGCAGCCACCACGCCACAATGTTATTTTTAGTGTTTTTTCATTTTTCGCCACAAAGCCCACAAAACCATTACTGCTTTCAACAAAATTATCAATGGCGTTATTTATCGTAGAATTTTGCCTTTAACTTTTATTTATTTACGCCCGCCATTTACGACGCCGATGATTATAAGCAGGCATTGGACCGATCGTGGTACGATCGAGGAGTTCTATCACTGGCGATTTGGTAGAACAGTTTTCAAAAAGCGAGAATTGGAAGGAGAAAAAGATTACATAAAGTTAGCAGAACGAGGAGTAACGCAACGACAGTTGTCGAATCGTTAATTGAAAGCAACCTAGTAACAATTCAGAATCTCAAAGATATCGGAGTTTCGCTTTTGATGAAGAAGATATCGTCGGGAGGGAGGGCGAATATTATTGTCGCCAGGCCATCCCTCGAGAATTCAATCATCCGTGTATCGCCGGATTGGAGAACGCCCTCGAGAAAGACAAAGTCGATGATATCGCCTCGATATCACCCGACGTTCTTCAGATATTGCAAACAAAGAAGTATAATTTCTGTATCCCCATTTAATGTTTAATGTTTAATGTTTAATACGGGAAGAGCCAAACTCTTTCCACACTCCTCTAATCACATTAAACATTAAATCGAGGATACAGAAATTATACTTCTTTGTTTGCAATATCTAGAGAACGCGCGCATTCGCGCAGTCGATATCATCGACTTTGTCTTTCCCCGAGGACGTTCCTACCAATCCACCGAGCACACCCGCTAATTGGTTCTCGTGGTCGATCGGGCGGACGAATGAGATGTCGGATTGTATTCGCCTCCACGATAGTATCCTTCATCAAAGCGGAACTCCAAAGATATCGATTCCTGAATTGTCGCTACTAGGTTGCTTTCAAGCCGCATTCCTAACAGTTCAGCCAACAACCGCCTCGGCATTCCCTCCTCGCTCCTCGCTAACTTTATGAAAATCCTTTTCTCCTTCCAATTCTCGCTTTTATAAAACTGTTCTACCAAATCATAGTGATAGAACTCCTCGGCCGAAAGTACCACAACCGTCCAATGCCTCTTAATCATCTCCGCCGTAAAATGGCTAAACCGCCGTGAAGCAAATGTTGTTCCGCAAAATTCTACGTCGTAACGCCATTGAAATTTTGTTAGACAAGTAATGGTTTTGTAGACTGTGGGGGAGGCGAGTTTGAAGAAAACACTAAAAATAACATTGGTGGCGGTGGTGGCGGTGGTGGAGAATTTAATTGGTGGCTGTTTTTCGGAGTTGGGTTGGTGGTGGTGATGGTTTAGAGAAGATTTTAGGTAGATTTGATTTTATTGGTGTAGGTGTAGTTAGGTTTTCTTCTCTCTCACTATATTTTTTTTTAATTTTTGTTTTCTAAGTTTGATTTACATTGGAACCGGCGGGATTCAAAAGGGAAACAATGTGCGTGCGGTTTGGGAAGGAAGGAGACGCACAGTCGTGCGTGGGGTTTGGGCCCAAGCCCAATTTGAATTCCGGAATTTTCCGATTTTTTGCGCAATTTCAAATTCAATTTGCCGCTTCGTTACAGGCCCGATTTTGGTGAATGAGTTATGGAAATGATCAGTAGAGAATTTCCAATCCAATGATCCATAAAACACTCAATTACAACCATGGGTGACGTATAAGAGGGTGGAAAAATGCCTCGAAGTGCGTGTTTGACGTAAGTTCTGCGAACGAAGGAAATCTAAGTTTAGATTACGTCAACCCCAGTGAACTACAAGTAATGGGCCTAAGCAACACCAATGGAAAGTTAGAGCAATCCAGATGGAGAGACCAATTGCCCACCCCCAAACAAATTTTTAAACCCAAAATTTGTTCAAAACGTGGGTCGTTTAAAGTCAGATTCCCAAGACTTGTTGGATTGCTATTTCTATGATTTTAAAAATTTTAATTTTAATTTTATTTTATTTTAATTTTTATTAGTTTAATATAAGAAAAACGAAAAACAATAAATACATAATTCACCCCATAGAGGAACATGACTCAAAAACCGAGAAAACATGCAAAAGTGGAAAACGTGAATTATGTGAAGCGTGGGCTTAGGATCCGTACTTACAGCCACACACTCCATAGGAGGGTCCGTTACCTGAATGGTGCACTTATCAAGATATGGAAATGAAAGTAAGTACACCAAATGACAAGGGTCATCCTCATAGATGTGGTCCCGTAAAAGGACTTCTTCTACATCGGGACGGTTCATGCAAATGTTTTAACCGTTGACCATTAACTTGAAAAGTACTCTTTGTCATTTGGATTTACCAAGGTGATTGCCCCGTAAGGGGTGACTTCAAGAACCATAAAAGGGCCGCACCAACGGTTTTTAGTTTGCCCGGGAAAACATGTAGACGGAGTTGTAAAGCAAGACCTTTGACCGACTACAAACTCTTTGCGAAAATATGCTTATCATGAACACGCTTCATGTTAGTTTTATAATCCTTCGCGAGATCGCATTTAATCGCCACGGATTTCTTCAAGCTCATTCAATTGCAGCTTGCGCTTGACACCGCCTCATCAATATTGAAGTTAAGGCTTTTATAGCCCACGAGCACGGTGCTCTAATTCAACGGGCAAATGACATGGTTTCCCAAATACAAGTCTAAAGGGAGACATACCTATAGGAGTTTTGAAAGCAGTTCTATAAACCCATAAGGCATCCGATAGACTTTGACTAGTCTTTCATATCGTGGTTTACAGCTTGTTTCTAAAAATTTTTGATTTCCCTATTAGAAACTTCTACTTGTCCGCTAGTTTGTGGATGATAAGGAGTTGCTACTTTTGTGTGTAACTCCATACTTTTTCACTAGGGATACAACAACTCAAGGTAAAAATGTGTTCCACCATCACTAATGATGGCTTTAGGAATGCCAAACCGACAGAAAATATATTCTTTAATAAAAAATACAACGGTCTTATGGTCATTGCTACGGCAAGCTAGGGCCTCTATCCATTTAGACATGTAGTCCACGGCAACTAGAATATAAATGAAACCGTGGGAAACTGGGAAAGGACCCATGAAATCAATGCCCCAAACGTCAAAAATTTCTACTATTAAGATTGGATTTAATGGCATCATATTACGTTTGGTGATTCGCCCAAGTTGTTGGCAACGAATACACGTCTTGCAATGCACTTGGGCATCCTTAAAAAGGGTAGGCCAATAAAATCCACATTGAAGAACTTTAGCGGCTGTTTTCATCCCACTAAAATGGCCACCACACTCTTTGTCATGGCAGAACGATAACTTCATTGTATTCCCACCGGGAATACAACGACGAATAAACTGATCCGCACAATACTTTAAAAAGATAGGGCTCATCCCAAAGAGTATAACTTAACTCGCCAAGAACTTCTTACGCTCATTTCTTGACCAATTATAAGGCATAACATCAGCCGCTAAATAATTGACAATCTTAGCATACCATGGTGCTGAAAAAATGGCATACGATGCTCATATGAAAAGAGTCCCGTATGGACTCGTAATCACCGATCGCCGCTTATGAAGTTTAGATAAGTGGTCGGCAACTACGTTTTGACCCCCTCTTTTGTCCTTTTATTTCTAATGTGAACTCTTGCAGGAGAAGGATCCATCGATTAATCTCGCTAGCATCCTTCTTTGCAAGAAGGTACTTAAGGGTCGCATGGTCCGTAAACTAAAGTTTTAGAACCAACCAAATAAGGACTAAACTTATCTAAGGCATAAATGACAGCTAAGAATTCTTTTTCGGTAGTTGAATAATTCCGTTGAGCATCGTTTAAGGTTTTACTAGCATAATAAATAACAGTGGACTTATTATCTAGTTTTTGTCCCAAGATCGCACTAACCGTGATAGTCACTAGCATCACACATGAGTTCGAAAAGGTTTAGACCAATCGGAGAGGTCAGATAATTGGTGCAGAGGTTGCATGCTTTTAAAGTTTCAAAAAGCCCGACAGTTAAAATTAAAATCAAAGATTGCATCTTTCAAAAGTAGATTAGTTAAAGGCCTAGCTATTTTCGAGAAGTCTTTAATAAACCGCCTATAAAACCTCAGTATGGCCTAGAAAGGCTCTAATATCACGGACAAGTGCGGGTTTAGGTAGGGTTGCTATCTTATCTAGTTTGGCTTTATCTACTTCGATGCCATCACTAGATAATGATGTGACCTAGTACTATGCCCTTTTCACCATGAATTGACACTTTTCCCGCTTTAAAACGAGGCTCTTTTCTTCACACCGTGTCAAAACCTTAGACAAAGTGTTAGACAAATAGTCCGTGAAGGAGTCTCCATAGATAGAAAAATCATCATTGAAAACTTCCATAAAGCACTCTACCATGTCACTAAATATATGAAGCATATTTGGAAGGTACCAGAGCATTACAAAGGCCAAAAGGCATTCGCTTATAGGCATACGCTCCAAAGGGACATGTGAAGGTAGTCTTTTCTTGGTCATCAATATCAATAATAATCTGAAAATAGCCCGAGTAGCCATCCGAAAATAATAAAAAGCATGACCAGCTAGGCGCTCGAAAGCATTTGATCTATAAAAGGTAAAGTGGAAGTGATCCTTTCGCGGTCATAGCATTTAACCGCCTCAGAATCAATACGCATCCTCCATTGCATAGGACCTTGGTGACAACATAGTCACCATTCCCGCTACGCACTACCATGGTAACTCCGATTTCTTAGGAACTACATGAATGGGGTGACCCATTTGCTATCGAGATTGGGTATATGATACCGCGATCGAGTAATCGTAAGACTTCTTCCCTAACCACCCTTTCATTGCAGGGTTCGCGGCCGAGGTTGGCGAGAAGTCTTTATGCGTTATCCTCCAAATGGATAATGATGAGTGCAAACATTTGGGTCAATTCCCTTAATGTCAGCTAGGGACCAACCAATCGCAGACCGATGTTCCTTAATCACCCGGATTAAACTTGTCTCTTCAGTCTTAGATAACAGAGAAGATATAATTACCGGATGACTACCATCCGGATCGAAGTTGAATATATTTTAACTCTGGGGGAAGGGGTTTAAGCACTGGGGTGGAAGGAAAATCAATAGATGTTTTGTCGGGGGTCCTCATTTTGCATAATGAATACTTGCTTAGGTAGCAAGTCTTCATACTCAATATGCGGAGCAACCGAGAGGTCTACAACTGGTGTGGACTCAAGGATGGTGTTGACTTCCTCTAAGTAGGAGTCATTTACAAAATCTGACTTTCCAAAAGAAAGGAATTTGTACATATTATTCTCGGGAAACGTGTTGATAAAATAATCTTGAGCTAAACTCTCGATCATGCTAACCTCCCCATCTATAGACGGATCTGGTAACTATTTCATCATTTTAAAAACATTTACCTCGACTGTAAGATGGCCAAAAGATAAGGACATCTTACCATCGCGGCAATTTATAAGTGCGTTGGCAGTTGCTAAGAAGGGGCGTCCTAAGATGATCGGTACAGAGTCATTAGCGACTTCTGTATCGAGGATAACAAAATCAGCAGGATAGTAGAAATTCTGAACCTTAACAAGCACATTTTCCACTACACCCTTAGGATACTTAATTGACCTATCCGCTAATTGCAACGTTATTTTTGTAGGTTGCATTTCCTGTAGACCTATTTGTTTATACAAGTAATACGGGAGTAAGTTAACACCGCCCCGTGTCTAATAAAGCGGTCGTCGTGGTGGGAATCTCCTAAGGTGCATTTTACAAGAGGGAACCGTGGTCCTTGTATTTAACAATTCCATTATTTTCGGATAAAGTTGGGAAATGTTCAGTTAAAAAGGCGTCTTTAGGTATGTTGGTCTTACGCTTAGTAGTGCACAACTCTTTAAGAAACTTAGCGTGGTTAGAGAGCTTTTTAATAGCTTCGAGAAAAGGAAGGTTTATCGTTAGATTCTTGAAAACGTTCCTAATCTCCTCAAAGTTTGTATCCCTGGTTAGCATGGCTAACTTCTGAGTGAATGGTGGTTTCGCTCTATATTTAGCGTATGGCTCGACTTGATATGTTATTTTGGCTTTCTGTTTCTTAGTTTGTTGTTTAACTGGTACCTCTACAGTGGTAGGCTCTTCAGTTTCTACTTCGGTATCTAGTTCGATATCCGGTGTAGGGAGTACTGATGGGGTAACTATAGGCATAGTTACTTTGTTATCAACCACTCTTCCGTAATCGGAGAGTGGTGATGGCATTCAAAGTGACCTACTATTGTTGTTTCCGCACTAGTATTACCGTTTACCTCAAAGGTCGTGGTTTGTTGTTTTAGGGTTTGGTATAGCTTGTCCCGAAACACGCCTTTTGGTGGGCTTTCTCTTGGGCTAACTGTTGTATGCCCCGATTTATGGATTGTAAGATCCGTTGATTGAGTCATTGATTGGAAAAGTTGTTGGGTAACCTGTATAAAGCGCCGATTCGGTCGGTTGTGTAGGTGTAGTAGTCACGTGTGGTGACCGGAACTATCTCACGCTGATTATTAATAGGTGGGATGTGATAGTTACTATTGTTAACCGAACGATACCTTATTGGTATTATAATTATTATAATTATTCTGACCTTGTGCTACACCTTGTCGGTGGTTTGCGCTTTGGTTGTTATAATTATTATAATTTCCTTGACCTTGTCCCCCGCCTTGCCTAGGTGGAGCTTGATTATAGTTGTTAGCTTGCCTAACATTTTGGTTATTAAACACTGGAGGTGTAACTTGTTGATTGTTTTGCCAACTAAAGTTGGGATGTTGTCTCCATGGGGCATTAGGAATAGGATAGTTATTAATGGAGTAAACATTATCTTGCTCTAATTTTTGTTGTTCATAGGCGAGAGGACAATGGGCCGTGGTGCTCGTGGATTCAAACAGACATTACATGGGTTGGAGTTAACATTCATGACGGGGATAGGCTTTTGTTGAATAGAAATAGCCTCTACCTTTTTAGTTAGAAATTCGATTAAAATTTTAAGTTCGATCGGGTTTCATCTCAAACATACCGGGCGACCTTAATGTTGAAGAAGAACTAGCAGAGCGGGGATATCATCACTCCCCTAATTGTTATTAGGCGTTTAGTTTGTTCTTCTAAAAATTTGTAAGCTTCCGGAGGCTCCTTTACTTAGGAAACTACCCCATTCATTATGTCAAGGACTTCTTTATGGTGATGTTGAAGTCCTTTGAAAAGGCACGAACTAACGTGTCTTTTGCTAGGTTATGGTGTGGACACTCAATAAGCAAATCGGGTGAAACGATTCCAAGCCTTTAAAAAATGATTCATGAGGATTTTGTCAGAAAAAATGAATCTTGGAAAGCATCTCATCCGCCTTTAGGGGGGTAAAAATGTTCCATAAACAAATTGAACAAGTTTAGCCCACGAGTCCACAGAGTTAGGCGCTTTGGGCAGTTAACCAAGACGTGCCTTTATCGGCTAAGGTGAAGGGAAATACCCTCGGTTTAATTTGTTCCGCACCAACCGTAGGATGATGGAATGTTGTAAGGACTTGTTCAATCCTACGATGTGTTGGTAAGGTTTTTCATGGCCTAAACCATGGAAAACGGGTAACAAATTAAATATGTTTGGGGATTCAAAATCCCCAATCGGGTCCGCTAGAACGATGCAAGATTTAGGGCTATCGCCAAAGCTTTGTAGAAGTCGGAGAGAGGTCTCTCTTTCTTCCGCCATTATGTCGTATGGTTGGTGGGATAGCAGTTAGAGGTGTAGTGATTGGTATACTTGATATGTTTCTTTGTTGATGTTTAATTACGCTCGTGTTTTTCTCCCACCAGACCTTTAATCTCATGCAAGTCTAAGTCTAAACACGACAACAATCCAACAATCTTTGATATTAGTATGAACCTCTAACCGGAGATGCGAGGTATGGAAGAAAGGAATACCCGATAGCGCGCCCTTTGCTTTGCTTATGAATAGCGCCTTGTTTACGCTGCGTGTTAAGTGTAAATAACAAGTTAGAACACTGAAAAACTAAAAAATCAAGTTTGAAACAAACCCGTTGAAACCGGAAATTTTTGCCGAGGGCGTGCGCGCCACATATAGGGCGGTCGTCGCTCGTGGTCCAAGAAAATACGGGTGGGTCGCTGGCCGGGTCCGAGGGGGTGGTCGCTCGTGTTCCGATTATAGGGCGCAGCGCGCCTCCTTATAGGCGCCGGTCGTCTTCGGTGTATATTTTTATGAACTTTTTCAACGCTGCAACGGATAACCACAAAGATGAATCAAACAAGGGTGGGTGGGTTTAATGGGTTTAAAAAATGGGACTTAAAATGACTAATTTCTAAATAGTTGAAAACAATCGTTCATTTTAAAGTGCAACTAAGATGGCAGCGGTGCCATTTGATAAACATAAAAAATGATATAGTCTTACCTAGCAAAATGAACGATGAACTCAAAACGCAAGTAAAACTAAAACTATTTTATGATCTTTATTTATCAAAGTTTCTACTCTCAATTCTATCGAGATAGAGTGGAGTAACGAATTCATTCCACTCCTAGTGCTCTAGCATGAATGTTTTCTAATCTAATTAGTCAGTCTTAAGTCAATGAGAGCTTTACGAAGGTATGTTATACTACGAATCAATATGAAATAAACTATGTCGAATTTAACTACGAATGCTATGGAAATATGATTATTTTTGAATCTAGATAAAGGATTAGAGGGGAATTGAATCCACCTCGAATCCAACTTAATAACCTAGTATAGATTCTTGTATCTCGACTCTCACGTTCTTACGGCAAGAAATTTGAGTTCTAATCCCTAGTGTTCATGGCATTTCTACCGAGTACTAACTAGCATGTGAGGTGGTCCACCCATTCTCATGGCGAATCACGACCTTCTAGATTGGAATAGATTCTACAATGTTTCTACACTATACCACTAAGTTTTCATCAAGGCTTCATCACCCCTCTAATGGAGGTTTTAGCCTTGAATCATTCTGCAATCATTCCCGATTAAATTTAAACTAAACATGATATAAAGAATTGAAATTTACTAATCTAAATTAAACAATAATTAAAATCTAATTAACAACTAAGAAATGGTAACCAACAATAATTAAAACTAGATCTAATAGATTGAAATACACAATTCGAAATTGACAAAATAACTAATTTATTTATCTAATCAATCAAGAACAATGGTTCAAATACTTAATCTAAAACAAGAATTGAAAATGAACTTAAACTTAATTTAATTAAAATGAAAACTAGATCTAGAATTCTATATATTTATTTAGGTCTAACTAGCTACCATTAACCAAGAGCTAAGCTTGGGTTTTTATACTTTCAGATCCAAAAATCGTGCATGGGCTTGGAGCCATGTTTTGGGCCAGAGAATCAGGCCCAAAACCCAATTCTTTCAGTCCAAAAAGGCCTCTTCAGCTGCAGTTGGATTCAACAGACTTTTCGTCCACTTTTGCTCCTCTGATTGGGTCAGAGCTTGGACCATTGGAAAGCTCTTTCTGAGCCGGTCGTTTTGACATAAGGTAGGCCCCATTCCGAGGTCTGAGTCCAAAGATACAGCCTTCGGAAGTTCTACTGACTTGTGTGCTGTTTCTGCCCGTGTCGACTTTTCAGCTTTTGACCGGACTTTAGGAAGGCTTTGTCTTCTTGAATCTAGGCCTGTAATCACGGAACTCCTTAGTAACCGACCTTTGCTCCTTTATCTCGCTAAAGTGGCACATTTCTGCACATAATGGACTTTGAAACTTGAAATGCATAAAAACACGTAATCAGTGTTAACTCTTAATTATTACTCACATAATTGGTCTAAAAGTATGACTATTATAGGGTTAAAACTACAGTTTTGGGCTCTTATCAGTAGACTTCCATGTCACTCATGCTCCCCCTCAGGTGTTCACCAGCCCTAACAGTCGGCTCAGGTTGACTCTGCTCAGTATAACACTTGTTAAATTCTTCAACCGAAACATCTTTCAGCAAGTCTTCTCCGCCCCTATCAATAACATCAGGCTGACTCCCCAACAACTGCCCGCCTCTGTAGGTTCTGAACATCCCTTCCAATTCATCAGGAAGGACAGAGGATTTAATGGCATGAGCAGTGCACATAACTATTTGTTGCGCCTCAGTATCTTCACTAGGGTTATCAATCTGACCCAGTTGAAGTTGAGTTGGCACTTGGTGGTTGGTGATGTGACCTAGTTCAGATGCGTTGGGCATGTGATTGAAATCCTATTAGAGATAAAACATAGAAACATAAGTTATTTTGGCATACTTAGCCACATAGGTGGGGTCTAAGGTGGTTCCAAAAACACCCAACAAACCATGTCCCACTTATGTCGTGAAAATGACCATTTCACTCACCAAACGTTCACTTGGCTTCCACAATCTCTGATTTAGAGCAGGCTCCTCCTCTGGTAGTGGATTGTTGACATGTTTTGGTAGGCTAGTTTGGCCTATTCTGAGTTCAAGACGCATGTCTTCAACTTCCCTAGGGGACGATAGAGGCTCCGGTTCAGTCCCCCCAACACACTGGGGAGCAAATGGAGTTCTGTCTACCTTGGACAATGGTTTACGTTTGCTTTGGACATATTTTGCAACAGGCATTGTGTCGGGCAAGCTGTTAGTTGAAGAAGTTGTTGCATCTGTGGTAACCTTCATCGTTGACCGTGGTGACCTCTGAGTGGAAGCAATACCAGACACCCTATTTAGGACTGTGTTTTGGGTTGTAACCTTATTTTTTGGAGGGTTTCCATTCTTCTTTAGAGTTGCTGGAGGTGTCTTCTTCAAAGGTAGTGGTACTTGTTCTTGTTCAAACTTGCAGTTTCTTGATTGTTTGTCACAGCAGCAACATGTGTCTTCATGGTGATGACCGTATGTTGTTTCTTAGCCAGACTCCCCAGTTTTGTGGAGCTGCTTTTCCTGCAGGTGGGACGTCGCACCCTTTTAGCAGTGGACTCTTCTTCACTTCTAACCCATTCTTCCTTTTCATCATCTTCGCCATTACCCTCACTATTTTCACTGCTAAGTTCTCTTCTAGCCTTTTTCCTGACAACTATCTTTGGGTTGGCGGTCATGAGCAAAGAACAAAGGAGCTCCTCTGCAGTCTTGTTCATCACCTGAAATGAATAAACGTAAAGGAAACAATAAGAAACATAAATGCAAAAATGGTATAAGAATACCAAGGCAAACAAAAGGTCTACATCATAGCCATACCGATTCAGTCTTCTGGTCTAGTCTTCTATTTTCCAACAGGAGATTGTATGCCAAAGTCGGACTGACCCACTCTCGCTGTCACAATAAAACATAAAAGTATTAAAACAAGCATGAAAATATGTTTAACACAAACGAATTTAGAAGGCTGTGAACACTTCGGTAAATGAATATGAATATACACCTCCAAAGCATCTCTGACCACAGGTTCTTCCCTAACAACTGGGGGAATGTCTAACCATTCCAGAACCACTAGTTTTTTCTTGTTACTAAGTTTTCTATCTTATGCACTGCCGCGGCAACTGTGTCCAGCAACTTGCACCCACCCTTTAAACCATGGGAAGGTCAGTGGATCCAACCTTCTTGCCTCCAAAGATGGAATATGGAGTAATACCCAAAGGGTGAATGCAAGGGCACAACCCTGGAGTGTGCCAGTATACTGCTGGGTAGTGCCTTGGAGAAAGTGGTCTGTAATACTATGATACAACTCTTCCAACTTTTTACAAAGGAGTTCATAGGCAAGATACCCCCAAGGAAAAGCATCAAACACCTCCAAATCAGCAGCAATGTCAACCCATCTTACATCGACTCCTTTCGAGCCAATAGGTATGAGGAAAGCTCCAAGGGCGTACAACTTATTAAGGCGATGTATGTCATTCTTCATCTCCACATTGTGTAATGCATTAGCCTTTGCCACCTCTCTAGCTTGCTCAATAGCAGTCAGTCGAATTTGACCACGTAGGGAACCACGACTTTCCTTAAAATACCTCAATCTAAAATCAGTCAGATTCTTGGGATTCAAATCGTAATAGTTGTTGCTTGGACAGGCGGTGGAAAGCCCGATGAGTAGCGAGAAATTGGAAGACTTAAAACAGATATATTTGTTCCTAATATGGTAAGTCAATGGTGCAATTCGTCTTTTCAGAACAGAGACAACCAATTGGGGGTGGGTAAAATGATTGTACTTCCTTTGTTTTGGATCTAGAGGGTCCACATTGCCATCAACAGTCAGTAGAAACCCCAACGGAGATGAAGCAAAACTACTTATTTCCTCCATATCAAACCCTTGGAAAAGCTTCTCTTGAAGCATTTTAGGACAGTAGCGACAAGTAATCTTTGTTCCTGGCATCCATGCCAGTGCTTCAGGTTTCTTCCTCTTTCCACTACACAGCACACATCAAGCCATAGTGTGATAGTATTAGGACAACAAAGCATGGGTAAAAAATAATCAACTATGGCTATAGGTAATTAAATTAATTATACGTATACTGCCTAAATATAATCGAATTCTCTCAGGTCGACCCAATATAAAACATACATAACTAAAGTATTAAATTAAAAACTAAAATAGCATACAAAGGAATAACCCTACTAAGGTTTTCTTTTTATGCCTTTCTTTTTTATTCAAAAAAACATGCAATCAAAGCCAACTGTATAAAAGCAAGGAACAAAAAAACGAACATTTCAGTTTTGGGGCGTATCATTTTAGGGTTTGTCATGATTTAGGCGATTCTGAGTTCGAGAAGAAATTCGGTCACGGTTTAAGGAGGAATTTGGAGGGGTTGGAGTTGATGTGTCGAACAAGCGTACGTCTCAGTTCCCTATGGTATTTTCCCCCCAAAACTGATGTTATTTGGTACACCGCACACATCATAATTAAAGTGGTAGCGTGGTCCATCTGTAAACCAAGTGTAACCATCACAATAGACTTTGCAGGACAACTCAACTACCTCATAGGACAATATAAAGACGGTTAAGGTCTTTATAGATAATAGTATCAAACGGTTATTGATATACAATTAGAGTACTAATGAAATACAATTATCCAAATGATTTGGCTATTTCTAACCGCCCCATAGAGAGAATACCACTGTTATAAAACAATCAACATAGAGAAGTAGGTCCTGAAAAGTCACATATGTTCACTATTTCAAAAACACCATCAACCAAGTGTGACCATCACAATAGACTTTGCCGGACAACCCAACTGCCTCATAGGACAATATAAAGACGGTTAAGGGCATTATCTATATAATAAAATAGCTTGGTCTTTAAGCGCTTTATGTGAAGTCTACATTAGACAACTAACAATTAATACAATCAGTACATCTGTCGGTAGACCGGCACGATTAAAGAGTAAGTTGATTCCAATTAGGAAACTACTCAAAGATACTGATTGGATCCCGTGATATATATATATATATATATATATATATATCCACGGGATCCAAGGCTATATAAATCTAATCTAAGTTGATTCCAATTAGGAAGCTACTCAAAAGCTTGTAAAGATTTTGATTGATTGTTAGCTTCATAACTTGTGTCATAGGGCCTAACTAATTGTAGTGTCTAATTTTTTTGCGAAAAAAATAATCGAGGTGTGTTTGGTTAGAGTCATTGTGGTGGTAGGATAAGGGACCAAGGATATCAGCGGGTGGATGCGCCCGAGTCAACGGAAGGTATATCGCCGCGGTGCATAAGATCGGAGCAAGGACAGTGGGTGCGGTACAAAAACCCTACACGTGGAGAGAAGAGGGCCGCGAGATGGAGGGACAGGTGGAAGGCTAGGATTGAGAGAGGGAAAGAGATAAAGAGAAAAGAAAGGGAGAGAAAGAGAGGAAGGATTCATTATTCCAAGGAGAGGCGACCCAAAAAGAGGGGAGTGAATAGTGCAAAAGGAAGGAGTAGTGGTGGATATATAGCGAACTGTAGTTGAAATAGTGTAGGAGAAAAACAAATAGTGTTGTGAGTTGTAATAGTGCTTGAGAAACAGTGAATTGTAGTTCCAAGAGGGTTAGAGGTAAAACATTTGGCGTCGTCTGTGGGGACCAAGAGTTTAGAAATGGCACCAAGGAAGGCGGTGGGTAGACCAAGGAAGGTGAGGGTTCCAGAGCAGATGCCGGAAGCAGCGATAGAGGAAGGGAAAGAACGATAGGAGGGACGAGCAGCAGAATGACTGATGCGAGAAGAGATTGAGAGGCTGAGGGAAGAAAATGATGAGTTAAGAAAAGAGAGAGAAAGGGTGGAGGAAGAGATTAGGGAAGAGATAAGCGAGGAGTCAGAGAGTGAGAAAACGGAGGACGAGAGTTCATTTGCCCGACATGTAACTTGAACGTATCAGTTGCGAATATGATTGAAGATGGGAGGTGGAATACACCTTGGCGTGCGAGAGTTCATTTGCCTGACATTATAACTTACATGGAAGAAGAAGTCAGAGTGGGGAGGGGTGAAGATCGAATAGTGTGGACAGCTTCGCAGAAAGGTGACTTTAACCTCAGAGATACATTTCACTGTGTCAGAGAGACAAAAGTGCCTATATCGTGGCATAGCATTGTCTGGTTCCAGAACAGAATACCGAGACACGCGTTTATTGCGTGGTTAACCCTCAAAGAAGGTCTGAAGACGTTAGTGAAGTTGAAGGAGTGGAAGAAAGTGCAAGACGATACGTGTGTTTTGTCTTTGGAAAAAAAGAGACGGAAGAGCATCTGTTTTATGAATGTTTGTTCTCACAGTTCATATGGCAGGCACTTCTTGTGCATGCTGGCTATAATATACCGAGTGGAACAACATGGCGGGAAGAAATCTCATGGATTATTCAAACATCAAAAGGTAAGGGATACAAACAGGATGCATTGAAACTCATATTCAATGGGTTCATTTACAACATTTGGCAGGAGAGAAATAGAAGAATTTTCGAGCACACCAATAAAATAGCACAACAGGTGGGGAAGTTGATCGTAAGAGATGTCAGATGTAAGCTACAATCCATTCAAGCAAAATTGGAGGAAGGGCCAGAGAGAGATAGATTTATGCAGCTGTGGAACATTACGGTGGATGTAAAGCAAAAACAGGTGAAGCATTGCAAGTGGGTGAGTACGAGAGCAGAAATCCACAACTTAAACACTGACGGCACTCTTCAAGGCAACCATGGAGGTTGGGCTGCAGTCATCAGAGACGAACTTGGGACTGTTGTCGCGGCAGCTAATGGAAAAGCAGAACACAAGTCAATAGACTTAATAGAGCTAGAGGGCCTGGCCCATGGGCTCAAGTTAGCAGTTCAGAAAGGCTTAAAGAGAATTAGCGCACAAATAGACTCAACCACAGTGGTCACATACTTAAGGAGGAGAGAACAACAACCATGGCAAGCAAAGCATCTGATGGACGAACTACAGGAGCTGATAGGGAAATTAGATGTTTTTTCAGTTTGCCATGTATATAGAGAGTCAAATAGACTAGCTGATGCACTAGCAGCTACTATTCCCACAGTTAGTTACATAGAGATAGTGCCTAGTTCTTTTTATGAGGATGTAAAAAAGATTATTTATGAAGATGCCACGGGCAAACAGTATGTAAGAATGTAACCAAGACATGATTATTTTCTAATAAAATAGGGGTAAGGGACCTCTCAAAAACCATGCTTGCCTTTCAAAAAAAAAGAAAAAAGAAAAAAGAAAACGGAGGACGAGGAGGGAGCTGGACCAACTCTGGTGGAGAACCTAGTGACCGGGTTAACAATGGAGCAAGTCTAGGAAATGATAAACAACGATCGGGAGGCAAATCTACAACAGACAAAGACTCAAATGGGCGCGGCCAGTTAGGTGGTGGCGGGACTGAATCGCAATCCGCTGGCAGATGCAATATGGACTTCAGAGGTACCAAAACATTTCAATCAGCCAAGATTCGAGAGATACGATGGAACAGGAGACCCAGCAGATCACATTCATCACTTCAGGCAACAGATGCCTCTTTAGCAAGAGGCGAGGTACGATGGGCTGCGGTGTATGATGTTCCCAGCCAGCCTGAAGGGGGAGCATCAGACTGGTATTATCGGTTGCCTTCAAAGAGCATAACTAATTTCCAAGAGTTGGAATAGGCATTTGTAGATCACTTTATACATCAGAAGAGGCGGGTTGTGGACATCGCGGCCTTATTAAATGTAAGACAAAGGTCTGCAGAGTCTGTCAGAGAGTATATGTGTCGATTCAAGGCTGAGACATTAAAGGTGGAGAATTTGGATGAAAGGACGACAGTGATAGCGTTCGAGAGAGGCCTGCGACCTGGAATGGGTGTCCATCAGTCTATGGCAAAGAATGAGATTGCGACCTTGCACGAGTTATATCCGCGGGTAGAGAAGTATATCAAATATGAGGACACAATGCAGAAGGAGTCTAAGAGGGGAGCTAAGGCAGTGTCATCGGTAGAGAAAGGGGGGGATCGCAGAAAGATAGAGGTGGGGGACAAAGGTAGCGAGAGATATTGCAGACAGTCATCGCGTCTGGAAAGGGGGAGAGAAGTAGCGCGAAGAGAACAAAGAGAGAGAAAGCCATACCGCGAGATGAACATGCGCCTTTAAAAAGGCCGTTAAGTAAGATACTGCCGTTGATAAAAAATGTGCTAGGGTACGAGGGTCCACGAACCGTACCTGCCGAAATGCCAAATAAGTCGTACTACGAATATCACCATATACGCAATCATGAAACCAATGATTGTTATGCATTGAAATGGTTCGTCCAGAGGTTGATAGAGAAGGGAATGATGAGAGAATTTGTAGCAGAACCCCCAAATGGGGAGCCGGTGCCAGCTCCAGGGAGAATATTGGGAACCATAAATGTTATTTTCAGTGGGGAAGTTATGAGTCACAATGCCCACAGAGATAAGGTAAAGAGGAGAGCGAGTATTCAACAGGTCAACGAGGCCCAGGGGACAGCGATACCAGGCAGAGTCAGTGAGTGGGGAAGACAAGATTACATTCTCTAGGGCAGATCTTCGAGCCGTCGATACTCCGCATGAAGATGCATTGGTCATTACAGTGGCGATGGGTAATTACATGGTCAAGAGGGTACTGATTGATTATGGCAGTGCAGTGGACTTGCTGTTTAGGGGAGCATTGGAGGAGATGAGGATTGATCCGGGGAAACTAAGGCCGTTGCGATCCAGCTTGTATGGACTTAATGGGAGCGTCACGGAGCCTATAGGAGAGCTTTTATTACCAATGACGGAAAGGCCCGTGACAGTGTTCTCAAGATTTATGGTGGTCGATTCCAACTCCCAATACAACGCGATCCTAGGGAGGGGATGGATACATGAGATGAAAGTGGTGCCTTCAACCTATTATCAAGTTATTCGATTCCCTACCACAACAGGAATGTACGAGATCCGCGGAGATCAGGTGGCATCAAAGAACAGTCATCAGGACAGAGTTAAAAGAATGGTCTGGGGACCTGGAGGCAAACCAGCGAACCCCAGAAAAAGGCAAGCATAGCAGTTATAGTGCGGGGCAGTGGAGGGGGCGGAGGAAGCCGCGGTGGGCCCAAAGACTTTGGATGAAATAGAAGTAGTAAATTTAGGAAAGGGCGAAGAAGAGAAGTTTAAATCGGTAGGGTCTAATCTGATGGAGGAATGGAAAAGTAAGTTGGTGCAGTGCTTGTCGGAGAATAGGGATGTGTTCACATGGGGGATAGAGGATATCACTGGGGTGGACCCTGAGTTCGCATGTCACCGACTACATATGAGGGAGGATGCGAAACCAGTGAGACAGAAAATGAGGGGAATGAGACCTAAGTACGCAGAGGGAATTCGGGAGGAGGTTGCCAGGCTGAAGGGAGCGGGGATCATAAGGGAGGTGGAGTTCACGGACTGGCTGTCCAACATAGTCGCGGTCCCAAAGAAAAACAGCATGGTGCGAATGTGTGTTGACATCACGGACGTAAACTCAGAGTGTCCCAAGGATAGTTATCCTATGTCGCGAGTAGATGAGTTGGTGGACAAAACGGCGGGGTTTAGAATGTTCTCATTTATGGATGCATCCATGGAATACAACCAAGTCGCAATGTATGGACCTGATTAGGAAAAGACATCCTTCATGGTGGAAGGGGGTACTTACTGCTATACAAGAATGTCGTTCGGGTTAAAGAACGTAGGAGCCACTTTCCAACGGTTGGGGGAGAAAATGTTCGAAAGTAAGATTCGAAAGGGCATTGAGATATACATAGACGATATGGTGGAGAAAAGCATGTCAGAGGCAGAGCATCTGGAGGGGTTGAGGGAAACATTCAGGATACTGCGAGCCCACAATTTGAAGCTCAACCTAGAGAAGTGCACGTTCGGAGTCACCACGGGAAAATTTCTGGGGTATATTGTGACACAGCAGGGAATAGAGGCAAACCCCGAGCAGATAAGGTCATTGGTGGAGATGCCATCACCTCAAACGGTGAAAAAGGTGCAGCAGTTGGCGGGAAGAGTTGGGGCCCTTAACAGATTCATTTCAAAATCATCAGACAAGTGTAGGCCGCTGAGGAATACAACAGACTTCGTATGGACTATGGAGTGTGAAAGAGCATTTCAGGAGCTAAAAAGGTATATGGGGGAAGCACCTCTGTTGTCGCGGCCCGAATTGGGAGAGAAGCTATATTTGTATCTGGGGGTCACGGAGTATGCAATCAGCTCAATCCTCGTTCGCATGGTAGATAAAATGGAAAAACCAGTGTACTTCCAGAGTAAGACTTTGTTAGATGCGGAGACTAGATACAGTCGAGTGGAGAAGTATGCTCTTGCCTTGATATTCTCGGCCCGGAAGTGAAGCCATATTTTGAAGCTCACGCAATGATCGTGGTTACGAATTTTCCCCTTAAACAAGCTCTGAGGGTGGAAAAGTCGGGGAGAATACTGAAATGGGCAATGATGTTGAGTTCATATGAGATCCAATATCAGATTAGAACGACGGAGAAAGCGCAGGCAGTGGCAGAGTTTTTGGCAGAATTCCCTGCAGAGGATCCTACATGGGGGGAGGAGATGGTTTTGGAGCCTGAGCGAGAAGAGGAACTAGATCGCTTGAACCCATTGGATGAGTGGAATGGTTGGAGGGTGTTCGCAGATGGATCAGCAACGGATGCAGGCAGCGAAATAGGCGTGGTACTAGTTACACCGGATAACAAAAGACTAGAGCAGACGATGAAGTTGGGATTTGCAGTGTCAAATAATGAGGCAGTGATTGCGGGCATGAGGATGGCTGAGAGCTTGGGCGTGAAGGAACTGACCGTGTATTCCGACTCAAATTTAGTGGTGTGCCAAGCAAATGGAGGGTTCATGGCAAGATGCCCGAGAATGGCCAGGTATTTGGGAGTCCTACGAAGTTGGGCGGCCAAATTCACGTAGATCCGATTTGTTCACTTGAATCATGGTAAGAATCTCCACGCAGATGCTCTGGCTTATGTGGCTGCCGCCATGCTAGGGTCCGAGGAGAGAACCATCGAGGTGAGGAAGTTGGATAGACCGAGTACCGAGGAGCCTCTGGAAATATTGAACACCGCGGAGGAGGACGAAGGATGGATGGAGCCTTTTAAGCAGTTCTTGGCGGGAGGGGGGGGGTGATTAACCCCAGAGAAAAACGAAGACTGGAACAGGCATCCCGGAGGTACACGTTGATAGGAGGAGAATTGTATAGAAGGAATTTCAATGGACCTTTACTGAAATGTTTAGGGCCGAGGCTGGTGCAAGAGGTGCTCGGGGAGCTACACGGGGGAGATTGTGGGAGCCATTCAGCGGGTAGGACAACGGTGCATCGATTGTTAACACAAGGATACTTTTGGCCTCACATAAAAAGGGACGCTGTGGAGTTTGCCAAAAAATGTGAGAAATGTCAGAGGTTTTCTCAACTGATATTTTCCCCAGCAGAGCCGCTGCACAACGTGTCTAGTCTATGGTAGTTCGCGATGTGGGCCCTCGATATAGTAGGGCCGCTGCCCGTGGCCAGTGGTAAGAGGAGATTCATGTTGGCCGTAACCGACTACTTTACAAAGTAGATTGAGGCCGTGCCGCTACAGCAGGTGAAGGAGGTGCAAGTAGTCAAATTCTTGTGGGAGAACATTATATGTCGGTTTGGGCTGCCCTATGCTATTATCGCAGACAATGGAACCCAGTTCACGGGATCGAAAGTGAAGAGGTTTTTGCAGTCCTATCATGTTAAGCAGGGATTCTTGGCCCTGTACAACCCCGAGGGCAATGGACATGCTGAGTCCTCCAACAAAACCATACGTAACAATCTCAAGAGGAAACTGGAAGACAAGAAAGGGGCCTGGGCCGACGAATTAAACCATGTGTTGTGGGCCTATCGAACTACCCCCCGAACCACTACCAAAGAGACGCCCTTTTCGTTATCATATGGAGTAGAGGCCGTGATACCGTCAGAAATGGTGGCGGCAACCACAAGAACCCGAGCTGTCGAGGATGGGTCAAACTGGGGCATCATGTCCAGGGACATGAATCTGGCTGAAGAGAGAAGAGACACCGCACGTATTAAACTGGAAGAATATCATCGCCGCCTACAAAGGCAGTACAACAAGAGGGTGACGTTGAGGAGATTTAAGGTAGGAGACAGGGTGCTTTGACGGGTGACCCCCAGCACAAAGAAAGTGAGCGAGGGGAAATTGGGTCCAACTTGGGAGGGACCCTACATGGTGGTTGATGTGGGAGGGAGAGGCACATACAGGTTGCAAACCCTAGAAGGGAGAATGGTGGAGAGACCGTGGAATGTAAGATTGTTGAAAAAGTTGCACGACTGAATGTAAGGAGAGAAGCTATTAGCTGCATGAGCTATTTGTATATATATAAAACCATAGCACTTTTGGGATGGATACTGTTGCATGAACTTTGCTTGTCCTTCAGAGTGAAGGAAATGGAAGGGAGGAGCCCTTCACGGACGAGAGGTCCGAGCTCAACGGGGGCAAAATGAGTTGCCCCATAATGGGTATGGGGTCCCATAATAGCTGGGGCAAAATGAGTTGCCCCAGGACGGATATAAGGTCCTAGGCAAGTGGAGGCGGGGAGGTTTCCACAGGCAGCGGACAAGGGGTCCGACCTGAGTAAAGAGAAGGTGAGGTGCCCCGGCCTAGACAGGGGCAAGCAAACCGCTGAGTCAAGAGAGAGAAGGCAAATCGAGTTGCTCCCAGCAGAAGAGATAAAGGTGCAAGTATGGGCTTCACTACTATTGGGCCTACACATAGATAAAGCATAGACGAAAAACATATTGGGCAAGGTGAATAATACAAACATCACAATCAGTCCTCCTCAACCGTTAGGAGGGGAAATAAAACAAAATGTAGCATGACAAAAAGTAGCATAATAAGTGTGACAAAAACAACAGCAAATGGGACCTAGCCAAGGCACAACAAAGCTACTCTCAACACAAGGGAGATTTAAGCATCTTCACATTTCACTGCATCGGTGGCCTCCTCTATGACAACATCCACAGCTATGTCAATCGCCCCGGCCACCAATTCAGCTACCTCAGCTTCCTCAGAAGCGGGTTCCAGGGGTACCACCGCAACCTCAGAGATAGGAGCAGCGACAGGTGCTTTAGGAAGGAGGCGGCCTTCTTTGATAAGCCTGTCGTACTCCTCCTTGACCTTCTTGGCCACCCTCTTGTCAGCATGGGCCCAGAATTGATCATGGAGCTCATCCATGTTAGCTTCATGTTGTTTGAGGAGGGCCGCTGTATCGTCCTTGTGCTTCTGGGAGAGGGATGTGATGGCTGTATTGTGCTGCGATAGGAGGTTTTCGCGCTGATTACTCAAGCGGTCATTAACCTTATCCATATAAGCAAGGTGGGAGGCCTCAGCAGTCTTGAGCTCATCCTGGGCTCTGAGCTTATCTAGTTCTGCGGCTGCCTTCTGCTGTTCAAGACGGGCGACGTCTTTATCCAGTTGTTCAATTCTGCCCTTGCGCCAAAGAGGTCGCGGATCATGTAGGAGATATCTAAGCTCATCTGAAAGAGAGAGCAAGAGTCAGGTTACTTAGAAAAGAGGAGGAAAGTTACCTAGGGTGAGGAAAAGTGTACCTTCTCCCAGCCAGTGTAGAATGAAGTTCTGTGATTATCAAAGGAGCCCCCTTCAACATACGCAAGATCTTTGGGGAGATGGGACCCATAGAACAAGGAGGAGGCCACTGTCGGGTTATCCAAGGCCGAGTCGTTGATATTGATGGTGCGGTTTCAAACCTTGAAGGTGGGGCAAAAAGCAGGGACAGGGTCAGTGGCCCCTTTGCCAGATCGGGGAGCCACCTCCTTCCCAGGCCGCTGTTCTATACGAGAGGGGGAAGCAGGTAGGGAAGTAGACTGATTGGCGGGATTCTCCTCAAACACAAAAGTCTGCGAACGCTTAAACGCCGGGACAGGAGACGAGCGGGTGGCAGGGGAGGGACAACTTTGGTGACAACATCCTCATCTGAGTCGCTGTCGAAAAGCTTTCGCTTGTTGGCACCCATGTCAGAGGGGGGGGGGGGGGAGTTGCAAAAGGAGAATGAGGAGATAGGTATTTATCTTCCCACGTGGTCAGGGATTGGTAGGAAGGATGGGCTGCGGAATGAGAATGGGAGTTGGAAGAGGGAGTTGGGTGACGGTGGGTAGGTACTGGGCGGAGGAGAGATTTCTTGTTGTGTTGGCTTTTTCTGGGAAGTGGGGAGTTCCGCGGCTTTCTCTCCTTGGGTGGAGGGGACAAAAAAAGGGGAATTATACCCTCCAATAACCTTCAATTGGGGGTCAGACAGTAGTGGAGTGGCTGTGGTAGGATCAATCCCAAGTATTGCAGCTTGAGAGGGTCCAAGATCGCGGAGCTTCTGGAAAATGGTGGAGAAGATGTGGTTGTAAGGTCGCGACTTCGAGTCCGAATGCCAACCTGTAGAAAGGAGTTGCAAGATCAGATGAGAAAGCGAGGAACATACACTAATAAGGATAAATAAAAAGGGGACTCACCACTGGGAAGGAAAGCCAGATGATTAAGGTTCAGTTCGGGAGGAAGATCCGCGGATAGGAAGTTTCATGAGATGTACAGCGATAATGGTGCCACACCTTATCTGATGAGGTGATACGGAGGACAAAATGTTGTTTTCTAGGACGAACACAGAAAGAATGATATCCCACGCTGACATCCTTGGTGCTTTTTTTGATATAAAAGTGAGCGGTCATGTCGCGAATCGTTATCTTGGGTATTCCAGATCGGTTGTAATGGTTCGCAGCATACATGACCCTCCAGAAGTTGCCAATACCTTGGCAAGGGGGGATGTTAAAGTGGTTACACACCTCGACGTCGAGATGTGTGAGGGGTAAGCGGAGGCCGGCAACGATCTGCCCTACCATGGCCACGAGACACCCCGGTTTATAAGGGACCAAATGAGGAAAGTAAGTTAGGCTAGGCACATGTTCTAAGATGACGTCAGCAGGGATACCGTAAGCCGCCTTAACAGCTTCTAGGTTAGGTCTACGGCTGCGGGGAGGAGGTGGTGGAAGGGCAAAGGGTTGCCCGGAGGTGGATGGAGCCTCAGTCGGATCAGGGGGAGGTGGAGAGGCAACACCGCGAGAAGGGGAGGAGGAAGAGGCGTCGGATCTGGAATCCGACATTTGGGGAAGACTTTATGGAAGAAGATGCATGGTCACAATAGACTAGAGGTGGTGGAAATGGAGAATCTCTAATTCAAAGGGGAAATGCGCAATACAACAAGTAAAGAGAACTAGTTAGAGAAGAAGACCAACCTGAGGAAGGGGGGAGAGCAGCTGGTACAGGAGCCTTAGCGGAAGAAAACCAGAGAAGACAACCGCGCGCTTGATCGAAGCAACCAAACAAGAGAAGAGGAGTGAGTGGTGTTGAGAAAAGGAACGAAAAAGACTTAAAGGAAAGTGGAAGACTAAATGAGAGAGAAGGAGAATCGAGCGGGCTTTTTATAAGAGTGAGGGGTAAAAATGTAATTTGAGAGGAGCTGAAATTGAGGAGACACCAAAAGGGACCAGCCAGTGTGTGACGCGTGGAGACACAAGTAACGAGGAGGTGCAGGCCGTATGCGCGTGGGTGCTCATGAATCCAGCACTGCAAGGAAGGTGTAGGGCCACGACTGGAAGATGGAACAAGGCGGACTCTCGACTCCCCGATTGCAGCATGATCGCGGACTCGAGAGGGGGCATCTGTGGTGGTAGGATAAGGGACCAAGGATATCAGCAGGTGGATGCGCCCGAGTCAACGGAAGGTATATCGCCGCGGTGCATAGGATCGGAGCAAGGACAGTGGGTCGCGATACGGAAACCCTACACGTGGAGAGAAGAGGGCCGCGAGATGGAGGGACAGGTGGAAGGCTACGATTGAGAGAGGGAAAGATATAAAGAGAAAAGAAAGGGAGAGAGAAAGAGAGGAGGGATTCATTATTCCAAGGAGAGGCGACCCAAAAAGAGGGGAGTGAATAGTGCAAGAGGAAGGAGTAGTGGTGGATATATAGCGAACCGTAGTTGAAATAATGTAGGAGAAAAACAATAGTGTTGTGAGTTGTAATAGTGCTTGAGAAACAGTGAATTGTAGTTCCAAGAGGGTTAGAGGTGAAACAGTCATGATTCTTGGAAAACGGTGAGTAAATATAGAACATCACTATGTTTTTGTAGGGGAGAGAGTTTGAGCTGAATGTTTATTGGAAGGGAATGTAAAGAAATACGAAAGAAGAGGATAATCCACTTCTCAGGTTTTTAAGTGGTTTGTGTGAAGCCTACATCGGATGGCTAAAAGTTAATGCAATATGTACATCTGACGGTAGACCAGCACGATCAAAGAGTAAGTTGATTCCAATTAGGAAACAATCTTTATGAAAATATACTCAAAGAAATTACTACTAACTTATCTATAATTTATGAAACTTATCTAACTTATTTAAATTCTAACTTATCTAAATTTATCTAAAGTTATCTAAATTCTAACGTACTGATGATATTAATCCTCATAGCCTTTTTATCAATAAACTCCTATATCGGATGCCTAATAGTTAATGCAATCAATACATCTGACGGTAGACTGGCACGATTAAAAAGTAAGTTGATTCAAATTAGGAAACAATCTTTATGAAAACGTGTAGCAAATATTCAATATGCTGATCTTATTTGCAGTGCAAGTGTGTAGATAGGTGTTTGATAGAGAAAGGAAAATGATAATCCATGTTAAAGTGATTTGCTACTTAAGGTTTGGAGACTGAAGATGCCTCCAATAATCCATGAACTCTTATGGGTATGCTCCCAATAATTGAAATTAATGACTCCCCTTTCATCTGAGTTTGCACTCGGGGTGGGCTGAGATAACTTAGTTCCATCAGCTGTTATCTATAAAGCTTTGTAAGCTGAGAAAAAAGAGGAAATGAATTCCAAGGTTTTATATTACTTTGTTAGATACAAAGTAAATGGTGAGAAACAAAATCAAGAATCATTCAGGTTGAAGACAAGGGTAATTTCTAGATCACATTACTATACATTCGTATTGTCATTCAAGTTAGATCAA
Organism: Coptis chinensis; assembly: GCF_015680905.1. Classification (NCBI taxonomy): domain Eukaryota; kingdom Viridiplantae; phylum Streptophyta; class Magnoliopsida; order Ranunculales; family Ranunculaceae; genus Coptis; species Coptis chinensis. Next base: position 40,762,848 of record NC_141462.1, on the reverse strand, counting down.
TTATGTACGATTATTTGGAAACATATGTAATTTTTTATTGCCTCCACAAAGACTAGATGTAATTAGTAGTGTTGACACGCTGAGTATGGAAGGCACCCATAATGACTTGAGTGCCATAGTCATGGGTTAAATTCTAGTCCATTTAATAAGATAGGTTTTTTTTTTTGCTCGCTACAGGACAAAATAACACACAAAGGACGGTCCACATCTGTAAAATCCCACATTTTTGGGCTTTGATATGAGTTCGGCCATTACTTCCAGTAATGGGCCTAAAGTGGATTTCTAGCATGTAATAGAACCCACGGGATTAGGGGGGGATTGGGGCTGGAACTAAGAGAGACGATATGGGGTTGTCTCTCTTAGTCTCCCTCTCTCGAATTTGGGGGGATTCATCTCGTTCTTCCCATTTAGCAAACCAAGGTTACTAAGGAGGTTAATAAAGCATCTTGTTCATCGCACTTTGAGTTTAGTAGCCCCATTTATTTGAGGAAAATCAGTTAGGATTTCATTGATTGGAGCTATTATCTATGGTGGAGGAATAGCCAACCAAAGATGGGTCGCTGGAATTCGATACCAAGAGTGCTAAATGCAAGTACATCTACCCCTCCTCTTCACTAGTTTAAGTGAATGTTTGTAGTTTGAGTAGAAATCGTAGTTCATGTGAAAATTGGACTTTCTATCATGTGTATATGTTCCTTTACTCTCTCATCACTATGAATTGCATGTTTAGTGTAGCAATTACCTTCTAGAGATTGTTAGTATGCTGTGATATCACTCTCTACAACTCTTCTAGCGAATTGGAATGGTTTTGTATCATTATTTGTGGTATTTGCTGTTATTATGTATTGGGAGTTGGAGCTGTTACCTTGTGCTCCAGGAGGTACACTCTCGAGTAAACCTTGTTGCGGGAAATTTGGATATGTCATGCAAGTACTTTTTAATAATTTTGTAAAGCTTGATAAACAGTTCAACTATAATGCTTGTATGCATTATTTGTGCCTTATTTGTGCATTTTATGGTGTGATCCTAATGGACGTATTTGATGAATGAATGGAGTTTTGACTATTGTCACAGTAAAAGACAGTCCTTTTGCTAGATGTTGCATGGTAAAGTAGGTTTGCCCTACGCTTAATTAATTAGCGATAATACTTTCTTGGTTTACACACTAGTGCTCTTATTCCATATATAATGCTTACTATCGTAGATAGTATCCAATGGCAGAGACGGGTTACGTACTTGATAATTGTCTTGGATTTGGGGCGTTACAACATCATTTTGACCAAGATCTAACGATCGAGATGTATGTGTTACAATTTAATTTTTGAAATGTGACATCAACGGAAATAGCTCCCTCTTGGTTTTTACGGGTTTTTCTTACACAAAGTCGCAGGTACGAGCCAGAGCAGCATCAATTTCGGTTTTTTTTCACCCGCTATAAACTTTAAAAATAGAATCCCCAAATCCCAAAACCTCAAATCCCTAATTTCTACACAGTTTATCGATTCTCACCACAAAACAAAAAAGTAGAATTTAGCTGAACAAATCCGTTGCAAGTGCTAAAAAGAATCTCAAAATTTGCACAAAAAGACTCTCAAAAGCTAAAGGTAATCAAACAACTTCTATTAATTAATTAACTTTCACATTTATCCAATTTTTTTTTTTGGAGAGTTTAAATTTTGTTTTTTTAGATGAAGGAATGAGTTTTGTTCAGTTAGAAGAGTTATTAGTGGAAGAGACATGGTGCACGCCTGAATGGGAGGGGGTAAGTGCTCGAACAAGGATTAGGATTGTACGCTCTACTGCTTGGTGTACGACACGGCAGGAGGGATTGTCAAAGGTGCTCAAAATGAGATTTTAGTATAGTAGCATCTGTCCCTCTAGGCTTCGAGTCCAAGGCAGAAGAAGAGTAAGTTTTTCTTTGGTCACCTATTTATTTTGATGACTGTTTTATTTCGAGTATGTCTACCATTTATTTCAACAGTACCAATTCGATTATTTTTTTGACTGTACCAAATCGATTTTCTAATGAACTCAATTCGATTCTTTTACGATTTTCTCCATTTTGGTATTGCTATGACTCCTTCAAGGATTTTAATCGAATTGAAAAATACAAAACCTACTTAAAGAGCTACATTTGTTGCTTTGAACCACCGTTCTTAAGTTTTAGCATTGTTGATTGTTGTGTTTCAATGGGAGACAAAGACTTGAGATTCATTTGAAATAAATTTTGTAGAATAATTGATTGGAGTGGTGTGGAGTTGATCATTTTGGGCACCCTTAAGATAATAATGGCAATGCATTATAATTGATTTGGTTTGGTTTTAAGATAATATTTGTAGGGTATTATAATTGATTCACATTGTTAAAATGGTTTGAATTTCAACTATTTCTTCTTTTTCTCCATTTTGTATTAACTTAAGGTTAGAAAAATAGTAAGTAGTAATGTCCATGAATAATATCAGATAATCCTATAAAGATTTTTTTTTAATGCATGAATAATGGCTTCACTAATATTCTTTATGATTTTTTTTTTATGCATATAGGTGTTGTCGATTAAATTGTTGACGACGGTTTAATATAAAGAAATTGGTTAACATAATCTTTGTTTTGAGGCACTCAAAGAAACATTACTACTAAGCTTGATTAACTTCACACGATTATTCATTGCTATATTGAGGCAATATAGCCAAATAAACATTAAAAACCCAAAAAGTTAGTTTTCCCTCTAGTTACCCCTCTTGAGTGTTTAACTTTTTTTAATAGCCTTTTTATTCTTTGCCAAAAATTCCTAACCCGTTACAACACACAATAAAAAGTTTACCCAGCTGACATGTTGAGAACAGGATGTATATCAGAAAAAGAAAAGAGAAGACCTTGTACACAAACAAAACAATTAGTTGCTTTGAAAAGAAAAGAAAAGAGAAAAGAGAAAAAGAAAAGAAAAAGAAAAGAAAAGAAAGAAAGACTCACCAAAAACCAAAACTCCCAAAAAATCAAAGGAGTTAATAGTCGAATCTCCTAAAAAGTCAAATTCAAAAGGAGACGATATCGGAAACAAAATCAAAAAGAAACAAAAGAAAAGTTAGAACTCACAAAAAATCAAAATCATATGGAGTCACAAAGCTAAAGGGCTAAAAGAATGTATTGCAATTCAGAAGCAAAAGAACAAAACGAGGTTCTTCTCTAGTTACAAGTATCTTGAAGACCCAGTTCCTCAACTTATCAGATTTTGATTTTTCCTTTCTTTTTCTTTCTAAACCATTACCCTAGCCCTATAACTCCTAATAAAAGACATCTAGCTCAATTAGGAATAAGCTGGTGTGATAGTAAGTGGCAAGCGAGATCAATCGACCCTGATTTCTTTGAACGTCATTTGAGTATACGAGGAATATAAATGCCCGCTGCACTTGAGAGAATGAACCTTGAGTAAATCTATTAGAGAATTGTGATTACAACACACCCCTGTGAGAACCTATCTTAAGGACGCTCTCCCAAAGTCTCAGAAACAACTCTGCTTTTGCATTTCATTGCTTATTGTAGGGGATTTTCTGAGTATCCCCTGATATTCCTCTGTGCCTTATGATTCAAAACCTTTTTCTTGACAGAGAAGGGATGAGATGATTTAAAGTTCAAGGTTGAACCACCTAGTGGCTGCCTACATATATCCTTGTTTATTTAGAATAATCGAACCCTATTTTGCGTAGTTCCTAAGAGTCATATGGTTTATATAGGAAGAGCTTTGAGAGTCCTAGGGTTAGGTTAACCTTACGGCTTATAAGTTCCCTTCCATCTTTGGACTCTGCCTTCCTATTAGGAATCCTCTCCTTATGGAAGTCTGAATCTAGACCATATCTTATTAGAGGTAGGTTTCCTTGTTGATCATAATATCCCTTCATATATGGGAAGATTATATCTAAAAGGTAACTCTTAAAGATATGTCATTACGATTCCTTCCTTATCATCAAAGATCTCTCTCTTTAGTTTCTTTATGTTTAGGAACTATCCATATCATTTCTTAATGACTTAGAGAACCATTATGTTTAGAGGCGGTTAGTCACGTGTCTGGCACATACTTACTAAACACTCGTGATAAACACGAGATTACTTATTCATAGAACTGATCTGATGGCTCTCGTCTTATTTTGGACATCTATAGTCCTGGGTCATTTCCCTCTCATGTGTCATTTAGTTAGTGATGGGGAATCCCCCTACAGATGCCCCCTCTCATGACATCTAGCACGTGGGCGCTTGAAGTGACACTGCTTTTGGCTCGAGAATCATTTTCTTAAACAATTGTAAGAACTGCTTATAGGCTCAACTAATTAAGGCTTCTGAAAAGGCAGCTCAAATAGACATGCCATTTCTCAAAAAAGGTAATGATGGCAGTCTGTATATAAAGGATCTGGTGAAAGAGCCCTCATTATCTCTTCTGCTATCTTTTCCCTGTATATTGAACCCCTTGATCTCCCGTTAGGGATTAACCAAAACTCTAAGCTTTCTCTCTTTTCTTATCATGAATCCCAACTGGTCATTTATAAACTTCGGGGATCTCTCTTCCTTAGAACTGATCTGAGAGAAGTTTCACATCCCTGCTGCTATTGGTCTTGAGTAGGGGAGATTGTCTGATGAGTTAGCCTTCAAGGAAGTAGCGCTCATCATAATTGGTCAACTTAGGGCCGAACTCACCCTTACATTCCACTCACTGTTGAGAGAATGTCTAATCAACTTCAGTCTTGCTCTTGGTCAAGCAGCACCCCTATTCTATAGAATTGCCATGTACTTTGCCATACTGGCAAAGAAACATGGATTCATTATGAATCATTGGGTGTCTGGGTATTTTTATGAGGTCCGCCGTATTCGGGACCAATCTTACTACTACCTCATGACCAGAGACAAGAATTCTCCAATCGTCTTTTTTTAGGGAAAGTAGAGTGACTAAGGTTGGGCTGATCACCACCTTCGAGTGTTGGGTGATGAGTGGTACGTTCGTCCTCCAGATGCTGATGGTGAGCCAGTAGGGATTCCTGTTCCCATAAAACATACTCATGCTTCGACTAGTAAGTCTATTTTCTCATAAATTTTATAATCATCATAAGAGTCTTTCGACTGAATTCCTTTGCTATTATTCCTTAGATTACTCTTCCCCCTAAAACCAATTAACTCCAACTGATGCTTCTATGGTGGACTTCATCAAGAAGATCCCCAAGGATCAAATGATGCCCTGGGTGATAGTTATTGACCCTACTCGTCTCTTTGAATATTTAAACATGTCTGTTGAAGAACTGCTGGCACTTGCCCCCGGCTTTTCCCCTTCTGGGATAAATACTATGAATTCTAAGCACACAGTACTTCCTCCTCCTATGGATCAAGATGCTGGGCTTTTTCCTCCTCCAGTTCTGGATGAATCCACTTTGATTACTAGAAAAAGAGGGAGCCACAAAGAGAAAAGTTTTGTGGACTTCCAATGTTCTTCGCGACATCGGGTTAAGCTATATAGGAGCTGTTCTCGATTGATGATTGTATAATCACCTGGTAGGAGGGGCCTTGAACTACCGCATGATGAACGCAAGCTAGCAATTTTAAGAGGAAATGCGCATGCACGCATAAACGCTTGAAGTTAAAGAGAATTGATTACTTACGGCTCGGTGTTGCACCCTCAAGTAATAGAACCAAATTCTGACTTCTATCTGTGGATGAAGAGATATCTTTTAAGGCTCCTGTGAATGTTCCAAGTAATTTTTCTGAAAAAGTTACTGCACTACTACCTGTTCCAGACCCTCTCCTAGGTTCTGAATAGGCTGGTGATCATATACCGTTAACTGTTAATCCTTCTCTCCCTGATGAACAAAAGGGGAAAAACGTCATTAAGACGGCCGCCACAATTGTTGCTCTCCTTCCTCCTCGAGCTGATAGGAGGAGGAAGGCAGATGATATGCCTTTCTCGCCAGAATCCTCAGACTCTCATGAAAGGGAGATGAGGCATTGGGGTCGACCTGATGAGCTTCCCGTTACCAATAAGCACTCCGTTAATTATGTTGACATCTCGCTTGGAGTTCTGGAAGTTATGCGACTTCCTATTGATAAGGCTGAAGCTAGTATGGCTGGTAGTCTAGATCTGTCATTTAACAGATCTGTTGTTTATCTTATGAAGGTAAAACTTCCTTCTTTGTACAATATTATGTTTTTCTCATTGTGTTACTTACACACCTTGTATTCTTTTTCAGTTAGTGAATAACTTCTTGGCCATGAAAGAACCAATCTTTGCTACCCCCGTCAATACAACTGCCGATGACATGGCCACTGGCGAGCTGAACTGGGCAAGACAGGCTGCTGAGAAAAGGGATGAGGAACTGCAAACCCAAGTAGACTAACTTTTGGCCAGAGAGAAGAAGTCAGATGCTGGTTTCAGAAACATGAGAGAGACTGTTGCCAACCTCCGAAACTCTCTAGACAAGGCTCAAAAGGGAGCTGCCGAGGTTGTTTCTTGGAAAGTGAAATTCTTGGAACTGTGATAAGCACCCAAAACTGTAATATTAAACCCCGAGAGACATAGCATTTTGGTCGATTATGTGTTTAATAATCATGAAATAATTATATTTTCGTACTTTTGCAGGTTTCCGCAATTAAAATAAATATAGTGATAAAACATGCATCAAAGTACGGGAATACGGGAATATTTGAAGTTTCCCACTCAACCCCCATGAAGCCCAACAAAGCCTGACTAGAGCCGAAGTTTCCAAAAGAACAAAACCCGGTCTGAAGCGGGTCCACATATAAAGAAGCGACAAACTTCCGAAGCTCAAATCGGATAAATCTAGAGATGCCGGCGTTGGCTAGTGAAGCTGCCATAGCGACGAGGCGACGAACTTCTGCGCAAAGGACAAAAGTCATAAAAATGCCAAAATCGGCCATGCTGGACACACTAAGTAGACCCACTCTGCGGGCCCAGAAGGCATGACGAGTCAGCATAGGCAGGTGGCAAAGGATGGTTTCAATTTGGTACCACCTGGCAAGAGAGAAGACACGTACCAATTCAAACCAGGTGGTTTGAATTGAAATGAGCTACAAGACGAAACTTAAAAAGCAAAAAGACAAAAAAAATTAAAATAGTTAAAACAAAACTTTGATTCTCAAAGTTTCGAACCATTCAATTAGCATAAGGCCAAATCTAAATTAAATCATTCACGGATAGCCTTCCTATATCAGCCTATATATATGAGGGGGTGGCCTTCGTATATCGGCCTTCAGCATATTCATGCTTTAGCTTCCGCCTAGTTAGTTTATTTCTTCAGTACTTACATTATGTCATTTCCATTCCAGTAGCTTAAATACTGTAAGTTATTTTACCCTTAATAACAGTAATTTCTTTTCTAGTTTAATTCCTGTCCTGCATTTATTTACTTAATGTATACAGCAAGTTTTATTATTCCTTCTATGACCATGAGCTAATCCCCCCGGGGAGGGTTATGCTGCTCGTGTAAAAAACCGGATTGACTCTTTAATATTCTAGAGTCACTACTTAGGAACTAGGCTTAGATTTGATATCTGGTCCCAAAATGTGAGGCGTACAAAGTTGGATTTGGCGATGCTCCAGACGGTCTTCGTAGCGACTTCTACAGTGTCGACTGACTCTCCAATTCGTCCAGCTGATGTAAAATTGAGCCAGGAGCTGAAATAATATACCAGAGATGAGATATTATTGAAACTCCTTATGCTAGTGAAATCGACCTAGAGATGTGGGCATGCACTAGGGATCAATACTTCGACGCGTCTCAAAAAAGCGAGGCAATTAGAGATGTAGTGATGTGGTAATATAAACTGTTGAAAAATGATTCTCGCATGAGTATGACTAACTCTCTCCCTGTTTCTCTATTTTTATTTACCTACATATAATCGCCGTAGTAATTTACATTATTTGCATTACCATTAATTTAATTAAAACCAACTAAAAAGAAACCTAAAAATCCTACTCACCAAAAGTTGTAATTCCAGTTGTAAACCTATCCGAGCCCTAAAGTTTGGACGATCCCTTACTCGACCTATCCTACCAAACCCACGTGAGTAAGGTAACTTGACTAAAGCGTACGACTATACGGACGTTGGACTTTGGACTTTGGACTTAGGTCTTTGGACTTCGGACTTTGGACTGTGGACCTCGGACTTAAGAAAATAAGTAACTGAAATCAATAAACGTGTATAAATGCGTGGTAATCAAACTGCGGTCCCAATTCACTACCTTGTAAGTAAAGCAGAGCATGACCAGGTCCAGGGGGAGCTTCACCGTAGGAATACCGAGATGAGAACCCTTGGCCAAGCCATTACTCATGTAAATAAAGTCATGATAGGCTATTAGAGGGCTCTCAAAGATAAACATCTATGTTCTGAAAAGAAGGTTGGTGATCTCTTGGCGTAAACCTCTGAGTTCTATTCCAAGGTAGTACAGGAGGTAAAGAAGAGCTCAGCTAAGAATGTTATTCATTTTGCTCTGAGAGTACTTGATGTTTCTGAAGACTCCTTCAATGCAACCAAACAAGTTAAATTTGAAGAGACAATTGATGCTATTGGGTATGTTTCTTATGTGGATGATCAGGGGTGGGTGACCAACCCTCTCATCTTACTTCCTGACCTGAATACTAGTATCTCAGTGATTCAAAATGAACTTATGCCCGATGCCTCCTCATCTTCTAAAGAAGACATTGATGATGACATGCCTCTTATTCAGCTTCCTTTTCTCCCTGTGCCCATTTCAGGTGAATGTTCTGTTCAACCTTCAACCATCCTAGCCAGTCCAACCACACAGTCAGTTCCTAAAAGTGGTCCAGGAGTTCTTGATGTTGATGTAGTAGCAAGTACTAATGCTGAACCGAAGTTTGATTCTACCCCTGCTCAATAGGCTAAGTAAAGACTTAGCTATTCAGTTCATGATTTAGAAAACATTTATTTTGAAACAATTTTTCTATGGGTCTATAATATTAAGCTATGTTGCTCACATACTATTTACTTATTGAGCTCTGTAGCTCTTTGATAATGATAAAAATGAATAGTCTACCTACGAAATGAATGATGAATTCAAAACGTAAGTAAACTATAACTGAACTTTTACGAGTCTATTATCAAAGCTTCTACTCTCGATGTGAATTGCACTAAGTGGAGTAGGAAGTTCGTTCCACTCCTAGTTCCCTAGCATGGATTGTTTTCTAAGTCTAAGAAATCTCTCTTAAGTCAATGAGAGCTTTACGAAATGTTATGCTAACAAGACGCGTTATTTTAAATAACTAGATATAATAAATAACAAGATAAAATATAACTAAAGATAATCTGACACGGAAATCACGATTGTTTGACTCTAGATAAAGAAATAGAGGGGAATTAAATCCACCTCGACTCCAACTTAATAACCTAGTATAGATTGTCATTATCTCGATTCTTACGTTTTAGCGGCAAGAATTTCGAGTCTAATCCCTAGTGTTCATGGCATTCCTACTGGGATACTAACTAGCATGTGAGGTCGTCCACCCATTCTCATGGCGAAACCACACGACCTTCTAGAGTGGAATAGATTCTACTACCAAATTCTATACTAACCACTAAGTTTTCATCAAGGCTTCATCAACCCCTCTAATGGAGGTTTAGCCTTGAGTCATCAACCCAACATTTCCCATTGAATCTAAACTAAACATAATGTAAGAAATTGAGATTTACTTAGTTAACAATAATGAATCTAATTTAATGTTTGGAATGGAATAATAACAAGAATTTAATTTAGATCTAGAATGGAAATGACAAAATTGAAATGGACAACTAACTATTTTATTTATCTAATCAATCAAGAATAATGATTTAAAGATTTAATCTAAAACAAGAATTGAAATAGAACTAAAACTTAATTTCTTAATAAAACTAGATCTAGAATTCTATATATTAATTTAGGTCTAACTAGCTACCATTAACAAAGAGTGAAGCTTTTGTTTTATACATCAGATCAAAAATCGTGCATGGGCTTGGAGCCATGTTTTGGGCGGAGAATCAGCCCAAAACCCAGTCTTCGATCCCAAAAAGGCCTCTTCAGCTGCAGTTGGCTTCCACAGACTTTTCGTCCACTTCTGCTCCTCTGATTGGGTCAAGGCTTGGACCATTGGAAAGCTCTTTCGAGCGGTCGTTTTGACATAAGGTAGGCCCAATTCGAGGTCTGAGTCCAAAGATATGGCATTCGGAAGTTCTCTAGCTGTTGCTCCTTTATCTCGCTAAAAGTGGCGCGGTTACGCACATAATGGACTTTGAAGCTGAAATGCATAAAAACACGTAATCGGTATTAACTCTTACTTATTATTCACATAATTGGTCTAACAGTATGATTATTAAGGGGTTAAAACTACAGTTTTGGGCTCTTATCAAACCACCCCCCCAAACATTTTGCTTGTCCTCAAGCAAAGATGAGAAAATTAGAATAAGTGACCAAAAATGGAGTTCTAACTACTCTCATTTTTTGAGTGCGATTGCATTGACCATATGCAACAAGGCCTTAAACCACTAGGAATTCCCTAGTGGGCCGAGTTATAGCCTCGTGAGAGTTTTCGGTGAAGGTACTCCCAAACTTCATCTATACTCAACGACTAAGAAATAAAACTATTGTTTTCTCATTCATGTCTCAACTATCTATACATCTCACTAGCAAATACATAAGAATAACCCGGTCGAGAACCCTAAGCTAATATATGCATAATAATCAATCATCTAAAATAAACATATAACAATGAGTAATACTATGAAATGTAATAGCGAGTCCGTTCGAAAACTTCGGAATAAGCGTCCTTAAGTAGGTCCTCACATAAATGTCAAGACAAAAACCACTCTGATTTTTCCACTCAAGTTTAAGCTACTCCGATTAATGCGGTGGGCACACTTTACCTTACAATCTCAGTAATGACAAAAGGAAGCGGGGTCGATCAAACACATCGCCACTTACTATCACACTAACCTATTCCTAATTAAGCTAGAGGTCTTTATTAGGTGTTGCGAGGATTAGGAGATGGTTTAAGAAGGAAGGAAATGGATATTGAAAAGGACAAGTCGAGATAATAGAGTCTTCATATTATGTAACTAGAGAAACCTTGTTATTTACTTTTTTGCTTCTACACTTTGTTTCCATCCTTAGCCATATTTTTCTTTTTTCTTTTTTCTTTGGCTTTTGACTCCCTTTATTCTATTTTTGGAGTTTTGATTTATTTCTATTTTTTTTTTTTTTCTTTGGATGGAAACTTCTTTTCTTTATTTAGGAAGCAACTACTAATTTTTGTTTACACAGGTTTTTCTCTTCTTCTTTCTTCATCATTCTATTCTCAGACTTATTCTAAATTGGGTAGGTTGAATTTTTTTTATTTTGTTTTGTAATAGGGTAAAGGAATTGTGGTTTATGGAAGGCTAAAGAAAGGCTCAGGAGGCGACTAAGCGGAAAATAATTCATAGGTTTGAATTTCGGCTATATTGATCCAAAGAGGGCCTAAATTCTCGCTTAGGATATGGTTTAGTGATCAAGCAAGTGGGCGTGTGATTTCTCTATCGGATTTTACTTCTCCCTTGTGTCATTTCTCAAATGTTTCACTCATATAAGGCTTTAGGCTATATTCTCGGGATTTGTAGAATAAGTACTCTAGCCTAGATTTTTGAAACTTCTTGCCAAACAATCATAGATACTCATGTAATATATTTATAGATAGATGCAAAGATTATTACCTACATATTAACCTAAGTTTCTAACTATTATTACGATGCAAAAGCTCATTGAGACTTCTAGATTGTTAAGAGCATGGAGAAAGAAAACAATACCAATATTCCTAAGTGTATAGCATACTTTTTTTTTTTTTATTTTTATTTTTGAATTTTTGAAATTTTAACTAGAAAACAAGTGCATATTATACCTATCTATATCCTAACGGATGTCTTAATTACCGTGTTTCTATGCCCCAAACAAGAAGCATGCTTTGTCCTCAAAGCATTTAAATAAAGAGGGTAGGAAAAATACCATTGAAAGCGTGAAATTCGGGAACATCGCAAAACAAAGTTAAAACATACAAATATAGTAATAAAAATCTGGCCTTGACTCTATAAGAGTTCCACCCATTATGGGGTTAACGAGAATTAAATTGCTTGGGACATAAAGCGGACACTAACTTAACTAAAACTTACACTTTTGACATCTACTTTCGTCATCCTCCTCTTCTATATGAGGTTCTTTAGCATCTGCCATGCCATAACAACTTGCCGCGCCTTCCGTCGTGTATCATCAACTAGTGCTAACCTCTCTAGTGTTATTTGGTCGATGATGGGGTGTAAGGGGCAACCAAATGTGGTTGCACCTGCCATCCCGACCAAGTCATGGCTCGGAATGATCTTACCACCACGATTGGTGGGTCTCATGATTTCGACCCTTTCCCAATCTGTGTAATGCGTATGTACGAATCACGGGTAGGCAAAAGCGTAAAGGCGGCAAACCAAGGCGGGCATAAGAAGGTACTTATGCCTCGAGGAATTTACAAAGCGAGTAGCAACTAAAACTTCGGGGAATGTCATACCGGCGGCGTCCCCTCGGCTAAAGCAAGGAAAAGCGTCACCCGATGATATTATTGGAAGTAAAGCTGCCGTTCCCTAGAATGTTCATCATGATGAACAACATGGTTTGCCTACATTCAGCGATAGGCTACTTTCGAGGCGATGTTATATTGGTCTTGGTCCATGATCTGAAACACCCCTCCCCATAATACTCATGGAAATAGGCATATTCATATAGGTATGAGTTATCGTCATATATCCCCCGTGTGCATAGGGTGGGAGGGTAATGGCAATCCGAAACCAAAGCTATCAAGTGCTTCTTGAATTCCATAGTCGTACCATCAAAAGCAAGGGAAAATTTTTGTTCTCCTTCTTGGGTACAAAAGAAAATAATATTATTATAGAAGAATTCAGTTAGCTTAGGTGAAAAAGTCGTCATCACTTACGGAAGATGCGCCATCCTAAGCTGCCGCGATCGGCTCGCGGAACGATGCTCCATAGGTATCGGTTCCCATTAAGTCTTCAAATGACTGTTCGGGGAATCACTATAGGAGGTGTCATCTTAAAACTACTCTGTAAAGCGGTGCGAAAACACTGGAAGAAACCTCAGAAAAATTTGAATTTCACATTGTGCTACGGGAGGAGGGGGCTTCTTTCGTATATAAATGAGTCGGCGCTCTTAGGTTTTTGAAATTACAGTGTTTTTTTAAGCGGGTCGCGCTCTACTTGAAGCGTAGCTCTCGGTGATTTTTTCGATTTCGGTGTTTGGCGGGTCGGCGCTCTACTTGAAGCTTGTGCGCTCTAGTGATTTTCGATTTCTGATGTAATAGAAGTCGTCGCTCTGCTTGAAGCTTGAAGGCGGCTTCGTGGAGGTCTGAGAAAGTGAGTTTCTAAGAAAAACAAGAAAAAAAAAGGTTGGAGTGAAAAAAGTGAAAGATGATTGTGGGGTGTAGTGTGGGTTGTGAGTGTAGTATGATGGAAGTTTAAATAGGTTACGGGTTTCCAAAGCGAATCGGCAAATTGCCAAATTGTTTTAAGGCAATTTTCGAAATAGAAAGCTGCCAAACCGAAGCAGGAAACTAACCATAGTTTTGATTTCCTAACAACCACGGTATCTAAACTCTCCTACATATCATGCTACCACTATTTTCAACTTTTACTCCAAGACAACCTTATGAAAGATGATCAAAATAAATTATATTAAAAAATCATATGAAATCCAAGCAATCTAAAACAAACAACTTAATATTTAAATCTAACTCTTGAAATAAAATTCCACTAACAAAACAATAAAAGCGATGAAATAACGAGGGACCCTGGTGATGGTGAACACCTAGGCGTGTGAAGAAGATGGTCCACGAGATGGAGGCTGGCTCGTGGTGACGAATGGCTTGAGCCATCGGCTTGGCGGCGGCGGCTCATGCCCTCGGACTTCGGTGAGACGGACTCATCCACGAGTGGCATGCGTCGTAGCATCTCTATCTGAACAAGCGTTGTGCTTCCATCTCGGTCTTGAGTCGCATCTTGGGCTTGGTGATTACGGTGGATAATCTCCAAGTTAGACAAGATATCTTCGACCCCTTTCGAGCATTTCAACTCTCGTCGAAAGTTAGTTTGCTTATTCGAATTACAATTTGTCTATGTCGGATATCTTCACGGATCACGATAAGCTGCATATGACCCGGTTCGCGGCATTATCATTAGTTCTAAATTAGAAGTATGACTATCGAAATTATCCTCAACCAACCATGTCATATCTTAGCCTTCATTATTCGACTCAATTTGTATTCTCTGCGGACAGCGGCCAAGTCTCTTGGATGCATTCCTTATAAATACTTGCATTAGAATGCAATTTGATCTTAATAGGGCAGATTTAGCGGCGGCTCTAAATGAGAGCATAATCTTAGTGATCAATCACGGGGAAGAAGAAGCGGGGCTCTTTCCCTCCTCTAATCACATTCAAAATTAAATCAAGGATGCAGAAATTACACTCATTCGTTTGCAAAATCGAGGAGAGCGTCGCGGACACGAAGTCCGATGTCGTGACTTTGTCTTTCAGGGGCGTTCTTACCAATCCAGCGAGCTCTGACCCGGTTGATTGGTTCGAATCGTCTGGCTGACGCAATGAGATATCGTATTGTATTCACCCTCTATGACCGTATCTTTCATCAAAGCAGAGGCTGCGGTATCTTGGGGTTCTGATAATAAATATCTAGGTTAGTTCTGGCGTGATTCCTAATAGCTCGACCAAACAATGTCACCGTAACTTCCCTCAGCGTTCTGCTATCTAATGAAAATCCTATTTCCCCTCGATTCGTTTCTTATAAAACTGTTCTACCAAATCATAGTGATAGAAATCCTCGTCGAATACCACAGTCCGTTCAATGTCTCTTAAACATCTGGCGTCATAAAATGGCTTGGCTATCGGGAACAAAAGCGTTTTCGTGAGAATTCTCGTCGTAAGCGCCATTTAAGTTTTGAACTGATTTGGGGTTTGTAGATGGTGGTGGATCGGAGTTTGATGAAAACTAACTAAACACTGGCGGTGGTGGTTGTGGTAGATGGTGGCGAGGTTGAAAACTTGAATTGGTGGGTGGTTTCTTGGTGGAAAGCGGTTGGAGATTGTGTTGGTGTTTGACAATGGGGGTTGGGTGGTCTTTCTATTTTAATGTATTCTATTTTTATTTTTTTATTTTTTTTTATTTGGGTTGCTAGGGTTTGACTTTAAATTTGGACAAGCTGTTGGAAGATGAAGTCGCGATCTTCTTTTGGAAAGGAAGCCTTGTAGAGATGGCCTTGCGAGTTAATTTGAAACCCATTTCGATTTTTTCGAGTTTTAAAATCGATTTTTAAGCCAACTTCAAACTAAATTTCCAGCCGTTATCGGTCCGATTTTTGCGAATGAGATATGGAAATGATCAGGAAAGAATTTCAATCAATGATCCATAAAACACTCGATTCCAACCATGGGTGACGTATGAGAGGGTGGAAGGACGCCTCGAAGTGCGTGTGTGGCGTAAGTTATCGCGAGCGAATGAACACTAAATTAGATGGCGTCAAACCCAATGAACTATACTAATAGACCTAAAGCAGCGCAAAAGGAAGTTCGAGCAATCCGGATGCAAGGATCGTTGCCCACCCCAAACAAATTTTTTTAAACACAAAATTTGTTTTACAAGCGTCGTCGTTTTAAAGTCGATTCCCAAGACTTGTTGGATTGCTATGTCTATGATTTTTAAAATTTTAATTTTATTTTTATTTGTTAAGAAACCACGAAAAACAATAAATACATAATTCACTCCATAGAGGAACATGACTCAAAAATCGAGAAAACATCGAAAGTGGAAAGCGTGAATTATGTGAGCTGTGGACTTAGGATCCGGTGCTTACGATACACACTCCATAGGGAGGGCCGGTTACCTGAATGGTGCACTTACCATTAAATGGAAGTGAAAGGAAGTACACCAATGACAAGGGTCATTCCTCATATATAGGGTCTGTAAAAGGACTTCCTCTATATCGAGGGGGACGAAGTTAAGTGAAAATGTTTTAACCGTTGACCGTTAACTTGAAAATACTTGTTGTCCTTGGGATTTACCAAGGTAATTGCCCCGTAAGGGGTGACTTGATAACGAGAAAGGGGCGGACCAGCGGGTTTTAGTTTGGGGGGAAAATATGTAGGCGGGAGTTGTAAAGCAAAACCTTTTGTCCGACCACAAACTCTTTCGCGCAAGATATGCTTATCATGAACCGCGTTTCATGTTGGCTTTATAATCCTTAGCGAGATCGTAAGAATCGCTCACGGTTTCTTCAAGCTCATTTAATTGTAACTGCGTTTGACACCGCCCTCATCAATATTGTAGTTAAGGCTTTTTATAGCCCGAGAGCCGCGGTGCTCTAATTGCGGGCAAATGACATGGTTTCCCAAATACAAGTCTAAAGGGAGACATACCTATAGGGGTTTTGAAAGCAGTTCTATATGCCCATAAGGCATCCGATAGGCAGCCGACCGGTCTTTCCTCTCGGGGTTTCTTGTTGTTTCTAAAATCTTTTTGATTTCCCTATTAGAAACTTCTACTTGTCCGCTAGTTTGTGGATGATAAGGAGTTGCTACTTTGTGTGTAACTCCATACTTTTCACTAGGGATGCAACAACTCATTTTGCAAAATGTGTTCCCCATCACTAATGATGGCTTTAGGAATGCCAAACCTACTGAGAAAATGTATTCTTTAATAAAAATACCGCGGTCTTATGGTCATTGCTCACGGCAAGCTAGGGCCTCTATCCATTTAGACCGTAGTCCGCGGCAACTAGAATATAAATATAACCGTGGGAAGCAGGGAAAGGGCCCATGAAATCAATACCCCAAACATCAAAAATTTCTACTATCAAGATTGGATTTAATGGCATCATATTGCGGCCGTGATTAAGCCCAAGTTGTTGGCAGCGAATACCGTCTTGCAATATGCTTGGGCATCCTTAAAAAGGGTAGGCCAATAAAATCCACATTGAAGAACTTTAGCGGCTGTTTTCATTCGCTAAAGTGGCCACCACACTCTTTGTCATGGCAGAGCGATAGAACTTCATTATATTCCCTTTGGGGAATGCAACGGCGAATAATCGATCCGCACAATACTTAAAAGGTAGGGCTCATCGGTAGTATAACTTGACTCGGCCAAGAACTTCTTACGTTCATTTCTTGTCAATTATAAGGCATAACATCAGCGGCTAAATAGTTTACGATGTCCATACCATGGTGATGAAAAAATAGCATCTGGATGCTCATCGGGAAAAGAGTCGGTATGGACTCGGAATCCTCTTGTCGTCATTTGTAAAGTCTAGATAAGTGGTCGGCAACTTCGTTTTCGACCCCTCTTTTTTGTCCTTTATTTCTAATGTGAACTCTTGCGGAGAAGAATCCATCGGATTAATCTACGCTTAGCATCCTTCTTTGCAAGAAGGTACCTAAAGGCTGCATGGTCGTGTAAACTAAAGTTTTAGAACCAACCAAATAAGGGCCGAAACTTATCTAAAAGCATAAATGACAGCTAAAATTCTTTTTCAGTAGTTGAATAATTCCGTTGAGCATCGTTTAATGTTTTACTAGCATAATAAATAACGATGGACTTATTATCTAGTTTACGTCCCAAAGGCGGCACCAAGCTGCATAGTCACTAGCATCACACATGAGTTGAAAGGTTTAGACCAATCGGAGGCTGTATAATAGGTGCGATGGTTAGAGGCGGCTTTTAAGGTTTCAAAAGCCTGTTTACAGTTAAAATTAAAATCAAAGATTGCATCCTTCAAAAGCGAGGTTAGTTAAAGGCCTAGCTATTTTGAAAAATCTTTAATGAAGCGCCTATAAAACTGCATGGCTAGAAAGGCTCTAATCTCCGCGGACGGTCCGTGGTTTTAGGTAAATTAAGCTATCTTATCTAGTTTGGCTTTATCTGCGCCGATGCCATCACTAGATACAATATGACCTAGTACTATGCCCTTTTGACCATGAAATGACACTTTTCCCAATTTAAAAGCGAGGCTCTTTTCTTCACACCGTGTCAAGACCTTAGGCAGGTTAGACAAACATTCGTAAAAGGAGTCTCCATAGATAGAAAAATCATCCATGAACACTTCCATAAAGCTCTACCATGTCACTAAATATATGAAGCATACATCATTTGGAAGGTACGGGGGCATTACAAAGGCCAAAAGGCATTCGTTTATAGGCATATGTTCGAAGGGACATGTGAAGGTTATCTTTTCTTGGTCATCAATATCAATAATAATCTGAAAATAGCGGAGTAGCCATCGAGAGAAAACAATAAAAGGCATGACCCAGCTAGGCGTTCTAGCATCGATCTATAAATGGTAAAGGGAAAGTGGTCCTTTCGTGTCATAGCATTTAAGCGTCGTAATCAATCTGATTCTCCATTTCATAGGACCTTGGTGACAACATAGTCACCCTTCCGTTTACGTACCATGGTAACTCCGATTTCTTAGGAACTACATGAATGGGACTTACCCATTAAGCTATCGGAGATTGGGTATATAATACCGCATCGTAGTCGCAAGACTTCTTCCCTAACCACCTCTTTCATGGCGGGGTTCAAGCGGTGGCGAGGTTAGCGAGAAGTCTTGGCGTTATCCTCAAATGGATCACGATGAGTGCAAACATTGGGGTCAATTCCCTTAATATCGGCTAGGGACCAACCAATCGCGAAACCGATGTTCCCTAATCACCCTTATTAAACATGTCTCTTCATCCTTAGTTAACGAGAGAAGATATAATTATCGGGTGACTACCATCGGATCAAGTTGAATATATTTTAACTCGGGGAAGAGGTTTAAGCAATGGTGTGGGCCGGAATGTCCGTTGATGTTTCATAAGTGTCCTTATCTTGCGTAATGAAGACTTGCTTAGGTAGCAAGTCTTCGTATCGATATATGGAGCAAACCGGCGGGTCTACAATTGGTGTGGACTCGGGATGGTGTTGACTTCCTCTAAGTAGGAGTCATTTACAAAATCGAAGTTCAAAGAAAGGAATTTGTACATATTGTTTTCGAGGAAGCGTGTTGTTAAAATAATCTTGAGCTAAACTCGATCATGCTAACCTCCCCATCTGAGGGCGAATCACGGTAAGCTGTTTCATCATTTTAAAACATTTACCTCGGCGGGAAAGATGGCCAAAAGATAAGGACATCTTTCCATAGCGACAATTTATAAAGCGCATTGGCGGTTGCCAAGAAGGCGTCCTAAAATGATCGATCAGAGTCATTAGCGACTTACGTATCGAGGATAACAAAATCAGCGGGGATAGTAGAAATCACGAACCTTAACAAACACGTTTTCCACTACACCTTTAGGATACTTAATTGACTGTCCGCTAATTGCAGCGTTATTTTTGTAGGTTGCATTTCTGTAGACCTATTTGTTTATACAAGTAATCACGGGGAGTAAGTTAACACTTTCGCCCCGAGGTCTAATAAAGGCGATGCGTCGTGTGGGAATCTCTAAGGTGCATTTCTGATGGGGCGACCGGGGTCCTTGTACTTAACAATTCCATTATTTTTGGATAAAGTTGGGGCTGTTCGTTAAAAAGCGTCTTTAGGTATGTTGGTCTTCGCCTAGTAGTGCACAACTCTTTAAGAAACTTAAGCGTGGTTAGGTAGCTTTTTAATAGCCGAGAAAAGGAAGGTTTATCGTTAGATTCTTGAAAGCGTTCCTAATTTCCTCAAAGTTTGTATCCACTGGTTAGCATGGCTAATTTTTGAGGAGCGGTGGTTTAAGCTCTATATTTAGTGTATGGCTCGACTTGAAGTGTAACCTTGGCTTTTCTGTTTCTTAGGTTGTGGTTTAAGCTGGGACCTCTACGGTGGTAGGGTTCTCGGTTTCTATTCGGTATCTAGTTCGATATCCGGTGTAGGGAATCTTGATGGGGTAACTATAGGCATAGCTACTTTGTTATCAACCACTCTTCAGGCGGAGAGTGGTGATGGCATTTAGGTCACCCTCGATTGTAGTTTCATTACTAAATTACCGTTTACCTCAAAAATTTTGTGTTCTTTGTTTTAGGGTTTGGTATTGCTTGTCACGGAAACCGCCTTTTGGTTGGGCTTTCGCTTGGGCTAAGCTTGTTGTATGCCCGATTTATGGATTGTAAAATCTGTTGGTTTGATTGAGTCATTATGCGGAAAAGTTGTTGGGTAACTTGTATAAAGGCGTCGATCTGATCGGTTGTGTAGGTGTAGTAGTCACGGGTGGTGTATTTGGAACTATCTCGTTGATTATTTATGGGTGGGTTGTGATAGTTATTATTATTAAGGAGCGATACCTCTATTGGTATTATAATTATTATAATTATTCTGACCTTGTGCTTGACCTTGTAGGTGGTTTAAGCTTGGTTGTTATAATTATTATAATTCCCTTGACCTTGTCCTTGTCCTTGTCCTTGCCTAGGTGGAGCTTGGTTATAATTGTTTGCTTGCCTAGCGTTTTGATTATTGTACCGGAGGTGTTACTTGTTGATTATTTCTCAAACTGAAGTTGGGATGTTGTCTCAAGGGGCGTTAGGAATAGGATAGTTATTAATAGAGTAAACATTATCTTGTTACGGTGGTTGTTGTTCATAAGCTAGAGGGACAATAATCGTCGGGGTGCTCTGGACTCAAACAGAAATTACATGGGTTGGAGTTTACATTCATGAGGGGATAGGCTTTTGTTGAGCGAGAAATAGCCTCTACTTTTTAGTTAGAGATTGATTAGATTTTTAAGTTACGGATCGGTTTTCTTCTCAAA
The DNA here is from genome assembly GCF_015680905.1 of Coptis chinensis. Taxonomy (NCBI): domain Eukaryota; kingdom Viridiplantae; phylum Streptophyta; class Magnoliopsida; order Ranunculales; family Ranunculaceae; genus Coptis; species Coptis chinensis. Next base: position 40,742,003 of record NC_141462.1, on the reverse strand, counting down.
CATACCCGTGACCTTTTCTTGTTGAAGAAGAACTAGGCGGGGGATATCATCACTACCCCAATTATTATTCCGTTTAGTTTGGTCTTCTAAAAATTTATAAGCCCTCAGGGGCTCCTTTACTTAGGAAACTACCCCATTCATTATGTCAAGGACTTCTTTATGGTGGTGTAGAAGACCTTTGAAAAAGGCCGCGAACTAGCGTGTCTTTAGCTAAGTTATGATGTGGACACTCTATAAGGAGATCGGTGAAGCGATTCCATGCCTCGAGAAAATGATTCATGAGGGATTACGCCGGAAAAAATGAATCTTTGAAAGCATCTCATCCGTCTTTAGGGGTGGGTAAAAATGTTCCATAAACAATTTGAACAAGTTTAGCCCACGAGTCCTGAGAATTAGGCTTGGGCGGTTAACCAAGGCAGCCTTATCGGCTAGGGTGAAAGGGAATACCCTCGGTTTAATTTGCTCCGCACCAACCGTAGGATGGTGGAATGTAAATAAGGACTTGTTCAATCCTCGCGTAATGGCGATAAGGTTTTCATGGTCTAACCCATGAAAGGCGGGTAACAAATTAAATATGTTTGGGGGATTCGAAAATCCCCCCCTTTGGGTCTGCTAGAGCGATGCGATTTAGGGCTATCGCTCAAGGCTTTGTAAAAGTCGGAGAGAGGAGTCTCTCTTTCTTGACCATTATGTCGGGGTATGGTGTGTGTGATAGTAGTTAGAGGTGTAGGTGGGTTGTGTACTAGATAGACTTGTTTGTTGCCGTGTAATTCGTTTGTTGTTTTGTTCGACCGGACCTTAATCTCATGCAAGACTAAGTTGAGCTTAACTAAACATGCAACACTCCAAACAATTCGATATACTAGTAGAAAACCTCTAGCGGAAATCACGAGGTATGGAAGAAAGGAATACGATAAGCGTCCTTGCCCGCTTATGAATAGCGTCTTGTATGCAGCGTGTTGGTGTATATAAGAGATTAGAACACTGAAAAATATGAAAGATCAAAGTTTGAATCAAAGCTGTGGAAATCCGGAAATTTTAACTTGGGGATGCGGTCATTTCGCATAGAAGCGGCCTTCAGGCTCGAGTAATTTTCAGTTTCTGGTGTTTTAGAGGGTCGCGCTCAAATGGGGTCGTTTTTCGGTGGAAGTCGAGTTCGGTGTTTGGCGGCGAATTGGCGCTTGGTATGAAGCGGGCTTCGAGGGGTAAACAAAATTCCGAAATTAACTTGGGTTTAATGGGACTTAAAATTGACTCCTTCTACTATGAAAACAATTTAATATTTTAACGAATTTGTCCGCTGAAATGGGCAACCACGAAATATGAAACAAACAAGGGTGGGTGGGTTTAATGGGACTTAAAATTGACTACTTCTACTATGAAAACAATGCTAAAGTGTAACTAAGATCATTTTATTTTGATAATGATAAAATGAATAGTCTACCTACTGAAATGAATGATGAATTCAAAGCGTAAGTAAACTAAAACTCGAACTTTTACGAGTCTATTATCAAAGCTTCTACTCGATGCGAATTGCACTAAGTGGAGTAGGAAGTTAGTTCCACTCCTAGTTCCCTAGCATGGATTGTTTTCTAAGTCTAAGAAATCTCTCTTAAGTCAATGAGAGCTTTCACGAAATGTTATGCTAACAAAGGCGTTATTTTAAATAACTAGATATAATAAATAACAAGATAAAATATAACTAAAGATAATCTGAAGCTACGGAATCACGATTGTTTGACTCTAGATAAAGAAATAGAGGGGAATTAAATCCACCTCGACTCAACTTAATAACCTAGTATAGATTGTGGTATCTCGATTCTTACGTTTTAGCGGCAAAAATTTCGAGTCTAATCCCTAGTGTTCATGGCATTCCTCTGGGATACTAACTAGCATGTGAGGTCGTCCACCCATTCTCATGGCGAAACCGACCTTCTAGAGTGGAATAGATTCTACTACCAAATTCTATACTAACCACTAAGTTTTCATCAAGGCTTCATCAACCCCTCTAATGGAGGTTTAGCCTTGAGTCATCAACCCAACATTTCCCATTGAATCTAAACTAAACATAATGTAAGAAATTGAGATTTACTTAGTTAACAATAATGAATCTAATTTAATGGCTGGAATGGAATAATAACAAAATTTAATTTAGATCTAGAATGGAAATGACAAAATTTGAAATGGACAACTAACTATTTTATTTATCTAATCAATCAAGAACAATGATTCAAAGATTTAATCTAAAACAAGAATTGAAATAGAACTAAAACTTAATTTCTTAATAAAACTAGATCTAGAATTCTATATATTAATTTAGGTCTAACTAGCTACCATTAACAAAGAGTGAAGCTTTTGTTTTATACATCCAGATCAAAAATCGTGCATGGGCTTGGAGCCATGTTTTGGGCGAGAATCGGGCCCAAAACCCAGTCTTCGATCCCAAAAGGCCTCTTCAGCTGCAGTTGGCTTCCACAGACTTTTCGTCCACTTCTGCTCCTCTGATTGGGTCAAGGCTTGGACCATTGGAAAGCTCTTTCGAGAGCGGTCGTTTTGACATAAGGTAGGCCCAATTCGAGGTCTGAGTCCAAAGATATGGCATTAGGAAGTTCTGCTTGGCTGTTGCTCCTTTATCTCGCTAAAGTGGCGCGGTTTACGCACATAATGGACTTTGAAGCACCTGAAATGCATAAAAACACGTAATCAGTATTAACTCTTACTTATTATTCACATAATTGGTCTAACGGTATGATTATTAAGGGGGTTAAAACTACAGGTTTTGGGCTCTTATCAAACCACCCCCCTTGACATTTTGCTTGTCCTCAAGCAAAGATGAGAAATTAGAATAAGTGACCAAAAATGGAGTTCTAACTACTCTCATTTAAGCTGAGTGCGATTGCATTGACCATATGCAACAAGGCCTTAAACCACTAGGAATTCCCTAGTGGGCCGAGTTATAGCCTCGTGAGAGTTTTTTTTTGAAGGTACTCACAAACTTCATCTATCTTCAACGACTAAGAAATAAAACTATTGTTTTCTCATTCATGTCTCAACTATCTATACATCTCACTAGCAAATACATAAGAATAACCCGGTCGGAACCCTAAGCTAATATATGCATAATAATCAATCATCTAAAATAAACATATAACAATGAGTAATACTATGAAATGTAATAGCGAGGTCCGTTCGAAAACTTCGGAATAAGCGTCCTTAAGTAGGTCCTCACATAAATGTCAAGACAAAACCACTCGATTTTTTTTCCACTCAAGTTTAAGCTACTCCGATTAATGCGGTGGGCACACTTTACCTTACAATCTCAATGACAACAAAAGGAAGGAATTCGATCGATCAAACACATCTGCCACTTACTATCACACTAACTTTATTCCTAATTAAGCTAGAGGTCTTTATTAGGTGTTCGGGGATTAGGAGATGGTTTAAGAAGGAAGGAAATGGATATTCGAAAAAGGACAAGTCCGAGATAATAGAGTCTTCATATTATGTAACTAGAGAAACCTTGTTATTTACTTTTGCTTCTACACTTTGTTTCCATCCTTAGCCATATTTTTCTTTTTTTCTTTTCTTTGGCTTTTGACTCCCTTTATTCTATTTTTGGAGTTTTGATTTATTTCTATTTTTTTTTTTTTTTTTTCTTTGGATGGAAACTTCTTTTCTTTATTTAGGAAGCAACTACTAATTTTTGTTTACCGAGGGTTTTCTCTTCTTCTTTTCTTCATCATTCTATTCTCGGACTTATTCTAAATTGGGTAGGTTGATTTATTTTTTTTTATTTTGTTTTGTAATAGGGTAAAGGAATTGTGGTTTATGGAAGGCTAAAGAAAGGCTCAGAGGGGCGACTAGCGGAAAATAATCCATAGGTTTGAATTTCTGGCTATATCGATCCAAAGAGGGCCTAAATTTCGCTTAGGATATGGTTTAGTGATCAAGCAAGTGGGCGTGTGATTTCTCTATCGGATTTTACTTCTCCCTTGTGTCATTTCTCAAATGTTTCACTCATATAAGGCTTTAGGCTATATTCTCACAGGATTTGTAGAATAAGTACTCTAGCCTAGATTTGAGAAACTTCTTGCCAAACAATCATAGATACTCATGTAATATATTTATAGATAGATGCAAAGATTATTACCTACATATTAACCTAAGTTTCTAACTATTATTACGATGCAAAAGCTCATTGAGACTTCTAGATTGTTAAGAGCATGGAGAAAGAAAACAATACCAATATTCCTAAGTGTATAGCATACTTTTTTTTTTTTTTATTTATTTATATTTTTGAATTTTTGAAATTTTAACTAGAAAACAAGTGCATATTATACCTATCTATATCTAACGGAGGATGTCTTAATTACACGTGTTTCTATGCCCCAAACAAGAAGCATGCTTTGTCCTCAAAGCATTTAAATAAAGAGGGTAGGAAAAATACCATTGAAACGCGTGAAATTCAGGAACATCTGCAAAACAAAGTTAAAACATACAAATATAGTAATAAAAATACTGACGCAACTCTATAAGAGTTCCACCCATTATGGGGTTAACAGAATTAAATTGCTTGGGACATAAGCAGACACTAACTTAACTAAAACTTACCTGCACCCCAGCATCTACTCGTCATCCTCCTCTTCGTATATTTAACTAAAACAGAATTAAATTGCTTGGGACATAAGCAGACACTAAAGTTTACCTCAAGTTTGTATATTTTGCCGTGTCAGACACTTCGTATCCGTGTCGGATTCGGACACACGTATCCATGTCAATTTAACTTAGGTTATATATTTTTATTTGTTTTTGTCACTCTTGCAGGATATGACCTCTTGCGAATCCATCCTTAATGAATTTGCTGTGAAGATTGGTTTGGAAATGCCTATTTATACAACTGCCCAGTCAAATGGTCTTATTCCAGTGTTCATCTCAACTTTGGATTTCCATGGTAAAACATATACGGGTACTCCCGCTATGAGCAAAAAGGCGGCAGAACAAATGGGTGCACGTTCTGTTATCCAGTTAATTTTAGGTAGTTCTTTATGTTTTTATTCATGTTTATTAGATTTGTGGTTACATGGATTTTACTTTAACTACCTCTTAGATGATATTATCATGCAATTGGACCTGTTTGTTAGAGTGCTTTGAGTTCTCTTATAGAAGTAATTTGCAGGTACTGAGGCGGGATCACTTCTATCTCAAATAATCAAATTCAAAAGGAAAGTTTTTGATGCATTGCTCAAAGTCAGTAAGAACCCAATGTTGCCAATGGTTCCGTGTTCAAAAATATCTACACAAATTAGAGATGCCCTAGATATACATTTGGATGTCCAACCATTAAAAAGAGTAAAGTTGGTATATTTGTCTGGAAGTAGTACGGGTGAGGATGAAAATTTCACATCTGACCAAACAGGACTAATTAGTGGCTTGGTGACAGCTGCTGGTACTAGCGGAAGTAACTCAAGTAAGCGCCCTCCCTTGCAAGAAGAACAAAAAGTGTCCTGAGTTTGTACTGTGTTTTCACCTGCAAATTCAAGTGTTTGTAGGCACCTTGTGGCAGTTACAAGGTCATCTAATGGGATGGTTTTCTTGCAATTTCTATTAGGCACATATTTTTCTAGTTTCTTAACTTCAATTAGTTTCTCATTGTTAGTTTTAAAACCGTGGTTAAAAGACTTTTACCACTGTATATAACCTGTTTTGTAATGCAGAATCTCCTCTACGTGAAATAACAATGGACTTCACATTATGGGCAACATGATAGATACAGAAAGAAATTGAGAATCCATAATTAATATCTTTTGCCTCCAACATTGAACAGAATCCTGCCATTCAAGGCCCAACTATGAACAAGCAATGTTTCTTATAGGACAACGTACGTACCGTACACGACATTATGTATAATATGTTTTACTCAAATGGAGAAGTAAAGGTTTTTGTGGGTTTTTGTGTTAACCAGGCGGTAAGATTCAAATTAACAATTAGAGAAGCATGAACAGGATTACGTTCCACATATGATAATATAATTTTCATATAAGCCATTATGTGTACCATTCTCTAGTAGGTAGAGAGATGCAAAGGTTCCTGTGTTAATTAGGCGGTTAGATTCAAATTTTAAATTAGAGCACCCCAAATTGTACACATCCCAGATATAACAGCATAACGTCCCTATAAGACATTGAGTATGCCATCCTCTAGGCTTTAAAGAGTAGCATCGGTTTTTGTGTTACTTGGGTTGTTATATTCAAATATCAAATTAGAGCTTCCTGAACACGACTTGTTCCTCTGATGACAACATGGCTACCCGATAGGCCATTATGTACGCCATACTCTAGGTTTTCGATATAATCCATCAGTTGTTGTGTTAATTAGGCGGTTAGATTCATATTCAAAAATAGAAAACCCTCAACATGACACGTGCCTGATATGACACCATAGCTGCCCGATAGGCCATTATTTACGCCATACTCTAGTCCACAGCGAGAAGCATCGGTTTTAGAGTTAATTAGGCAGTCAGGTTCAAATTCGAACTTTTAGCACCCTCAACGCAACACCTTACTCTTATGACAAGATAGCACATCTATCAAGACCTCCTTTTCTTTGCCATAATCTAGGCATAATTGAGAAGCATCGGTTTTACTATTAAGTAGGCGGTTAGATTTATATATCAAATGAGAGCTTCCTAAACACGCCACGGGAATCGATAGGACACCGTAAGTTTACTATAAGACGTTATGTATGCCATACTCTGGTAAAAAACGGTTGAGTTAAATATTAAATGCAGAAAACTTCTAAGCATTGAGAGAATATTAAAGGTCCGAATATTAAACCAGAAAACTTCACACTTGAAATTAAACCCACTCGAAAGAACAATAATGGAGGGATCTACTTCACATGGAAAGAACAACAACAATAACACCAACAAAACCAACAAGGACTTTCTAGCAGAAATTTGTGAAAAGATTGTCAAACATGCTCCACTTCCATTTCTCAAAAAAGCCAAGTTCGTATGCCGAAAATGGGCAGCCTTTACCAGTTCAAGTTCCTTCACCAAGGAGCACGCGTTGATAACGGGATCTTTTTTTGGTTACATCATAAATACGGAAAACAAAAGGGAAACGACGATAACTTTTACTTACAACATTGCAAACAACCCACCAATTCCATTTCAAAATTTGGACTCCAAACCATATGGTACATCAGTCATTGCCTCGTCAATTGAAGGTATTGTTCTCTTGAACACACCTTACGAAATATACCAACAGTTTTACGTATACAAACCAACGACTAGAAACGTTCATCGCCTAAATAATCCTATGAATAGATTCTTCACTGAAAGTGTGGGCATGGTGGTGAATTCTGTGGAACCTTTGCGATTCAATATTGTTCGGATTTCAATATCGAGGTACGTCACTATCCGGCATTCCCGAGACAACAAAGCGAGGACATGTGTCTATCGTCATGTTGAATTGTTTGATTCCCAAGTTGACAAATGGAAAAGGTTGGATGACCTGGAGTTGATAAATGAACACATTAACAGGAATGCCGGAGTTATTGAAAATGGAATTCTGCATTGGTCTCTTTGGCATGCAGGAATATTGGTTTTTAACGTTCGTCAGGATCAGTGGACGAGGATTAGGCTACCGGATACTCAACGTCCATTTGAATCTTACAGACTGTTTCCCTATGATGGCTCCATAGCTATTATGTTTTCCTTGTGGCCCGAGGGCAACACCTCTACTCAAATATTAGAACTGTGGGTTTTACAACAGTACGATAACAGCCAGTGGAGTGAACCCAAGAGGTTTATAGGGTTTAGGGATGCAAATTTCGTCGACCTACTGCCATCAGACATTGGGGTGTTCAGTTGGTATGACAAGATCATATGGTACAGTTTCATGGAGAAGAAGGTCCTAGCAGATCATATAATCCCAGCAAGTGGCATTCAATCCATTTTCCCATTCATGTCAGACTTTGCCGAAACCCAATTTAACTAGTCGTTTATATATGTAATTATTTATTTCCTGTTAGTTAGTACGTTTTAATAGACTGTGTACTTATTACTTATTATGTATCAACTGCAGGAAGCACTGCATTGTGTTATGGTTATGTGAAATTATTACTTATTAAACATGTTATGTCCTTTCCTCAATGGTTAAATACACGACAACATAACTATGTATGAAGACAACACAGAGCATCTCTAATATGACATAATCTGGAGACACCTGTATTTGTCTAATTGTCCCTTAGTTGAGTTATTGTTGTTTTTCTACGAACCGTTGTAATTATGTGTAAGTTTCCCATTATGTTTAAGCAGAATTCATGTTTCTTGAATCATTGCCCATTATCATTTCATAGTTAAACTACATCAATTACATTTAAAAGACATCCATTACATCATTTCATAGTTAACATACATCCAAAATGTTCACTCATTTCAACTTCTGCTAACAGTAGATCCATTACAGTTCAATCGGCAAACCCTAACGACTTAACAAGTGCTGAAATATCTGAAACAGTCCCTTCCACCGTAATTTTAGAGGTATAATTCCCCTCTACTGTTACCTTCACATTCCCTCCTTCTGTGACCTTTACTTCCATAGTTGTAGTTGCTTGATGGCTGGCTTCATGGCTTTCTTCATCTGGGAGATCAATCCATTTGAAAGCACTACATCTAGGTTGACTTCTGCATTTTAGAAACCTGTGACCTTTGTTTATCCCTTGCTTACAGAAATATAGAGTCATTGTGTTTGACTTGCACCCCACACATGAGTAGTGCAAATAAGGACAGTCTCTCTTGCTATGGTCCGTATCAACACAAAGAAAGCAACCCTGTACCTATACAAATCGCAACAAATTCATGGTGTGCATGCTACAGAATTTTTTTGTCAAAATTCCAACTTTCCAAAATTGTTCCGACATTTAATTAGTTCAAAAGTGAGTGTGAAAACAGACATATAAGGTTTACCTCGCATTTGGAAGATTCTCCTTCTTTCCCTCCACCCATTTCGGAACAGTAACGGAGAGATTGTAGATAGAGATGATGCCCTAAAGATTGGGAATTTTTTGTTGGGCAGTTGAATTGTTAGGGTATTCCTATTTATTTCAAAGATTGGGGATAGGGATCCTCAATTGAGCCCAACTTATGCAAAACTTGTACTGTTGAGGCCTACGGAAACAACAAAACAAAACTTGTACTGTTGAGCCCAACAAAAAAACAATTCGTACTGTTGAGCATCATCGGGATACTCATTTTGTTACGGTTAGATTACATGATGATATTTTTTATGGTCCGTATTTTTTATTCAATTTTTGATAGTCATCGATAATGGTGTGATCGATGATGGATTTGTTCATTCTAAGAAAATGATCAATACTTATTTGTGATTACCCATCCTAAGACAGTGTACCAACCGGATAGAACATTATAATGGTCTATGCGATTCACCATTTGTGGTGTCTTCTTGTAATATTCCGTTTATCACAAAAAGACTACGACACATGATCAAAGATGAACTAGTAAATACAAATTAACACAGACCGCAACACATGGATAAACTAATAACCCTTGACATATACAGAAAAATTTGTCTAACTTAGTAAGAAGATATGGGTAGTCACTGGCATAACAGTTAAACGACCTAGAACAACAGAACAAAGACACATATACACATAGCAAAACAAAACAAGAAACGGCAAAAAAGCCACAACTAAATAGAAATGCTTTCATCTGAATGGCACACACAAGGGCACCTAGGAGGCCATGACATGGGTTCAAACTCCTGAGCCAGCATATACCGCAAATGTCTCAACTTGAACTTCTCATACCTAAGATTTTCCATCTCTTGGTTTGCTTCTTCCTCCTGTTCCATCTACACCTTAGTTTCCCTCAAGTGTTTCATGACCTCACCAATGATTAGACGCTCTCCGTGCTTGCTGTCGATGAACAACTTTATTATGTGCTTGTCTTTAGGAGAGAAGGGGTTGCATGGCCTCAAAAGAACTTTGACGTCGGTGCTTTCCATCAAGGAAGGGGGAGACATATTCTAGATAGGATTTTGCCTGTGTTGAAAGCAGAAGATTGTGAAAATGGAGTTGTGGTTGAGATATTGTCCCAAACGTCTGAGGAAATGTTTTTTGAAGAAAGCTTGATGTTATCATAATTAGCAATAAATATGTATTTAATATTGGGTGACTAGGTGTTGCTTTCACCGGTTTCAAAGCCATAAACTTAATCCCAAACTTAAAAGTAAAATTTCCCTTTGACTATCACCTTACCTAAATTAATTGGGGAATTAATTGCATACAATGAAAGCTTATAGCTTGAAGTGACCAATGTTTAAATCAAATTTACCAGATAATATGCAAATTTCAACATAATTATCAAGTACCCAAGATGAAGAAAAAAAGAAAAAAAAAAGTCACTTTAGACACATAAACAAAACAAACATCATGGAAAAAATTATTCATGTTGTTGACATGTTATATATACACTAGAAAATTGTCGTTTAATGCGGTAATATATTTTGGTATCTCATTTAAATTATAAATTATGGGAGGGGTTCTATGGACATGTATTAGAAAAACACGTAAACAAACTCATGATTGTGAAGGTAATGATAATTTGAACGCGAAAATGTAGCCATAATTTGAATGTGAACACTTAAGTACCAAATATAGTCATGATTCAAAAACCAAACCATAATGTTTAGGCATTGAAACACAAACTTAAACACTTAAGTGCAACCCAAGAGTGAAACACCAAACTACATTACAACCAGTCAACCACGATTCTCATATGCTATTTATTGTATCATAGACACATGCTATTATGATTGAAAGAAGACGAGGGCTTCTCACATTGTGTTGTTTTGCATTTTGATTTATATTTCTTTGCATACTTACTTGTCCTACTTTCTACTATAAGAGGCCCTAGTATATATGCAATTATTTCAGGTAGGGGACTTTCTTGGATGAACTGTAATGCATTATACTTTGTCAAAATCCAATGTCAGACAACTACTGACATCGGAAATGGAAATAACGGTCATGAACTTGGACCAGCAAAATGCAATGTATTGCAATTATACGCTCTATGCCATATATTTTGTCTTTAGATCCTTATATGATGTCTTATATGTGTTGAGTGTATCAATTGATTTTGATTGGGAGATATGGCTAACGTTGACCGTGACAACAATTTCTCTGTAATAGGTCATGGTGTACCAGATAAGTTACATTCAGTTTTGGGGGGAAACAAGTATGGGAACTGGGATGGGAGCCCTCTCAATTTCTACTTCCTCTTCTCCCATCTATAATCTGACAAAATTTCAGTCAGTCGATTTCAGTCATTGCATATCACTATGACCAAATTTCATCGTCAATTTTGTCATCCACATATTTATTCAGATTCCTGTATATCATGAGAAACCCTAAAAGGTATGTTTCTTATATACATATGAAATTGGTCAGTATTATTACACTACTTGAGTTGGATTTAAGTAATCCGATAATATTGACCCCTAATATTTATTTATGGGATTATTTATTGCATAACCAATTGTTTGGTAAGTTATATTTGCTGAGAATATTTTCCTTTGTTTCTGTCTGACATTATTTAGTCACTACCGGATTGCACTGTTGTGATCTTAAAGTGCAACTTCAAATGGCAATAACTGTCTTAGTTGTTATGAAATATGTAGAATATATGTGGTTACGATTAAAGGGTATTAGTATGCTTACGCATTGGCTTGTTCTGTTCTGAGTAGTGGTAAAAAGAAGTGGCCCCAATCTACTACTGGGCCAGCCACAAAGATAACTTGCCGCTGCTGTCCAAAAATGCTTCGTGAGAAGCTGTTCTCAGTGTTTGATCCCGAGGAAAAGGATAGGTTTAAGTCATCTCCGTTTGGGTTTTTGTGGAGTGTCGTTGGAAATGCGGACGCTACGGATCCAAACAGCACGTCCTACACTCATTTTACCCACCCCCAACTAGTTGTAGAGGTTCTAAAAAAGCGAATAGCTCCCGTCACTTACCAAATTGGAGACAAATTCTTAAGCTTCAAGATGTCCGATGTGGCACTACTCATCGGGCTTTCCACAGACTCTCCACTGGAATGGTATTACAGAATGAAGCCCAAGAACATCAGTGATTTCATAAAGAGATATTTTACGGGCACTCGTGGTTCCGTACGTGGTGATATTCGACTAACAGATATTATGCGAGCTAGGGAGGAGGTGAAGGCAAATGCATTACTTGATGCAAATATGGCTGATGATATCCATCGCCTCAATAGGCTATACGTGCTTGGAGCTTTTCTCTTACCAACCGGGTCGAAAGGAGTCGATGTCATATAGGTTGACATTGCTGACAATTTGAACAAGTTTGATAGTTTTCCTTGGGGATATCTTGCATATGAGTTGCTTAAGCAGAAGTTGGAGTTGTTATATGATGCCATCAGTAAACATAATGAGTTTAAGGCTGGCCACCTTTATACTGGCACCCTCCATGGTTATGTCCTAGCATTCACCCTGTGGATATTCCTCCACGTGCCGTCTCTAGAAGCGACAAGGTTATAACCAAACAACTTCCCATGGTTCACAGGATGGGTGAAAGTTCCCAGAAAAAGTTGTCGAGGTAGGACGTGGAAGAAAAAGTTGAGTGACTTGAAGAAACTACAAGTTGTCACTCCCTTACGTATTCCCCATGAGGTTAGGGAGAAACTCGTGGTCAGAGATGCTTTGGAGGTTAGTATTTATGAGGTCATTACTGTTGGTACAGTTTTTAAGTATATTATTGACAATTTTCCTATAATTTTATGTACTTATTATGACAACGAGAGAGGAACGATCCTAGTCAGTCATACAATATCATCACGGAAAATCATGTCATAGCCCGGGAGACAGTAGCAGTATAATTTTCATGGTTTTGAGTTTTTTTGCCAAGGTTGTCTCTTTAACAGATGGGCAATTTAGTTTGTTAGTTCTAATTTATGTTTGGGAAATGTTATGTCATTTCAGGTGATCATGCAGGCCACCCAGGATTTCCTTCTTCATGGTCCAGGGGAGGCAAAATAGATTTAAGAAGCTATTTGAAGAGAAAACTCAAACTTAGTCCCGTGGAAGAAGATATTGGAGAAGAAGAAGAGAACATAGAGGAACACGAGCATAGCAGTGAAGATGAGTCCCAACAAGCCCCTGCAAAAAGGGTGCGACGTTCCTCTGCGCTACAAACTAAGTCCCACATAGGTAAGGATGTCCGCAACAAACGAGCACCACCATTGAAGAACAAACCAGCCCCACTATCCAATAACAAACCAGCCCCACAGTTGAAGAACAAACCACCACCATTGAAGAACGAAGCAACCCCACTATCCAAGAACAGACCAGCCCCACAGTCGAAGAACAAACCACCACCATTGAAGAACGAAGCAACCTCACTATCCAAGAACAGACCAGCCCCATAGTTGAAGAACAAACTACCACCATTGAAGAACGAAGCAGCCCCACTATCCAAGAACAAACCATCCCCACAGTTGAACAACAAACCACCCCAACCATCGAAGATCAAACCACAACCATTGAAGAACAAAGAACCACCTTTGACAATAAAAGCAGCAGCTTATAAAAACATAACAGCCCCATCTCCCACTTCACAAACGAATTGTTGAACCGAGGACCCACTACTAGAGAGAGTGTCTGCTACTGCTACCATTAGGAGGTCACCGCGGTTGACAACTTCAAAAGAAACCACCAAGTCCGACCTTACATGTTTCTACATGCGGAGTAGGCAAAAGTAAAGAAAAGCCGAGGGTAGTCGAAATTGATAATAAGACTCAGAGGGTTAGAGTGGTAGAAACGTTTTTGTCAAGGAATCATCACTTGCAAAAAATGTTACCCAGTATCGATGGGGAATAAGTAAATTTGAATATGTGACAAACACTTAGTTATGGTCTTAATATGGATTAAAAGTTACCATTATAAGTTTGTGATATGAAGGGGACATTGTGTGTACACTCTGAGACATCATAGAAACGTGTTTAGTTCTAATCAATTTTGATGCAGAATGTGTGTCGGATTACAAGTAGTCCAGTCAAATTTCTTCTTATCTCTGACCAGGAACTACATGAAGAGGAAGTCCAATAACTCTATTTTGTAAAAACCACAGCAAGACTATCCTTTTCTGAAGTATCTTCGTAAGATATTATGTTCAGGTTGTGAGCCATTATAGTTAGTTTCTGAGTTCTATTAAATTTGTACGCAGGATGCTTGTGGGATTGCTAGTGGTACTGTTAAATCTTTATCAATTTCTGATGAGGAAGTCCAACCTTATCATAAAGGTACACTTCCCCTCACCAACCCCATGTTCATACTATAATTGGACTGAGACATTAATTGCTCTATTGCATATTCATTCTCAATTGCTCATACAGCATGATTTTTGAATCAGCCTATCGAAAGCATTGATGTTACCGAAGGTGGTCAGAATATTGATAGGGAATTATACGTAGTGATTGATGATGCGGAAGAGGGACCCAATTCGGTTGCTACATCTGTTATGCAAGAAGATATGGCAAGAAAATCCAAACATTTTTTTCAATAATCAAATCCAATCAATTGGAGGATGAAGTGGCTGCAGTTTGCCAAGACTTAATTCTTGTTGTTTTAAACAAGAAAGAAAATGGATTGCTAGAAAGAGAGCCTGGTATTGTACGTTTCCAAAAGGTTGGGACTGACCTAACTAAGATGACTACCTCCAATTTCCAAGTTTTGTATTACTGGAAGAAGCATGATGTTGAAAAATCCAGTCACTGTGACATTCTTCAGCACTATGGAAATGGTGTTCATATTGACATGAGCAGCTTCTATGGATTGTACAAGGAGAGGCTGGGTGAATGATGTGGTTTGTCTCTTTCAATTATACATTTTCTTGACACTAATATATATACGGAATATATATATAGATAGCCTTTAGCATCTGATTATTTGATGTTTTTGGATTCCAAGGTACTGGATTCGTACATGTACTTACTCAGTCGGTGGTACACTATCGTAGGACATGTCGACGCCGTAATGGAGGATATGTATGTTGTAGTTGAAGAATCAAGCTTCTCGGTAAAGTCACGCATCTGTACATATTACCTTTCATTATTTTTTAGGATTATATCTTCTTCCCTTGTTTCTTATGATTTAGTTTTTGCGATAGCATTACCTGTATGATATATACGGAATATTGGGAGCAATATTAGAAGAGGATAACATGATGGTTGAAGAGAAGCTTCATCAAGCAAAACAGCAAGTTGCGGGTTCGTTAAAATGTCGAATCATAGAATTGGTTCGGCATGATAGTTCGAGACCAGACTTAAATAACTGCCGTGGTTTGATGATGACGGTCAATGTTGAAGGAGTGCATTGGATCCTCATCGTTGTCAATTTTATGACATGGAGTGTTCAAATCTACGACTCGTTGGAGAATCCGAATGATGGTCGCCCCTGGCCTCTTGACCCAACACCACTGGTGAAAAAGTTGTTGATAGTGCTCCCTTATGCATTGTTGAGCCAGGATGGAGAATGCATAAACATTGCCAAATTGGGTCGTTAGTAGAGTGTTAAGTTTCTAGTTTGAGGCAAACAAGACGATGCCAACAGCTGTGGTGCATTTACACTTGTCTTTGCCGACAACCTACTGCGAAATCTGTCACCAGTCTTCCCAGCGAAAAAGCAACTGTATATAAGGCAAAGAATAGTAAAGGACTTGTTGGAGTGTGGCATATCTGATGAAGAGTATTGTCAGCGGAAAGTTGGCCAGCGTTTGGACTTTGATGCGGGAAAAGAAGCTGGTGGTGGGCGAACGGTTGCTGAAGTTCAAAGTGCACCAATTGGTGTCGTGGAGGTGGATCCTGCAGACTCTGGCTAAAACTCTGTTACAACTCTGGGACTTTATGTCACTATTCAAAGTCATCATATTTAAATATAACGTAGGGCCAAATATGGACAAATTAAAATAGGGATTAAAATAACAGATCCTTCTAAATAATATGGCCTAGATGAGAATGTTGTAGAGAATTTGTACTGGGGACATTAGGTTCCCCTACTGGGATGTCATAGTTACTAACTACGGACCCTACTAACTAATATAATTGTGATCTTTTGTGTAAGTTACCAATGGAAATGTTAGTACTGAACCCACTATTGACCTTAATTTTGTGGCTGATATTTTGCAGCCAGACACCATGGAAGTGGAGCCTGACAATGTGCATATATATAAAGACGCTTGACAGTCAACCAGAAGTTGAGAAGTTGAAGGACTGTAATCAATTAAGTGCTAGGGAGGAGAGGGTCGCTGAAGTGTGTCTTGATAAGCTTCTGGAAGTTATGCCGGTGGGTTTGCCATTAATAAAGCGGAATCCCACCGTTCTGGCTAGACATAGTCTGCCTCCGAATCTCGTGCAAAGCACAGAGTCAAAAGTCCTTGCACAGGTGTATTGGTGGTTGTATGACCAAACTCTCAAGACTGGGAATGCTGCTGATCTAACAGTCAGGGTTTATGGTCGGGGGTTGTCCATAAACTTGAGCACCTACCAGTTGCTTAGACAGTATTAGTGGCTAAATCATGAGGTTTGTAGAATGCTACTTGCTACATTTTGGCCTTTCTCGCAATATTTCACTTACTGTTTCATTGAAATAGTAAATTTGTCTTGTTTATAACTATGGGTTTGTAGAATCACGAGGTTTTACCCTTTTTTTCCTGGTCAAGGTTATTTCGGTGTACATGACCTTTCTAGACAGGCATTACAACAGACTTGCACGGTATGACGATTTTGTGACAATACGTGAACTGTCGAAATACTACGCTATCATCCCAGATACACAGATGCTTGTATAATGTCTCCCAAAACCCACTTCTTTTCTCCGACTTATTCTGAGATTTTTCAACAATGCTCCGAATAATTATAGTTTCAAAAACTATGTAGGTCTACATGGAGTCTTTGTATGACACCGTTGGGGAGACTCTCACTGATCGAAGCCTGACTACAGAAGAAAAGATTGTTGTACTTGCTTCCAACATGTCATGGTCCCTAAGGTTGACCTTCAAAGAATTGCTCAAAGAAAACACACACATCTCGTACGTCACCAAGTCCAAGGGGTTGATGATAGCCTTCGATCTCTCAAGCCACCTTTGGATACTGGTCGCCTTCTGCTTCCGCACTTGGACTTGCCTGATTTACAATTCGCTGGTGGACGTTATTGCCGACCCTACACCCCGGCTGGAAAAAAATTGTACCCTACTTCCGTACGCACTCTTAATGCACAACAAAGATTGTGTACCTCAATCACAGCTATAGAGACCATGGATTATCAAATACCAAGACTGTAAGAAGCAGAAGGATCCTAGGGACACTTGGGTTTTCATACTGGCTTATGCTGATCAGTTACTCCGAGGTGATGCCCTAATATTCAGCCGGTATGGGGCCATGTTAAGAAATAGGGTGACCAAAGACCTTATAGAATGTGGGTTGACCCAATCCCAATTTAAGAATGTGGAGAAAAAACGCTGGTAGAATGTGTGTTCACCATGTACGAATTTTAGCAACAACCATTGGCTAGTGTACTGTCAGGGATGGACAAAATAATTCCATTGTACTGGACTGTCATCAGTTACTTCTACTTTGCCTAGACTTTAATAATGATCTTGTTTAAGACAACTTATTATCCCTTTCAGACAACAACAGTATTTCGAAGTAGTTACATATATCATCATCTACCATACATATTATAAACAAAAGACATGGACTAGGAACTTATGACACGACATCCTTAAACCAATAACTCTACAATGGAAGCCTCTTCTTTGGAAGGAAAGCACAAGAACAATAAGTACCTTCCAACACCAACGGTGAGAAACATTCTTACTCTTGCTCCACTATCCTTTCATCACAAGTCCAACAAACTACGCCGTCAATGGGCAAGTGTTGCGAATAAACATCGGACCCAATAAACATTTGTTTCTAGTAGAGTACGCCTTGAATAGCATATCTTGGTTACTTGACAACGAGTAATGGGCTTGAAAATGCTCATAACTTTCGCAACCATCATTTATGCATTATTATACCCTCTCCAAACTTTGTTCATTTAATTTCCAGAGACATTGCTGTTTTTAATAGTGATAGGAACATAATGCAGTTCAATTTAGGTACCAGGGCTGATAATATCAGATAAAGAAATCCCAACACTAGGCACGCAAGATATTCTTACAAGGTCCGTTCTTACAATTATGTCCGACAGGGAGATGCCGCTACTAATTGATCCACAGAGAACCCTCATTTGATTGGAGGAAAACTTGGGCAGAATGGGAATCACTTGCCGTCTCTTCATAGTGTGTCTCCTGTCTTGCTTCTGTGGATTTTTATTTCATTTTTTGTACTGTGGCGTCTCTTATTTGTAACCCTATTTGTAATGGATACTTTCCTTACAACATCATATGGAAGTAGTCATAAAGTGTCACTAGATTGCAATGCATGTTGTGGAGTGATGAGATTCCCTATTTACTACATTGGACTACAATAGGAACATTCAATGCCTAGTGCTTGTTGACGAATGAAATGAACTTCTACAGAGAAATTAAAGATTATACCACAACATTTAACCCTAAACACATGCATACATTCTGAAGCACTCATTTACATTACGGACCCTTTACATTATGGAAAACATTATAGAAGACATTCACGGACCCAAAACATTAGCACTTGCATAAACTAGTCAGACAATAACGAAAGTAACCATCATATCTACAATTATCCCAACATTAAACAAACAAGCAACAGAACCCCACAACTAAACTGAATTTTTTTCCTTTTTTTCTTCCCAATGGCACCGAAGAGGCTTCCATGTTACACATTTTCATGATGAACTATCTAATGAAGTGCCCTCTAATGAATATAATATAACATTTTTTAGTTGTTTTAATTTGCGCTTCCGCTTACGAGAGCACAAAACCACCCTCCTCATTCTTTGGCGCTGTTGTGCAAGGGCCACCTCAGCCGCCGCCTTTGTTCTTTTCAGCATCAAATTGTATTCATAGACAAATATATCCAGCTTGCCATAGAGAATATCTAACTCCATCCTGCCTTCCAAACTCATTTCCTTCTTCAACTTAGTGATGGACAACAATATTTCTTCTAAAGTTTGCACCATCCGATTTGGTGGAAGAGATGACCCGGAAGTAATTGACATTTCCGTTATGTTATCAAACCTAAATTTCTGCTTCCGTTCAAACTACGGACCTTCAAACTATGAGACAAACTTCTACTGGAGTAGAGAAACACTGTGTCATATATATCATGCAATTGTACGGTGTGTCATACAAGAATCTGAATGACACCACCAACACTTACCGTGAAAGACTGGTCTGAATCTTCAGGAGCACGATTCAACTTTATGATCCCACATCCCAAGATAATATAGTCAAACAGATATGGATAAGGTAGCTAACTTGCATTAGAGGCACAACCAGTACACCACATAGGACAAACAACACAAAAGATTGCAACTTTGTCTGAAAACCCAAACATTTGTAGTTAGTCTGAACCAATGAATGTTTCCTCTTCATCAATTTGTTGTCCTCTGAAATTGTTTACCACTTCCACTTCCCTAAACCGAAGAGCACTTCGTTTCTATCTCGTACTGCAGTTAGTCGATTCGTTGAGTTAGAGTCCCTTCTTGATGGACAAACCCAGCACAAAAACAACCATACTTTGCTCCAGTTTGGGGTCTGGAACTTCCTCAACCAACCAACCTTCTATCATAATTCATGATTAGTTTCGATTTGTCAGGGAATAGGAGGAAGAATACGGCATTGCATCCAATTGGGGATTCGGATCCCTTGGGGATTTTAGGTTAGGGAAAACTGTTCAAAATTCACCATTCAATAAATAAATGGTCCGTTCAATAAATTAGGTGGGGCCATTTGCAAGTAACGTCAGAAGGAGGTGGTGGTCAACTCGTTGAATTTCCCAACTTGTAACTCCACCCTTGTAACTTGGGTTGTAACTTTTAGTAAACATGTACAATCGCAGTAATTAAAAGTGTGCATAGGGCGACACCAACACGTAGGTGTAAGACAACATAACGCTGCTGTCTGGATACCATTTTTTGCTATGTGATAATACCTTCAAAATAAGTTTCTAGATCATGTTGTAGCCATAGTCAAAACAAATACAATGATGCAGTTCAATTTTGGCTGATTTTTTGCGTGACAACAGAAATAGTGAAACCCAAAATATAGTCTGTGCTACTCAAAACTCAGATATTGAACCGTTTGTCGACAGTCTCCTGGTTCGCAGGACATTTACTAGCTCCCTTGTCATCAACAAAGTACTTGCAAGTGCTTCTGTTGTGGCCATGTTGGTTGTATAGCGTGCAACACCTCCTCTATTTTGGACCCTTTCGCGGTGGTGGGATCTTGATTCTCTCCATTGGGAGACGACCTGGTCTGCGCCTCAGTTCAAAAGGAAGAATACGGTCATCCTCTTCGTTTATTTCCCACTGTTCCTTGCTAGGAATACCAATCCAAACCTCTTGATATGTACGTAACCAGTTCTTTGTTGTGTAGTACTCATCAACATATGAAATGTGGCACAGGCCAGCAACGCTAATGGCCAAGTGTGCGTGGGGACACGATATACCCAAGTGTTGGAACCACATACACATATAATCCCCTCTCTCCAGATTCACGGCGTGGCTGCCCCCCTGCTTGGTCATAATCATAAAACATGTCATTGAAGACCACAACTCGTACATTTCCCTCGACTTCTTCATGTTATACACAAATGTCTCAACTGCATAAGGTACTAGCAGCTGACCCCTCAAAGCCCACTCACTCGTAATATCTCTGTACTTGTAGAAATGTACAGTCAAATTTCGCCTGATTTCCTCCACCATAGCTTGTACGAGCCACGACCGCGCTTCCTTAATCATTTTGTTCCAACTCTCGACGTGGTTGGTGTAAATGATACCGTACCTTTTCACATCTGAGGCTGAACAAGCCCACTTCTCTACCGGAATATTCGACAATAAAGTGTGCACTGTGGGACTAATTTTCAGGATATCTCTCATCACTGCCTTGAAATGCCATGGCTGAAGGGAAGAAGCTGCCGTTTTCACCTTCTCGAACACATGTTGTGGAGCTCTTTTCAAGTTCTTGCACACGTGGTTCATGCATAACACATGTCTTGCTCTCAGAAACACCACGGGGACCTTGGAGATCAGACTCTGGTGCCTATCAGTCATGAGGATAAGCGGACGGTCATAACCGACGACGTGGTCCCCAAGACAACGAAGAAACCACTCCCAATTTTCATTGTCCTCTGCACTAACAACACCGAAGGCAACGGGAAATACATGACCTTCTGCGTCTAATGCAATGGCAGATAGAAGGCAACCTCTTGATCTACCCTTCAGCTATGTGCCACCAAGCTCTATTAGAGGTCTACATGTGTTACGGAAGATCCTAATTGTAATCTCGTAAGCCCAAAAGTAGGACTTGAACCTATCGGTACGTTCTTCTCTTTTTATCTTAGTGTAAGAACCTGGATCAAATTTCTTTAGCTCGCTAGAATAACTTGATAGTAGTTGGTATGACTGCCCATAACTCCCATGGATCTGCACATATATGTGGGTACTCATTATAATGTCATATACATATATCACCTTGTCTTATCTCGCATAAGGCATTTAGGATGCCCCAGCAGAGTATATGTAGGTATGGGTATTACCTATATATGTACTGTAGGTCACATATATCACCTTGTCTTATACAGTTACTATTTATTCAGGATACAAAGACAGAGTATATGCACGTACTTGTAATCATTATAATGGCTAACACAATTAAATTGTTGTGGTAGAGCTAAATGTTATTGGTTATTTGGTTATTCCGTTCACCTGTGCCAGTGCCTTTTCCCTTCTCCTCCACACAACTTTGTATGATACTTTAACGTGTTTCCAGTGTTTAACAATAGCCTTCACCTTGCTTGCATTTATAGTTTTGTCATCTTGCAACATCCCTCTACAAATCATGGCAACATAGTCATTGTTCGCATCGCGATTATACAAATTGATAGTGTCTTAATAGTCTAATCATAAGATCCTTTTAGTCGTGTTGCAAAGATATAAATGAAATGGACAACCCGACCCAAGCCTACTCAAATCAGAACCTTTGCATCCATATTTATCCTTTTTTGGTTCAAAGTTATTTTGAATCGCATAGTTCTTCATGTGGAGCATGAAAAAACCGGAATGTGCTCTTCAATTCTGTTTTGACGACCTTCCTCAACTACAATTAGTGTCTTAATAGTCTAATCATTGGCGTCCATCCATCACCTCCTATTAACCCATCAACACTTTCACCTCTCACCCCTAAAAGTCCCGATGCCAAAGATTAGTCCATCCAACCTCCTCTTAACCCATCCCCACCTCCACCACCTTATTGTTCAACTTCACACCCTTGGTCATCGCTTCCCCCACTTTGCTCATCAACTTCGGGATCTTCCTCATCAATTCCACCACCATCTAAATCATTTGTTAAGACAACATGTCCATCACTTGCATCATCATCAGAATCATCCAACACTAATTCATGACCAGCCTCACCATCTCCTAGGTCATCTGTAATAGGGTTCAACATGTAATCCTCCCAATCAGCTTCCCTCCAGTTGTTCTTCAGCAATCCTAATGACTTCAAGAAGACTTACGGATTGGTTACTAACTTTTGCTAAAGGTAGCTCTGGTATATATACATTGTCTTCCCCATCAGATGGATCGTTAAGTTCTAGAGGAATATGTTGGGTTCCTAACCCCCGTTACAATAAATGTACCTTTATGTAACTCAGGAATAATCGGGCAGTACTGAAGTGGTATTCGCTCGATATCGAACTCTTCAGGTTCAGCTTCAACATAATTCTGCTTGTCATAATAAGACATTATAATGTACAAGACATTATAAATGTCAGTTTTTCATTATATTTTTACTCTTCTCAGACAATATAATATGGGTTCCGATAAAATATCAACTTATTTTTTCGAATTTCAGTGTCAATGAGTCCAAATATAGCTGCCAAATATATATACTAAAAACATTCGGGTTTTCTTTCATGGGTTTCTTTCATTCAACAGTATCAAGAATCCAGCTTTATTGTATCAACAGCCACTATACGCACATTTAATGTCCTGCTTGGGTTGTATGATGATTCAACATTTAACAATTATTGTACAACCCCTATTTATTGTCCTTGTGTCCTTATTTGATGTTCCATGTTTAAAGTGGTGAGCTTTTACATCAAATTAAAGATGTAGTTTTGAACACAAATGGAAGGTGGTAGCATTAACTTCCACACATACACCAACACAAACATTAGCACATATTTAGTTGAAAAGAGTATAATAAGGGTGATTTTGGACATACCCAATCAAAACACTCCCGTACCCCATAACTAACATAAATTTTTGAAATACCCCAATAACTGCCTAAATCCAATAATATCTCCCAAATAAATTTGGAGTATTTCCAATAGGGGCACAAAATAAAATAAAAAAATAAAAATAACAACCACTCTTTTTGGTACCCGCCTGTTTTGAGTGAAAGTTTCTTTCACACTCTTTTTCTTCGTAAACGTACTCTTTTTCTTCGTAAACCCAGAGTTTCTCTAAAGCTGGACTATAAAAGAACTCGTGGATGATCTTGTAGAAGGAATACATTTGCTATTTCAAGTCATATACAATATTACTTTCTAATTTCTATGTAAACATCTTTCCAATTTTTCCCAGCAAGTCATTTTGTGGTGTTTTGATATAACTTGTTTTTTTTTTCCAGATCTTTTGGGCATTTTCGATATACCTCAAGGCAGTTGCAATTCTTCCCCAATTAGTTTTGCTACAAAGAAGCAAAAAATGTGGATAGTCTAACAAGGCAATACGTATTCCTGCTCGGGTACTATTTTCTCTTTGATTTTGCATATTTGTATGTAATTTAGTGAGTTTATCCTCCCTGAAATATTTCTATCCATTTTTATTTATTTGTATTTCGTTTTTCTTCTTTTCTTCTCTAGTCTCCCCACATTTTGATTAATGGAAGCTGGTTTTTGAATTTTTTATTAAATTTTGTGAGCTTTTTGTTGTTATGTGTTCAGTCATTTGATATTATACCCTATCAAAGAGATGGGTGTTGTTGGTGCAATAAAAAAATATAGTTCAGATGTGGAGAAGTCTAGTTTTTTCGATACAAACATTTTATAGATGGATTTATAATCATGCCTTAGTCTTGGTTGCACTATTTTTCTTACTGTATATAGATTTTTCCCATCTGTGCTAAGATTTTTTATTTCTTCTTCCCCTATTTTTATCTGTACTGTTGTTCTTTTAAACATACTTTTAAGTTTCGGTAGTCCCAATAACCCGGAAGCTGAAGAGAAGAGGGTCCATGCAATGTCATCTCTGAATGGTCAGGATATAGAGAAAGATGACAGATATTTTGTAGAAAGTCGTGCAAGGAAGAGAAGTGACGTAAAAGAAAGAGCATTAGAAATTGGTAGTTTTCCCATTGGAGGCAAGGCTTTAAGTAGTAAGGATAAAAAGGTGTCATTCTCCACTAAGCCTTATGAAGGTTTCATCAGAAGAATAGTCGGGGATTGAGGGCGACCTCCGAAATTCTCGGAATGGCATCGATGGCTTTGAAGTGCAAATCAATTCGGATGATCTTTGAGAGTTCAAATTTTGGTTCGATCAAGCAACATGTTCCTCTCCGATACTCCTCGGCCGATCTACTTCCGGTGATTGATGAGAATGATCCATCTGTTAAATCCCAAATATCCTCGGCTTGCATTACCTCTACGGATGAATTTGATGCTACTTTGGATTGTTCGGATAGATCCCTTGATGGGAGTGCAGATTCAAACCGAGAACCATGAAGAAAAACATGAGAATGAAGAGGATGGAGCTAAATCTGTATTCTCTTGACGTAAGACGATGAGAAGAATCTAATGGATCTTGGGACTTCGAAGTGGAGCGTGATCAACGATTAGAGAAACTAATTGCCAAAGCGAAGAGCAAGGCAAAACTTCAGCAGGGTAGTGGAGAAGAATCTAATAGACTTTGATAGCAATGACGCTCCGGTTCATATTCCATCCATTACAATGGTGAAAACCAACCCATTTGAGGTTCCATACAATTCCGGTATGCTTGACGGCTTACCACTTGTTCCTCGCTTCGCTCCTACGTTTTAGTCCCGAGAGGAAATCCTTTTGATATTCCTTATGACCCGCAAGAAAAAACCTAATCTCACCGAGGACAATTTTCATCAAGAATTCATGTCAAGCATTTCGAGAAAGATATGTACTTAAGGGGCATGAAAGCTTTAGTTTGGGACCTTCGTTCATGGGGGACTTAAGCAAGAGAGAAACAACACTAAATTCGACCCCTACTATGCAAATTGAAGCATCACTGCAGCATGAGTATTCCAGTTACATGGGAAATTAGGTGAAAAAAGTAATATCTGGACTGGTTTTACGTCCCCAGAAGTCGAATCACCATCTCCTCCTACTGATAGAGAAATTTACATGGCACAAACCGAACAAATTTTTTCTCAAGGAGCACTGATCTACCAGACCAACCATAATTTTGATCTTATTGAGCAAGAAAGGAAATCCTCTACTGAAGTAGACTTGATGAAGTCTGGCGAAGAGGCAAAGGGAGATGCTGACCTCAACAAGGTTGAGATCAAAGGGGTTGGAAAAGAAATAAGCCTACCTGATAGACTTGAAGCTTTCATAAAATTAGAAGTAGTTGAAGAAAAGTGCCATGACTCAAGCGATTCCTCGTCAGCGGGTATCAATGAAGAGGTCTTGGGTATTAACATTGAAGAAGTTCGATCAAAAGATATTGAACCATCAATAGCTGATCTCAACAATCCTTATAATGAGCCAAATGGACCATCATTGTCATTGGAGGTCTCTGAGATTAATAGCAGGGTAATGGAGGATGATGATGCTCATACCAAAGAACCAGTTTCGACTCAAGTCCATCTGCTGTTGAGAAGAGGACAATTGATGAATATTTAAATTATTCGGTTAAAGGTCATGTTCTCACTACTAGTTCCTCCGTAACCCGATATGCAGGTTGAGGTCTCGAAAGGTGTTCACCGAGGGTGCCTTATGATAGATATCTATATCTTGATGGGGAATCTTCATTTCTTGGTGGTATTGATGAAAATGGGAAAGATCCCGGAAATGAAGTTAAAGAAAAGGAATTGAGACCAGTAGAAACAACCGAGAGTAGTGAGGATGATCTTTGTCAAAGTGGGAGTAAAAAAGGGTATGACACAGATTTGAAATGGTTGGTTGAAGATCCCACGGGCGAAATTTGTGGTTGAACAATTTGTGAACAGCTCAAACTCGCTTTTTCCTCTGTCAATGATGCACCTCCTTCAAGCACAGAATCAGAAGCTCATGTTGCATTCAAACATCCAGATGCAGAGGTGTTGGAGTTCATCATTCCTAGTCCTTCGCCAAACTTGGAGAGCAGAGAGCTTGTGCCTGATAACTTGATGGTTCAACCATCACCTGATATTGATCGTCATGAAGAATCTTAGGTTAGTTAAAAAAAATATGTTCTTGCATTTTAAGCTCGAGTACATTAGGATTCGTTGTTGGAAACTTGTAACAAGCACGCCTTGGGTGAAATTTTGGGTGAGCCAATGTAACAATCTTCCTTTTTCCTTCCTAAATATCATAGTCTCTTCTCATATGCGTTTGCAATAGAACTCTAGGGAGAAAGGATCAGAATAATCATATATTACCTCTTAGTTAGGCTTGTGGTAGAGCCTATATATTCTAATCATGAATCTTTACTTAGCTGTAGGATGTTTCCTGATGGGCTAAGTCATCTTTAGCAACCATTCCCTGCTTTGTTTTCCCAAAATCATTTTTTGCATACATAAAATAGTATTTCTCTGATTTTGATCAGGAAACAATTTTAGTGTCTTCTGAAGGAGCCAGCATCATTGACAGTGTGAATGTGAATGAGGTATTATTCAACGACAAGAAGAACATTTACGAACGAATCTCTAGTGAAAACATTCAAGGGGATGACAGCGGTTCATCCAAAGTTGAAGTTCTCATAAACGAACCAAACCTAACAAATGCTGCATTGATGGATGTGGAAGCAAGTGATAGAGGTCATGAGACTGTGGATAATGTAATAGAGCAGCAAGTTTCTGAAGCAAGTAAAGAAGAAGACAAGGCTTCTAAGCTGCCCCAAGAAGAGGTTGCATTAATGGATGTTGAAGCAAGTGATTGTCGTCGTGTTCATGAGACTAGCAACAATTTAATAGAGCGGCAGGTTTCTGAAGCAAGTCACGAAGAACACAAGGCTTCTAAGCAACCCCACAAAGAGGTTGAGTTGGTTGATGTTGAAGCAAGTGATCGTCTTCACAAGAGTACCGACATTGTAATAGAGCGGCAGGAATCTGAAGCAAGTCAAGAAGAAGACAAGGCATCTAAGCAACCCCAAGAAGAGGTTGCACTGATAGCTGTTGAAGCAAGTGATCGTGTTCATGAGACTAGAAACAATTTATTCGAGCGGCAGGATTCTGAAGCAAATGACGAAGAACACAAGGCTTCTAAGCAACCCCACAAAGAGGTTGAGTTGGTTGATGTTGAAGCAAGTGATCGTCTTCACGAGGGTACCAACAATGTAGTAGAGCGACAGGTTTCGGAAGCAAGTCATGAAGAATACAAGGCAACTACGCAACCCCACGAAGAGGGAGCATAAGCAAAGCATCAAAGATTATTAATTTAAGTGAAGATATCTTTGCCGGCATGTTCAAAACTGTCAAATTTTTAGCTGTCAGTTAGTTATACCGCTTTCATGTGATCTGCCTGATATTAGGATGTCATATTGTTGATATTTCAGGTTTCAATTCAACACTTCGTGAAGGAAATGTTACTCATCGTGAATACATGCAAGTTGGTAAAGGGAGAGATGTGGGCCTTAACCAGATCTCTCTGTTTGAAGCAAAGATAGCTAATGGAAACGGTGAGCAGACATTAAGTCGTGACAATACAGGTTGTGTTTTGTCTTTCTTTGCTCCTGTACCCTTTTTTTGCTGTGCTGCTGCTATAATCAACTGCTTGTCTCTATTTTTCCCGTGCTATGATAGGACCCCCCATCTATATATGCTAAGATGTTTTTGTAGTTGTGATGGAAACGACTTTGGATGGTTTTTATTTACTTCATCAAAATAAATGTTAGTTTCCCTATGTGTTTGCTATCAATGGATCCATAAGCTCAAAATGGAAAGAGCGCTCACTAGTTGAGAGGTTGATGGTTCGAATCCATCTGGGTCTAATATCATGATACAAGAAAAGTGTCTTTTATCTTTTGAGATGTTATCCACTTCTCTTTTTGTTGACTATTTGTTCTCTCATATCAGTTCATGATGTTGTCCCACCATATGAAGGTGGCCTAACAAATGCAGGTTTATAAACAGACGTTATGTATATGGCAAAAGGCAGAAATGGGAAGTACAATCTAAACACAGATGTACCAAGGGCTGTTAGGGGAGTTGGTCAATTGTCTTAATAGGAAACACAGCTGTAAAGATAGAAACAGAAGTGAAGAAAATGTGCCACATATGCAGAAGAAGAAGGCAGGAACAGATACATCAAGAGTACTAAAAGCGGTAGCGCTGCAGAAGAAACCAAGTCACAAGAGCAAACTAATTTCAAGTAATGCAAAGGTTAGTAGCAGCAACGAAGAAGGGCCTACAGTGTACCAAGTCTTCCATATATTTCAAAGAATCAACGACGGAAAAAAATTATATTTCAACGATGGAAAAAAATTAAAGGGGCATTAACAGAAACATCAAAATGGCAAAATGCAGGTTTATCTTCCATAGTAACTACGCAAGTTAAGTATATATATATTAAGAGATCTTTGTTCTGTTGACACTCAAAACCTCATATTATAATCAATATTGCCATAAGCCATGTTCTATAATGAAATAAGCACAGAGTAATTCTTGAGAAACTGATGGTTCATCCACAGAAAATAATTAGTAAGTTACAACTAACTATTTTATTTTTCTATCCAACAACTAAAACTAGTTTGGATAAACATATTGTAGGTTCTGCATATTGATCGGAACTTATCCAGCCCACCTGCACAATTTTTCTTTCAGAATAGTTTCCCACACTGCTGCTTCTGGCCATCTAACACACTGCCAATCTCGCCAAACCGGAGGTAGTGGAGCAATATCCTTGAGCACAACTGGCACAAAATGTCCTTTGTTTATGTGGAAAATTGTAATTATCCGGAACATTTCTTCTGGACCTATCCTCATCGGAAAGTACGTGACACCTAATTGCTGCGACGCTATGGTGACAAAAACAGAATTAAAAGCACTTGCAACTAAGGAACCCATATCCGGGAGATCAAGCCATTCTTTCTCATTCATTGTAGAAGACTCGGTACACTGTAAGTTTCTTTTGTGGTTTTCAAACCTGTCATTACCGTACAACTCTGTGTAGTAATCTGCATACTGTATCAACTCTTCCAGCATAAGATCCCTTACTGTCTGCTATGCTAAATCATCTGTATATCCTAGCAGTGCAGCTATGGATCTATAACCACAATGCCCATCCAGGGTTACCTCAGCCAAATCTTTAATCATATCGCAGATCAAAGGATTAAAGTCGTGTAAAATATTTACCCACTTATGCTCGATTTTCATATTTTTTAGAATTATCTCTGACCTAGTTTTTTTTTTTTTTTTCTGCTTCTCTTCATGTTCTCTTTGGCCTTGTTAATGAGTTCTTGAAAGCTAAACGAGTCAAGGTCAGACGATCCACTCACTTCAGGATGAACATCTTCATTTAAATCGTAGTCCGCGACATGTTGGTTAAAGAATTGGGACATGCAGCTGCTTCACCAATGTTAGAATGAACATTTTGGTCGTTGCTTGTGCCTTGAGCAATATTTGTATCACCTTGTTCTTCAAAAAAGAAATGAGTATGAGACAAATTAAAATGTTACTCAAAAGTGAAATAAGACCAATCCAACCAGAAAAAATAACAAACCGAGATATACACTATTACTACAGAACTCTCAAACTAAACTACATAAAACAAGCTGTTGGGATTGCCATTTAGAACTGAAGCACCCATACATAAAGGAAATATATATCAAAAGTATCAATCTAGTACGGAAGGCAATAAGGGCCGGGTTGAATCAATGCGTTAAGAATTAGGATCGAAACCCACATTTATACATTGAAGTTATTCTGATAATTCAAAACAAACTCTTATTATATAACACGCAAAAAAGGCATAAAACAAGGAGGAAAACAGAGACTTGAACAAACATACATGTTAGAAAAAGAGAACCTTTATGAAAAACAAGTCCTAAAACAAATAATCTGCTACAGTCAACCCATCGATATGACATACCTTTCTTATTTCTATTTCTCTTTTTTGAAGTCCCCTATGTTGTGCTTGTGCACTTTTTTTTAGTTTGCTCCTGTACAACCTGCTCAACATCTTACTAAAATTAATTCAACAAGCTTAGGCATTACAATAGACATAATTTAACAAACTCAAATCAAGAACAAAAAATGCTTCCACCCAAGTACACCATATAATTTTTTTTTTATTTACCTTCCTATCCCAGTCAGCAAGTTTTTCTTGAACCTTTGCTATCCACAAGTCAGCGATGCCCGGGTAGGCTAGATTGTGGTAACCTGATATAACTGGTGGCAAGGGAGCATCATCACTAAGTCTAAGCGGCACATAATGTATGCCGTTATTTATATGAGCAATTGAGATAATGAGAGTATGCTCCAAGTCTGGTGGAGTTCTCAAAGGAAGGTAAGTTAATGCTTGCTTTGGCGCTAGGGTGACAAACACACAATTATAAGCACAAGCAGTTAACCAACCCATGTCAGGAAGTTCAAACCACTCAGTCGGGTTCATCGTCATCAACTTTGTACATTGTAAATTTCGAATTAAGTGTTCGAAAATGGTGAATCCAGACCATTCAATGTACTCTTCTACATATTCCATCAACTCGACCAACAACCTCTTCCTCACGGTAAACCATCCAGTCTCATCACCATAGTTCAATAATCTTGCTATGGACCTGTATCCATAGTGTCCATCCCCAAGGACATCCTCACATGAAACAATAAAGTTGCTAAGCAATGGATTAAAATCTTCTAGCAAAGATGTTTGAACTGGCTTCCTAGGTGGTCTGCCTCTTTTTTTAGGTACTTTTTCAATTGCTTGAGTTTCTCCTTGGTTTTTACGTGGTCTGCCTCTCTTCTTCGGAACTTGTTCACTTGTTTTTTTCTCCTCTTGCGTCTATGCATACTCAAAAGCAGATGGTTCTCTTCTTGTGTCATTCTGATCTTGAATTGATACTTTCACATGTTTCTTTGAAATTGATGGTCTACCTTTGACATTGAGTTTTTCTTGAGGCTCTTGCATATGTGTAGTCTTTGGATCAGCAAGCTCTACACATTTCTTCATCAACATTAATTTTTGGTGTTCTGGTAAGCAGTTGAACTTCTTCTTAATTCCTTCCACCTCAAGTGAAATGTCCAGCAACCCTCTTGGAATTTCCATTGGCTCAAAATCAAGTTGCCGCCAACGACGATCAATGGACCTCAAGGGTATGTAACCATCACCAAGTTTTACCATATGTACCAATTCATGAGCACATGGAAGACCACAAGTACGCCTCAAAACACACCCACATTCTTTTTCATAAATGCCCACTTTGTTTGAACGTACAAGTTCTTTCGACAACATATCAATCGCCTCCCTAGAGATAAATCCTCTAATCTCACTGTATGCCTTGTCTCGACTATAATGACGCATAATGTTGCGACTAATATTAAATGAAGTTTGTATACCATTGAGCTGATTTTTAAGGAGGTTATCAATCACATCCCAATTTTGGTACAAATTGCCGCGCGAACTCCTCAAATTTCTCTTCAAAGATGAATGTTGGGATTCTACTCTATTACTGGTGTGAGTGCCGAAGTGCATCACTAAATCAACCCAAGCTGCCACAAACTGTTCCTTGTACTTGTTCAACAACTCTTCGACGTACTGTACCACACGTGTCATATGTGCATATTCATTTCTAAACACAACCAAATTTTCATTATAGACATCTTCAGTAGGTGAACTAAATAAATCACAAACCATTTTGTAGAACTTCTGAAACTCATTGTTTTCTTCAAAAGATTTTTTACAGTTAGTAATCACATTAGTCTGAATGTGCCAACGACAAAGGAGGTGTTTAGCCATAGGAAATACACGCGCCACAGCATTCATCAATGCTAAGTCTCTGTCAGTCATAATAACTTTCACACTAGATGCCTTGCCTTCCAAAACACTGTATAACATTTACAAAGCCCAAACAAAGTTATCTTCCTTCTCTGAATCTAAATATGCAAAAGCAATAGCAAACGTCTTCATTGTAGACGTAAACCCAACAATTTCTAGCAATGGCAGATTGTGAACATTAGTCCTGTAGGTACAATCAATAATCAATACTTCCAGAAAACACTTGGCCAACTTAATTGATCTCGAATAAGCAAAAAAAAGATCCTTGCATTCTCCTATAATCAGGTTCTCTCTATGAGACTCATAGTAATCGCGATCGTCCAACATCTTCAATAATTGTTGCATCTGTGATCTCCCTTGCAATTTTGTAAGGCGATGTTTCGCTAGAAAATTGTAGATGGTACTTAGGGTTAACAAATTCTCTAGACCGTCTTTCCTTTTCAAAGTATTCAAAATTTCTCTTGGTTTAACACCAGCCTCAGACATCTCGATCACAATCATTTCTTCATCTCGTGTTAGCCTTCCCACAAAAGAATGGCCTGTAAGATTTTCTGCAAGACGGTGATTATGAGTTCCGCAAACTATTACCACTTCCCATCCCCCTTGATTACACTGATAACCCTTCAACTTAAATGAACACTTGCACTTTTTCGTTCCTGTCTGTCGAGGGAGTTTCATGGATAGCTTGTATTGATCTATCTTCTTTGGTTTTTGAGGTTTAAAAACACCACCTCTCTCACAAGTTAAAAGCACCCTAGGTCTTCGGCCACTTTCAACGCTATCCGACTTTGCAATAATAACCACAAAACCAATTTCTCTCCCTACCTCTCTACACCAATCAACAAGGTCTTTTCAATTTTCAAATACCTGTAATCATTTTGTTATAGATTGTATTACATCACCATTCGGAAAAACGATATACTAAATTTATAAAAGTGTCTTCAAGTTCTTACTGTTGCAGTTGTAAATGTGTCAGTCGTATCCGGACAAACAAAATTAGAGTTTTCTGTCAGGCTTTCTTGCTCTTCATTTTTTGACTCATAATTCAGTTGAAGCAAAGACAATGCATTTGGAGATGCACTACTAACAGGATGAGGTTGTTCAAAGTAAAATTTTATCAAAAAAAAAATGGTTTAGGTTTCTTATACTCAGTATGCACCTAAAAAAAATAACACTTTATTTAATATTGCAAACAAACTCACATTTTTGTTTGGTGTTTGTATCGGTTCATTGTAGTAATCTAAAGTATAATAGTTTTCTGCGTTTTTCCATTCGTCAAAATTTGATTTTGAATTTTTTTCTTCATCCTCATTACTTTGGTATGATTGATTCAAATCAAAAGTGGGTGTTTGCATGTTTATTGATGAGATAAAAGAACAAGAGGTTATTAGAGAAGAAGAAGAAAAAAAAAAACGCAGTCTTTTTTTTTTTTCAGAATCACGTAGAGTAAATGATTTGTTTTAGTCAATAAATATCTTGGGTACGTCTAATAAAAAAGAAGGCTAATTTAGGAAGCTAAATGTGGTCTAAATTTTTATTTTATTTTTTTTAAAGTTGGGGTATGGGAGTGTTTTGTTGGGTATGTCCAAGATCACCCTATAATAATTAGGGTAATGTTTACAACGTTTACATACCTTTTTCTGTAATTGGGCAATGACGTACAACTTCAAAATTTGGTGTGGAAATTGTTTCAAGCATGAAACTGAAGAAGAAAAAAGGGTAAAAAAAATAGAGAAAATATCTAGGAAATTTCGCACAGTGCCTTATTGGAAAGAGATCAAAATTGCTTCGAAATTGATGTTGGGCAAAGATTCTCATTCTTATTAGCTCCGTACATGAGAGTTGGCAAGCTTTTCCATTAATTGCATGGATTAGACTTGAGGACAGTTTGGTGATTTCACATGTAAACTTAGCAAATATGGGAGCAAATATTTACCGAATCCGGACTAGGTTATAATAGGGGATAGCCCTATTTACTGTTATTGTTATCATATCTTAAAGGGATATTCACTTGGCTATTTTCAGATTACAAACATCTGCTATAGATTGTCGTATACTTGTTTTGCGATGCCTCAGCTGGAAGATTATGTTCCCTAACACAGTTGACTCAGATTGTACATCTGTGTCATCCCCTTTGCCAAATCTGTTTGTCCCTATTTTGTGGAACTTTATGTTGTCCATAAGTAAGTTGATATCAGAGGTGGGGCCTCCGGGAGTCGAGGGCTTAGATATTCTCTAAGGCAAGCACAATTTATTTTTCTGCGAAACCAATATCATTTTCTAAAAGGGAAATAACCCAGGCAAAACAATTAGAACTGCCGTATGAGTGTATTCTTAAGCATAGACGCTAATTAAAATAACTAAAATGTATTTTGATAGATTCATCAGATAGTTCATCTAGAACATCAATCTAACATAATAAAGAACACTGATCCTGAGTAATATCAGTGTTAAGTAGTGGCCCTCCATTGAAACTTCCAAACTTGTGGCTTAATTAGATCTAATTTAATGTCCGGAGATATGTATACAAAAAATTTAGGACTCTAAAATCTAGGGATTCAAAATGGGATCAAGCAATCAGAGTTTATAGAGGATACAAACTCATATTTAATAACGATCGTACGATTGTGCTTAGGAAGTTGCAACTATTAAGGAAATAATATACATGTTCAATGGATAATTTAAGGTTTCACATAAGAGTCCTTACTTAGATATTGTCCCGTAATTCACATAAACTGTGCAGATTGATTGATTTTATGAATACTTTAGGTAATATTTCATTTTCTTAACAATTTAAAATAAAATATCTAAGGTAAATACAGTTTTTATAAATTTTGTCCCCAATTGCATTATCTGTGGGATCGACCTGTTCGCCGCAATAATTTTCAACGATAGTTGTGCGCTTGTGTTTAATTATAGGGTTTAACTAGATTTTGGACTCGGGCATACTCCCTGGATATATTAAATATTTTGTGTGCTGAAAAGGCTTCACAAAAAGTCTCACACAAATTTTGTTATCATAATTTATTTTTATTGAAAATAAACTAAAATACTTTAATTAGCAGCGATTATGGTGCATAAGTACTTAGAAACTAATGGATCAAATTGAGATAGCCTCTTCACTTTGTGGTTTAGGATATTAATCCGTAATTTTCAAATGGAATTATATTAAACTCGATCTAGCTTATATAATAGTTTGATTAGATTTATGGTGATTTAGCGATAAATCATCACCGCTCGCCTTACATACTAGTGTATACAAATCACTAAAACAAATTGATTGTTTCCATATCCTCAAAGAATACACTACTCCCACTTGAAAAGATTCCGAAGATTTATCACATGAACATGTCCTACAAATGGGTGTCATTATATTAAATTATTCTAAAAAATATTACCAACTATGCATAGCTATAAGATATGAAAATTATATAAAGTATTACTCATTTAAATTTCTTGCACCACTCTCTATAAAAAGGAAGCATCATATCAAACCTTGATAAAACTCATTGACTTCTTTTTATTGTTAGATTTAACAATAGATGTTTGATTGAAGTTTTGTGAGAATGCCCAATATGGCGAAGATAATATTGAAGCTACTTGAATAGCAAGGCATTCCCAGTCACTATAAAAGAATTATGATAAACACTACTTAAAATGCAAAACTATATTTGTCGATACATTTATTCCCCATACATATAATACAAATATGTTTTAGGGTTATTAGTTTAATTCATTTGCATCAAGTTTATGATTTTCCATTAATTATTCTTTGAGGTTAGTTCAATGCAGTTGCATCCAATTTTAGATTTTATGTTAATTGTTCTTTGGGGTTAGTTCAATGCAGTTGCATCAAGTTTCCGATTTCCCGTTAATCATTTTTTGAGGTTAGTTCAATACAGTTACATCAAATTTATAATTTTCCGTTAATCATTTTTTTAGGTTAGTTCAATACAGTTACATTAAATTTATAATTTCCCGTTAATTATTCATTTAGGTTAGTTCGATCAGTGCAGTTTCATCCATTTTTCAATGTTTCGTTAATTAGTGTTTGAGATTAGTTCATTGCATTTGGAACCAGCTTCTAATTTCCCGTTCATTATTTTGTGAGATTAGTTTAATGCATTTGCATCCAGTTTCTGAATTCCCGTTAATTATTATATGAGATTAGTTTAATGTATTTGCATCCAGTTTTCGATTTCCGATTTCTCGTTTATTATTTGATAAAGTTTCATTTGCATTTAGTTTCTGAGTTCCCGTTAATTTTTGTTTGAGGTTAGTTCAATAAATTTGCATCTAGTTTCCAATTTCTCGTTAATTTAATCTTTGAGGGTTAACTCGTTAATTGTTTTCAGGGTTTATATTATGACAGCCAAAACAGTGAATGGAGTGAGTAGTAGCCGAGCAGCACACCACTAAACCGGTGTTATGGTTTTAGTTTGTGAGTGTGGTACATCTTCAGTATTCAGGTTAGGCCATTGCCTACACCGATAGTTTCACTTTCTAGAACGTCTCAACAATTGTTCAAGTTTTTAAACTAAAGACAGTACAATAATGTTTCAATTCTCCTAGCATCACCACTAACACTATACAAATATGAATTTTATTAGATAATTAAAACATACATTATTGACAATTATGCAATGTTTTGTTGAAAATTTTCAAATTGAAGACGATCATTTGAACAAGGCAACTGCAAGAAGCGGAAACAATTTTAATTGGAAACGTACATCAAATCGATTAAATTACCATGTATGTGTAAGTTAATATTTATTGTACAAGTTAAAACATGTAAACAAACTCACAATTGTTAAGGTATTTAGAAGTTTTAGATTAGGCTAAGTTTTTGTAGATATGATCTCCTAACTATTTAAAACATTATCACAACTAATCAAAATAATTAAAAAGTTTAATGTAACTTGCGAATAACATAGTTTATAAATGGTGAAAATGAACAGTCCACAATTAGCCATTTTTTGTGATAATGTCTATAGTAGTTGGGAGATCATATGTTCAAATAAAATAGCCAAATCTAAAACTTATAAATACACTTTGTACATCTCTAAAAGACTCTTATTCCAATATAGCTCTATCACTTTTCCATCGCTCGTAAAACTTATTAAATCCAATATAGTGATTTAATGGGAGTATGCTACAAATAGTGGCTTAATAGTAGTATGCTACGTCTAGTAATTTAATAGTAGTATGCTACATCTAGTGGCTTAATTGGAGTATATTACATGTACTGTTTTAATATAAGTTGGTCAATGCATTTGTTCCCTCCGTATGCTCCAACAGTCTAACTCGTCCCTCCTTCTTTTACTTTTCTTTTATAAACAGCATCAACATCTAGGGCTAGGGTTTAAGGTTTTTACCTTTTTCTTAAAAAAAAATTTATCTGTTATTGCTGCTGCATAAGATCCAATCAAGCATAATAAGCATGAGGCAAGCATAAGAGCACGATAATTTTGCAAAAATGAAGGTAATTTCCCTTCAAATTCATGAGTTTCATTAAGTTTAAGTTTTAGGGGGGGAGTAAGAGAAGATTTTGAGTTATTGAGTGTCATTCTTCACTTCGAATTTTATCAAGTATAAAGAGCACGAAGAATTTGATATTTGAAATGTTAACAAAGATAAATTTTAGTTTATCAAGTATAAAGAGCATGAAAAAATTGGTTGGTTGTGTGAAGGTTTTACTTCTTTCATGGATTAGTAATTCTTTAATAATTGAACTTGGTTGAGCTATTGGTCTAAACTAGCTTATTAAGAAGTTTAATTTCTGCATTAGTTGCTTAGCCATTTGTTCATTGTCGCTATCTTCATGAGTTTAAAATTGAGAAGTACATGTTTCGTTCACCACAGGTTGAATGTCAAGTATGTGATCAACTTGGACACTCAGCTATTGAGAGCCAATTTATGTACTCTCGCTGTAAATAAGCTACATGTGATGGGTTCTAATTGTTAGGCATATCGCAAACAACAAGCAATCCTCTCGAGAAAGTACTTGAAGTGCCAGCATGATACATGTCAAAGTTATTTGCAACGGTTGGATGAAGTTGTTTATGATCAACTTTTTGGATCGTCTAGGATTAAAACACGTGTACTCGGTTGTACACATCCACCTATATGGCACTTCTGGAAATCTAATTTCACGCGGACACATGGCCAACTGGTAACTACCCACCATTTCGCATATAGTCTGTCTGGTGTAGCAGAGCACTTAATTTTTGCGATTTTTTGTAAACTAGAATTTGCTCAATTTCAACTAAAGTTCACTTCTCACCTCTGAATCCTAACCTTATAAACTCTGACATCTAAGTTCTCATCCCAAATTAAGACGAAATACTCAACCTTTTCATTATTTTCCCTTCCTTAATCCTTCCCCCAATTTAAGCAAGCGTTTAAGCAATCTATCTGCTGTCGCCATAACTTTGCTCAATTTTTTTGTTGCACATTTTTTTTAGGATCCCCACTACAATGTGCAACCCTAAAAGGTGTGTTTTTTATATACGGAAATGAATTGGTTCAGTATGATTCACAATGTTGAGTTGAACTATTGCACAGTGAAAATTGCACAAATGCTAAGATTAAAAATACATTAAAATAAAGGTAATATTTGGTTTCCTTTTCCAGGATTTCATACTGTTTTAGTTAGTGATATTGTAATAAGGGATATGTGTTTGATAATGTAACCAGTTGATGAGGAATTCCTTTGTTCTGATGTATGCTTTAGCAGTAACTGTAGAATTAATCGTCTGTGCTCTCTAGGATGTTTCAAAGTTTTTTGTTGTCTACTTATTAGTGATGTTGTCTTAATTTTCTAACAAAATGTCATGAAACAAGCAGTAGTTCCAAGAGGAAGGGCAAGAAAGTTGAACATCCAGTGGGACCTGAAGTAAAGATTACTTCTCGATGCTGTCCTAGAAAGCTTCGAGAGCAGCTGTTTGATTTATTTGATAATGATGAAAGAGAACATTTTCAGACTTCTCCATTTGGTTTTCTTCTGATGGTTGATGGGACTATGGACTATAGGGATCCTGAAAAAATCACGTACAATCATTTTAGCCACCCCAAATTGGTTTCAAAGTTATTGAAAATGAGAATTGTTCCAAGAACTTTTAGAGTTGTGGCAAGTACATCTCATTCAAGTTGTCGGATATGGCACTACTAACCGGGCTTTCGACCCAACATCCACCTAGCTGGTATTATGAAATGAACGAGAACAAGCCAAGTGATTTCCGGACGAGGTATTTTCCCTTAACAGAAGCTTCACTACGTGGTCAAATTAAATGTGAAGAGATTCTCAAGGCTAAAGAGACATCCAAGGATAATTCCCTAACTGATCCAAACACGGCTGATGATATCCACTGCCTTAACAGGCTTTTCTCTCTTGGTGCTTTCCTGATCCCAACTGGGTCGGAGTCCAGTGGGTTGACATTGTTACTGATTTGGAGAAGTTTAATTCTTTTCCTTATCTTGCCTACGAACTGCTATACACAGAAGTTGAGTCGCTGTATGAGAAGATGAATGCCCACTTTGCGGCTTTTCCTACCCGGGGACCCTCCACGGTTGTGACCTAGCATTCAACCTCTGGGTATTCCTCCATGTTCCGTCGCTGGGGGCAAGACAGTTGGATCCTCTCGACTTCCCGTGGTTTAAAGGGTGGGTGAAAATTCCTGGACAGAGTTGTCGGGCCATTGGGTGGGAATCAAAGCTGACTAAAAGGGGAAGAGTGGATGTTGTGGTTCTCGATCGCCTAGATATTCCAAAAGACATTAGGAATAAGGAAGTGGTCAGATCTGCTTTGGAGGTTTGTATCTCTTTGCCTAACCATTCATGGTGTTATACTGTGTTATGTATACTTTTTTGAGAGCAGCTTGTTTTATGATTTTCGTGTTTTGTTATGATAGCGAGAGCTGCGAGATATCTCTAATGATTACGATCTCCTGGCGCAAAGAAGAAAGTTGGAGCTGGATACG
Organism: Coptis chinensis; assembly: GCF_015680905.1. NCBI lineage: Eukaryota > Viridiplantae > Streptophyta > Magnoliopsida > Ranunculales > Ranunculaceae > Coptis > Coptis chinensis. The sequence goes on along the minus strand of NC_141462.1, from coordinate 40,701,619 downwards.
TTATTGGTATAACTATGAGGGGTTATTATATTCTACTTGTTTTTCAATTCGAATTAGACATGTTGGTCTACTATTTTGACATCTAAGTTGTTTCGTTTTAGGTGATTAAAAAGACTACATAGGAGATCCTCGGTCTTGCCCACGGCCGAGCGAATAGGTATGTAAGAAGAGAACTGACTCCGGTAGAAAAGGAACTAGATAGTGACGAGGAAGAAGATGAAGAGGGAGAAGAAGTTGTTAGTAGTGAAGGAGAGTCCAAAAAAGTGCATACCAGGAAACTATCAAGACGTGAGTCTGTTCCCCAAAGAAAGGTTGTCAAAGTAGAAGCTGTCAGGAAGAAACAACGACTATTAAAGAGAAACAAGCTGTCGTTGTTAAAAAAAAAACACCCCGACCTTCCACTAGGAAACCACCCCAACTTCCAAAGATGAAAGAACGTACCCATCCAAGAAAAAAAATTCCTACTACCATAACACAAGAAGTACAGACTGTGCCTGGTACCGGAGCCGTTGGAAGGGCAACACGATCGTCGGCCCCCCTTGGAGTAAGTGTTGCGCTCCCCTCAACTTATGAGAGGAAGAGAAAAGTTGTGTCTGAACAACTCCAGGATTCGTCAAACTATACCGTGTCTAACAGCTTGCCTCTTTCTAAGTACCCCAAACACAAACATAGTTCTAAATCCCAGACTGGAGAAACTGGAGTTATTCCCCAGCGTGTTGGGGGAAATGACGCAGAGCCTTTATCAGTCACTGAGGAAGATGAACAGAACCCTATTGAATACGCAGAAGGGTCGCTTAACCTGGCAAGACTGATCAACAATCAACAATTGGAGGAGGAGGTTGCTGCAAACAAGAGAATGTCATCGTCAGCACGTGTGGTGAGTCGAGTCCTAGTGACTGCAATGAAAAAAGGAGATCGTTATTTGAGTTTATTTGCACCGACCTTAGATGCCTCGGTGGCTGAATATGAAAAAATAACCTCCTCACTTTGTGGGTTTGATCTAAATCAGGATTTGTATGACATTTCGAAGGAGTCTGAAGCGGGTCATAGCACCGACAACCAAGTACCTACTGAAGTGGTATGTATTTTTTAATTTGTTATGGCAACAATTATTGCAAAATTGTTAGGATACAAATTCGCAACTATATCTCCCTCTCCCTCTCATGTTGTCGCAGGTGTCCTTCAAGAGACTCACAACCCGGTGTTATTGAGCCCCACATATTTATTTGTTGGGGATCGGCAAGAATATATTAACCATATCCCCCCTAAACAAATGGATGGGTTGTTCAACAAGTATCTAAGCGTGCAGCTGTTAGGGAGTCAGCCTGATGTTATTGATAGGGGCGGAGAAGACTTGCTAAAAGATGTTTCGGCTGAAGAATTTAACAAGTGTTATACTGGGCAGAGTCAACCTGAGCCGACTGTTAGAGCTGGTGAACACCTGAGGGGGAGCATGAGTGACATGGAAGTCTACCAATCGTATGTGTCAAGGAATCAGCAATTGCAAATAAAGGCGGTGGGTAATGAGAAGAAGCTTCCTGAGATTGAGACAGCGGGTATCGATGGGGAACAGACTCATCTAGAGGAAAATTTATGTAATGAAATTGCACGAATTTCTGGCTATGGATGTCGAAAGTGCGTCTAAGGTAATTGAAATTTAAATGTGTCCCTATGACTTATTTAGCTTCTTAGTGGAGATTAAATGTTTTGTATATGACTGGGACTTTATGTGGCTTCTTTGAGACATCATATCTACTTTCTGAGCTTATATAAAGTTTGTTTATTTAGGTTGTCTCTGTGACTCCAAGTGATGGTGAAGTTGAATTAGTTCCAATTTGTGAGGACAACTTAGAAGATGGGGGGCTAGAATTTAATCCTAACGAACAATACACTGATGATTTTGCATTTGATATGGTAATACCGATGCTTATGCTTCACTATTAATTACTTTTTTTAAAATATTGTCGTGTCTATATGTTATTATTATGTTTTTTTAGGCTACTATTTTCAAGGAATTGGGGATGCAAGCTGCAGACTTATGCCCTATGCCTACTGTGAGTGTTCAGGGTGGTGGCACTGATACGGTAGAAGGTGCTATTTGTGAACATAAATCTGCTTGTAGGAGCGCTATTGCAGAAATTCATATTGCACCAACTGCTCCTGTAGAAGGGGAAAATGCAGTCAAGGTACATTATTTTATTGTATGGACCCTTTATTTTAATTACCTCCCAAATTACTCTTAAGTTATCTTCTAAATATGGATTGAAAGGTTGTTATTTTAGTAGGACATTATGTTCCTGCTGTATGACATCATAGATGCCTTCTGACTTCATTCCTTTCTGACACAGGATGCTTGTGAGACATCCATTGTGGATGATCGTGGTGATGGACTTTCTAAGAATGGGGTGGAAGGTTGCCTCCTGATTGTTGATGAAGGAGAGGGAGAATATTCTATGGCTACTTCTGTGATGCAAGAAGATATGGCACAGGGATCGTGGCAACGAATATTTACTCAATATATAAGGAGTGAACTCGAGGTTGAAGTGGCTGACATTTGCAAAGATCTGATTCTTGGTGTTTTCAATAAGGGAGTGGGATTGCTAGATAGAGCTCCTGGTGTTGCTAGTCGGAAAAGTGTTGGAGATGACCTGACAAAATTGCATACCTCGAATGTACAAGTGCCATATTACTGGAATAAGCACGACAATGATGAAACTAGTCACTCTAACATTGTTAGACGGTATGGGAGTGGGTTTCAAATTGACATCAGCAGCTTCTATGGACTATTCGGGGGAGAATGGCTTAATGATGTGGTATGTCTCTGTCTATTAAAGTACTTCTTCTACATATACTTGATGTTGATTATTAATATTGTTTTGGGTTCGAGGTACAGGACTCGTACATGTGCTTACTAGGCCGGTGGTACACTTCCGTAGCTCAGCCATGTGGAATGGAGAATTTGTACATCATAGTTGTAGAGTCGTGGTTCTCGATAATTTCACACACATTAGACCTCTATAATGATTTATTCTTTCCTTATTTTATTCAGTATAATGATTTATTTAATTTTATTTTATTATAGTAATGATAGCATTATTTGTGTGATTTGTATAATGGATTGGCCACTATTTTAGAAGACCAGCAGATGCCCGTAGAAGATAAGCTTTGTGCAGCGGGACTACAAATTGTGGGTAATTTAAAGACCCATATCATCGAATCTGGTTCGCCGGATGATTCGAGGCGGTTTTGAGAAACTGTCGTGGGTTGATGATGACGGTGAATGTTGAAGGAGTGCATTGGATCCTCATCATCGTTAACTTTGTCACGTGGACTGTTCAAATCTACAACTCGTTGGAGAAGTCGAAAGATGGTGTCGTCTGGGCTCTGGACCCCACACCTCGTTTGACAAAGTTGTTAATAGTGCTCCCTTATGCACTTCTTAGCTCAGATAGTGAGTGTATAGACATGGCAAAACTGGGTCGCCAATGGAAATTGGAGTTTGCCAAATGCGCCAAATAGGATGACGACACCAGCTGTGGTGCATACACACTTGCCTTTGCTGACTGCCTACTCAGAAATTTGCCACCCGTCTTTCAATCAAAGAGGTGAATATATATCAGGAAAAGAATAGCAAAGGACTTGTTGGAGTGTGGCATGACCAACGAAGAGTACTGTATGAGGAGAGCTGCTCGGTCTTTAGACTTTGATGCGGGAGAAAAAACTCCTACAGTCAAGGGTATATCTGAAGTTGAAAATGCACCAACTGCTACTGCTGCTGAGGTGGAAATGGTTGTTTAAATATGTTCCAAACACTAACTTATACTCTAATTTTGGATTAAAAGTCCGCTACTTCAAGTAGGACATTGTGATTTGTTGTAAGATATCATAGTTACTTGCTGAGTTCTGCACAATTTTTACTCAAGATGCTTGTCTGTTTATTACTCAATCAGTAACGACTGTGCCAACCCCTTCCTAGCTTTGGAAGTGTCTTCCTTTTATCGTTAAAAATAAATTTAAGTGTCACGCGCTCACGTATATCATATACCAATTATCGTGAGTAATTATGTTCCTCTGTCGAGACTACTTATTTGCTATCTCTTACAATTTGGCCACCCTAGGTTCCTCATCGAAAATACGATAGCTTCTAGACAGCGGGTTGACTTCCATGCCTGGTGACATTTATTGAAGTTATTCATGTGGTGCGTCGTGGATTTGTTTGTTTATTCGGAACCCTTGTTTATTTTGGTGTACTTTAAATTTGGAAAGCGTCATATTTTGGTCTGTTTTAGGTTCTCACTTTCGACAGATTAAAACTATCAACTTCTACCATATAATTTACTAAAACTTATCAATACTAGTATTCACTTTCATCACAACAAAAGGACCATATAAAACAAGTTTGAAACTCCAAAACTTTCCTCATACAAATTACTCCAAATCACCATATTCGTCTTCGTCGTAGAAGTCAGCTTCAAGAGATCCACATGGCAGTGTATATGTGATGCATGAGTCCTTTGGCTTTGCAGGCACATAGCACTTACGACCACTTCCACCCATTCCTAGTTGTGGTCGTTTTGAGAGTAGATACGCCTTCCATTCAATATCCTCAGAATCTGTCATAGCCTTGTCGTAGTTTCTTTTCAACTACACAAGATTTGAACTTAGATTTATTGCACATAGCATACAACATAAACAGGCAACAATAACTTTTCCTTTCCTTATATATCAAATATTATTATATATTTCAAAACCATATTTATTACCTTTTTTCCTTGGCTATCCACTGATACTTGGCATGGTAGGGAAATGGTAGTGCTTTCGGGCGTGGTGGTTTTTTATGAAACATCATAGTCCTTTGTACTTTCAAATTCTCCCAGGAACTTAAGCGCATAAACCACACTTGGGTATAGAATAAACCTCATTTCTTTGGCCTTTTTTGCATTCCTCATGTTTTACAGTCGCATCTCATCTCATACAGATACCTAGCCATGAAGTTTATATCGAAACGCCAATTCCTGAGCAAGTCTATGTCAGAAACTAACTTATGAAATTCTCATTTCACCACCGCCTCCATATTGAGCTCGAAGTTGTACAACTTGTTAATTGTCACCACGAAAATCTCCATCAAATGGACCAAAGTCTCTAGATCCGGACAGTGAGGGGTCTAGAGATGGTAACTACGGAAATTAAGGTATCCATTATTGTTACATATAGCCACAACTGCTTCTGGTCTCTTGCCAATAATCCAGTACTCGTCAAATGTGCCCATCTCAACATGACTTTTCCACCAATAGTAAACTTTCTTTCTACAATAATTCCTCTCTATAGTTTTTTCAGAATCACCATCATGGTATAATTCCTCTGGACTTTGATATGCTTTAGTGACCATGGCTGAAACAAAAACCCGAAACATTTCTATATAAGTTCACTTTAGAGAGTGTACTACAGTTTAACTTAACTAAACATGATCTTATTAAGACATCTTATATCCCAACTAGGACACTATATAAGTCCACCTTAAACACCTTACTACAATTTACCTTACCTTAACAAGATCATATTACAACATCTTATCTCCAAGGTACGACACTATATTAGAACATTTTAGACACCGTACTACTGTTTACCTGAATTGAACTTGATCATATCAAGACATCTTATCTCTCAAGTACGAAACTATATTAGTCCACTTTAGACAGCGTACTACTGTTTACCTGAACTAAACTTGACCATCTCAAACATCTTATCTCCCAAGTACGACACTATATATGCCCACTTTAGACAGTGTACTACAAATTACCTGAACTGAACATGATCATATTAAGATATCTTATCTCCCAAGTACAACACTATATCAGTTCACTTTTGGGAGTTTACTACAATTTACCTAAACTGAACATGATCATATTAAGACATCTTATCTCATATGTACTCCACTATATAAGTTCACTTTAGAGAGCGTACTACAATTTAACTGAAATGAATGTGATCATAGTAAGACATCTTATCTCAAATGTACAACAATATATAGTGCTATAAAATTCAAATTTGGATAACCTGAAAATACATGGTTAATATGGTTTTCATCCCAATTTTGCTTTACTTTTATAACATGTGGAAAGAATCCAATGATCAAAGTGACTTGGGACATTTAGGATGTTGTTATTAAACTGACATTTAACTCGAATGTAACAGAAACATTATAAGCGTAATCAACTTAAATGTAAACAATTAATTTTAGCCTATTATCAACAAGCACACGGTTACCTGCAATGCTGCTCCAACTGATTTTCTTAGATGAAGAACTCTAGAATGAAAGGTAAAGTATCTTATCAGAGTAGAAATGGAGGGGAAAAAGAGGGGGGAAGGAAATTGGGCGGGAAGAAATGAAGTTTTTATTGAAGACTGTGTACTCAGGAGTGAATGTTGTTGAGAGAGAAGAAAAGACTTCCAGTTTGGGTAGGAATAGGAGAAAGAGAAAAACTTCTGATATAAGAGAGGTGACTAGAGGGTGGGAGATGTTCAAGGGTTTATATGTAAATTCCTATTATGTTAATTTCATTTTTTTCAAATAAAAATAACTAATATTTGGAAAGGTATTATGGGTGGTAGACATTATCTAGGCATTTTCCGTAATTTATATATATCACTGCCAGTTGCAGTCATGATTTTGGATGAGTCAAAGTATATTTGGAAGGGATTAAACATATTATGTATAGGAAATGAACTCTGAAAGATGTTATAACTGCCATTGAGGGGTATTTATAATTGAAAGGTAAAGTTTGTAAAACAAAATCACGGTAAAATAATAGAAGAATTGAAGGGATATGCCAAGTATATTGTCCAAGACAGTTATAGTTCATTTAACATATGATTTACAGTAATGGTACTTTCATTTGTATGAAATCCGACTTAAGAATAAGTATTAGTTGAAAGAAGAGAATCAAAGAACACGAATTTGTCAAACAGGGTGCAAATCTTGTTTCCACGCAGAACACCGACTCACGATTGTTTGAAGCTAGACGTTTCTCCACCAATCATATCATGGAAGATGCGTACTTGATACCTAGCCAGGGAGAGTCGGAAGGTGATAACTACTCCGCAGTATCCAAGTACTACATATTATATGCCGAGGGAAGCAAATTGTATATATAGGCAGTGGTCTAGGATTATGTAAAACAATGTATCCTGGCAAAAACTTCAGATTATGTTGAAAGTTTGAAACACTGAATCCTGACAAAAACTTCTTAACTCCATATATTTTTTTTCTCTTTATATAGAAAGACTGGTGGTGATAAGCTTATGCTGAAGCATTCGTCGTCTCATCAGAACACCTTAAGGCTTAATCCAAACTGAATCCCCTCCCCTCGCTCAGATTTGAAGGGCATCTGCAATTGATCCTGCAAGGCTTATAATTTCAAACGGAGCCCTGTTTGCTATGGCTTTGGCTGTACGGGAACAGGAATCTGTGATCCAAAAATTAGCAAATGCCTTCTCGGATCCCTCTGAAAGAAAAGAAAATTAAATAAAATACGTTAGCTTTGAAGAAAAAGAAACTGAGTACGCATAAGTACAAGAACTACCTTCGTTTTTGTGCAGAAATCGCTCCCACGATTGCTTAGGAAACACACCATGGGTGACATAAGCACTAACCTTAGTAGCACCATGAGCAGCCAACACTTTCTGATAACCAGAAAGATGAAAAACAATTTAGTCTATCCCTAATTTTGTAGAATTCTATATAGATTAGGTCAATCCAAATTCATGAAGCTCTTATGCATGCAGAAGCTGGGGCTACGAAGACAATCTAGTGAGTGGAAGATGGTCAGAAGTCAGAACTTAGTCCACAGGTTAAACTAGAAGTGAGCAGATTTCAGAATATGCTTTTAACTAGTTTCAACCAAGAAACTAAATCAAAACTTTGTGTTCTGTTTGATGGGACGGTACAATAATATTTTCAATTAGTTTATAAGCTATCGATAAAATACTAAACTGTCATTTACATCACAAGACCATGAACCGTCCTTTCCATTGTAGATAGTCCATACCTGACACTCAATAAGGGTTCCTCCTGACTGAACCAAATCATCTACGATGACAACATGGCGGCCAGCAGCACTCCCCTCTTTGAGGCGAACAAATCTCTTATCACCTTCACGAACCTTCGTGCACACAACCTGTACCAAAAAAAAAAGAAGGAAGGAAGGGTATCTTAAGGTTTTGTACAACAAAGAAAACAAACACATTCAGAGCAATAACCAAACCATTGGAAAATGCTGCAATTGCTTGTAAAATCTTTTCCATGCTCCATCATCAGGAAATGCAATGCTAATCTGGAAGATAATATAGTTACACTGAGTAATAGAACTTTTAAGGAAAAACTTATGGTCAAACAAACAAAGAAAGAGGGCTAAGAAGGGTAAACTATCTTCATTTGTTGTACAGAAAATTATTATGGGTATACTTCCATAGCAGAACTTCTAAAGAAAAACTATGTTGAACGAAATTACTCACATTGTCAGCATCAGGAAGCTGGTGGAGGCGTTGTTTCAACAAAGGGATCCCAGTCTCAAAACATGGTAGAACATGATCCCCAAAATAAAATCTTTCCTATATATGATATGCAAGATTAGGATCTAGCTCTTAAATGTTTGAGAGCAGTACGGCACACACAATGTAAGAAAGTGAATAGAGTGAAAAGCTTGAAGAACTACATTATTTACAAAACGGATCAGAAATATGACATCTGCAAACCATTCAAATATGTACCAGCATCATGGCAGTAAAACCAACCTGCAAAGCATGTATGTCATAGATGACTAAACTAGTTGGACCGCCCCGTGATATGGGTATATTCGACAATATTCTTGCCATGGTAAACGCAGTTGCTACATCCCCTTCCTCTTCCATGCGCTCAAAAGAGCCAGTTGGAAAGAATGGCAATACCAATGTAAAGGAAGCAACAAATAGCCTTGGGAGGGCAAATATGACAGACAATTGTTCAAAGATGACACATGGTGAACTGAAGGAAGCCAAAAAGGCAACATGACGGCCTCGAATATCTTGTGCATTGTTGATAAAAAGGTTTGGGAATCCATCATCGAAGCTCCTGAAATATACAAAAAGGAAATGTATCATTTCTCCTCTTAATAAAAAACAACAATTTTTTCATAAACAGAAGAACCCTTGTTCCTATGACACAACAAGCCCCCACCAGTAATCTTATAGAATATGTATGGACTCTATGATACAAAAAAATCCATAAATTATGAAACACACCTACTATATCTAAACATAATTCATCCACAAAACTACAACTCATATTCATCAATCCATGACTTCATGAACACAATTCACCTAATTTTTCCTGTGATTTTTGGTTTATCTGAAGCCATTCGTTAAACTTCCTCTGCCACTAAGACCAATTCAATTCCCAATCGGTTTATCACCTAAATAAGCTTGTGCTCATCAACAAATTTCCAAGACTCTATTGCCACAGATATGTCAGTTTCTTTAAACCAACTCATTATCCCCACTCAATACAATACCTTAAACTTGTCTCAGTGAAACAAGTACACTGTAACAAAGAATTTCCCAACATTTTTTCTCATTGAAAGCAAAAAAGAATATATCTATTCCATTCCATGATAAGACAAAAATGGAAAAAATATATGATGAAGTACAAGATAACATGTAAGCTAAAAGATGAAAACTTGATTAAAAACAAGAAAGCTTGAACAGATAAAGAATGGGCAAGACATAAAACTAAAAGGCCACTCGTAAAGAAATGGTTAAGTTGGTAATGAAAAAACATGAAGAAAATAATGTATAAAAAGATAGTGAAAACCTCCAGTTTATAGACTGAAGCTGAATAGAGTCAGATAGTGTAGCAATTTTACGAGCAAGATCTTCAGACTCAACACAGTAGAATAGTAGTACTTGTTTCTTCTTTGGCATCTCCATCTCTCTTTCTCTGTGTCTTTCTTTTGCACCTTTTTTTTTATGATAGTGAAGAATCAATATATATATATGGGGCCTCCTTTTAAGATTAATAAAGGTTAATTGGAGATGGAGAAGAGAGAATATTGGAGACGAAGAGAAGAAAGAGTTGGGACTGTTTTACCCTCTATTTGTCATGTCAGTCTCGATCGATATATCACTGAGATATCAAATGGCCATGTGGAAATGTACAGATAATAATTTTATTATTAACTTATGGCAAAAAGAATTAAGGAGTATGCCCACCTTCAGTTAATTTATAGCACAGCCAAAATCAAGAGAAAAGATACTACGGATAATGTCAAAGCTAATAAGCTATTTTCCAATACAAATTTCACTAAAGATGTTGGACAAGACTTCTCCGGCAGCTTCCCTCAAATCGATACTCCAAAAATCTATAGATGACTTCAACCTCATTAATAAGAGCTTCCGAGCTGCTCAAATTGTCTCTGTCCCACAACACAATTACGCAAATCAGTATAAGCTTCAAACATTAGCTCAAAAGTCAGTTCAGTATATATTCCAGGTGTACAAGTAGAAGAAAAGTAACAGATGCAAATCATCTAGGGCATTTCTTCAGTCTGTACTCTGCAGACTGTAGTAATAGGGTGATGCTGGCTGTGTCCCTATATTGACATATGGACATGTGGTATCCCTTCATGGTCCATTTACTACTACATCTATTATAATACAGAAAAATGTTTTAGCACAGGAAATACCAATGTCGGTTGAGATCATGTAGGGATGTAGTTTGTGTGACAGAGACATACTACATCCCCTTACGTGATTATGTGCATGGTTAGTAATTTCCTGTATTATTCACATATATCCATCGCCCTTTCCGTTGTGACACAGGCGTATTCCTAATGTACACCAAATTGGTAGCTAGGGGGTTCCAACTGTTCCCACAATTAAAATGAATACTTAGCCAAACTAATGAAAAATACAGAAAAAGCTTAACACGTATGGATATGGAATAACCTGCTTTACAGCCCGGCAGCCCTCCTGCTGGAATGCGGTCAAGTCCTGCAATCTCTACTAGTGCAGACTCCACATCAGGTATACCCTGACCATTGACAGCACATGTTAAGACATGCTTATTGACAACCCTTTTAAGCGTTTCAACCGACTCAGATGGAGCACGTACAGTGTATCTTGTTAATTACAAGAATCGTTAGTGCAGAAGAACCTGTAATTTCCTGCATTTTAAGAAAGAACCAAATCAACATGTGCAGATTACCAATTCATTCATATATATCGCCAGTTATTTAAAAGCAGAGTAACAAGATGCATATTCTATTTCATATCTGAATCAAGTAATATGTAAGGGAAACACAAACAAGAAAGAGATGATGTGTATAGCTTTATTTGGTAGTGTCCATTACTCCAGGCTCCATCAATATAATTTATTCAATCAATATATAAAGGTAGCTAAATTTATTCAATAAAAATAAACAAGCAAACTAGGTAGGCAAAGAGAGGACAGGTGATTTCCACCAACCTGATTAACTTCAATGCGCTCAAGAAGTTCAGCATCATCAGAAGTTCACCCATCCATAGCACTTACTGCCATAATAATAATCACATCAGCACCAATTGCAATTGCTTCCGATCTCTCCACACCTACAACATAGTAAAATCGTAACATTAAGAAAAGATCTGCCATTCATAATAAGATAACTTATCTACAAACACAGAACAGTCATTACCTATCTTCTCAACGATATCTTCAGTTTCCCAGATACCTGCAGTATCAAGAAGAGTGATAGGAATACCATGAACATTAATGCTGGCTTCAACTACATCCCTCGTGGTTCCTGCGATTTCAGTAATATTGCTTTCTCACTCTGCATGCTAAAAGGAAACATAGCATGATTAAGATGCATGCGGAAACTGAAAATGACACCACTGCCCTCACTGTTTTCAACAAGAAAACACTCAATTTTAAGTAGGTGTTTGTCTACATTTTAAATTAACAAATATAAAAAACAGTCCTTAGGCGTTTGGGTACTTTGGTTCCCATATCTTGTAATGGTTTTTTCTGACATGTGAGCTTGCCACTTGAGGTCCCTAGGTATGTTCCTAGTGTGTTGCTATGAAGACCTTGGGGAGCACCACATACTTGAGACTGCTTTCCTATATGTTGAAACTGAGTTTTGTCAATTCAGGATTCAAATGAAAGAACCAAAGCATAGTGAAGCTAGTCAGCATGACTATATTATGTACAGCATTAGCTCATTGATCATGAACAAGCACACATGAATAAAATACCAACACAGGAAATAAGTATGGCAGATCAAATTCTTAAACCTACTTTGCTCCATGCATTGAGCAGGCTGGACTTCCCAACATTTGGCCGGCCAACAATTGCTATCTGCAAAAGAAACTTCCTCATAAATGCTTGGACTTGAGTTAAAACCTAAAATAATCCTTGTAACTGTAGTACCCACAACAAAGTACTCAGATAGTGACAATATACAGATACCTCAGAAAAATATATAAAATGGTCAAGCCAACATAGAAGTTTATTATGTTCAGAGGGAGACAGTAAATTATCTTCATTTTTTTTTAAAAAAAATTTAGTGGTAGAGAATAGAGATTATTGACTTTATACATCCTAGTCTCAATGCAAGTGATCTCCTGGCCTTAACTCTTAAGAAAACAAAAGCAAGAACATTCAGACATCCAATATCATACCTGTAATCCCGACTGTAGAAGCTTATCGTAGTTTGCAGTCTCCAAGGCCTTTTCAACATCAAGACACATGCCATGTATCATATCCATCAAAGAGTGGGAGTCTAATGAAGGCATCTCGTCATCAAAATCCAAACGAGCTTCAATCTCTGTTAGCAACTCGACGCACTGCCTCCTTGATGATTTGACTAAAGCAGAGAACCCTCCCTGCTCAAGAAAATATATTAATTAAGTCTCAGTATTAGAAGTTTACTAAGTATCTTCGAACCAAAATGATCACCAATGGTTCCATATATAGGAAAATGATCTATCCCCAAAACGTAATGTATCTTTGGAATATGAGTATAAAGATAGCACACCTGAATTCCGGCTAGTGCTGCATCGGCAGCAGCCACAGATTTTGCTGAAATAAGTTTTTTGATGTTTTCAGCTTGGGAGAGGTCTAGACACCCATTTAGAAAAGCACGGAGAGTGAACTCGCCTGACAGAAAGAGAGACATTGGTGTGATAGGGAATATAACATTTCTAGCAGATAACATCAAATTTTGAATAAGAAAAGCAGTCAGTATCTTTAGCTCGTTACACATTATAACCTAAGTTACATTGACACGGATACGAAGTGTCCGACAAGGTGAAATATCAAAAATTGAGGTATATCACATACCATATGTGTGCATGCGTGTCCGACACGGACACGTGGATACGTATCCGACACAGATTATTTTTGAAATATGGTGTGTCCATGTAACATAGATTATAACATACAAGTGGCAGATACGCTCAAAGGAAGTTAGCTGCTGCTGAATTAGCAGGAGTGTTATAAACTTTTGATACCTCTACCAGTGTTTCCATGGCGAGAGTGATGGTGCAATCTATTATTATGATGTGGCAGAAATCTCCATTCACATCCTATTTGTTTTCCCTAAGGGATTACGCTGCCAAGTAGGCCACTTTTTATCATTGGTTTGGGGATTTGAAATTTTATTTTTGAGAATCCAAATATAAATCTTCATACATATCAAAAACCTACTGGACATCACCACAATCATTTTTCTTTTTCTTCCTTTATAGTTCCAGATTTCCAACTAAGTAGATCACAGATCCAAATTTAAAACTTGCTCAGAAGAAATCTGCCGAAAACACCTATATACAATAAAACTCTAGTTCAGCTTATATTCAAGATCACTCCTATGATTACTCTTTTTTGAAGGAGCTGAGTTGAGCTCAGGAAAAGGGGTGTCAATATTGTCTTGGTGTACACAAGTATTGTCCTGATGATTTGCTAGATATAAGTAACATACCCCAATGTAATTCTACTCAAACTTCCCTAAATGCAGATGTAAATATAAAAGACCTGGGTACACCTAATGCAGCTTTTTGTAGATTGGCTTACTTTTCCGTTTTAAAAGTAATAACATTTCTCCTTATTCTTATTAAAAACAAACTATCACAACTATTTCCAAACTTTTGAAAGCAAAGTGTAAACCAAAACCAACCTGGTTCTGCAAGCCCAGCCCCAGCTTCTAAGCAAGCTCTTAGAACTCGGTGCAGACATACATCATTCCCATGACACTGAAGTTCCACAACATCCTCTCTTGTGTAAGATCTTGGCACCAACATTGGTACTGCTAAAACCTAAAATGAAAACAGAGTAAACCATTCAATACATTCTCCTTGCCCACACGAAAGCCTGCTTGCACAAAATAAAAAGAATTCATCAAACTGATTGCAAAGAAATTCCATTTCACACACAAACTTCATTTCTAAGTCTGACTTACTGAACTTTCCTTCAAAATAAGATATATAGCCTGATTGGTACCCAACATGTATCGTGTTTCCATACATTACAGTGTCATACGCAACTTTCTGCTAATTGTATATTTACTAAAACAAAGCACACATGTTATATTCTTTTCATCTTATAAATCTATCAATATTCCACATTAAAGCCCTAAAATAGGCAATAACATTAACAATGGAAACTTAAAAAACTAACACATATTCACAGTTCACATGCTTTATACACAATTCTACATATATAAAAGCTTGTATAGTAATACTACCTGCCAGGACTGCACAGGAGAGAGAGAGAGAGATTTTTGAGTCTGGGTGAAGAGATGAGAGATTGGAGAGAATAGAGACGTTTTCAGACAAATGGATGTCAAGTGCCTTTAGAAGTTTCAATCTGTACTCAATAGTCAATATTTCATATGCATAATACAGAATGAGCTAAGAAGTTACTTCTATTATTAATTGGTCAGAAGCACCCATAACTTGACCAATCATCATCTACATGTTACGATTCTATATTGCAGTCTCAACACCTTCTGCTTTTATATACACCTTCTGCAGTCTCAACATCGATTCATCATTTCCTTCACAACAATACACAATGCAGGACAACTTGACTGGCACAGACAGAAAAAAGCACATTCCTATTGCATACACTTCACACACTTACATGGATTTCGATGCAAATATAGAAGCTCACATGCATAATGTGCAAACTGGAACAGAAGCAACGCATGTCTTCTAGATCAACATAACCCGTTTTGTGAAGGATTTTATGCTGAGATTCAGACTGTGAAGTCAAATTAGACTCTAGGTTCAGGGTTGCATCTGCATAGTCTGACTTATACTTCTTTAACAGCACTTGTAACGGGCGGGGTTTGTTCTGCCACGGACAGCTCTACGATCCAACTTTAGATTATAAATGAGTAAATGACTTGCTTGCCTTTTCACATAATGCCTTGAAAAAACCATAAGTATATGACTGAAGTCCACGGCTCAATCTGCCTGTCAGCCAGTTTACGAATCACAGTTCTCCTTCCACTAACATAAAAGTTGTGTTGAACAGTAGAAGCAACCAACATAGCAATGACATCCATAAATCCCGCTGATCGCTTCATCTCAAATTGGTCTCTAAGAAACAACAATAGTGAAGAAGATTATCATGATCTCTAGCCCCTGTGTCTCCCAGTTTTCCTCAAAACACTTGTTAAAGATGGACCACTTGATATTATTGATGGAAGATTAGACCCTCTCACATGTACACATGACATTCGCCAGCTTATGATACTGTCTATTCAGTGTTCAAGCCAACAATTTTAGCAATGCAAAGTCAGAACATAGGAAAATACTAAATAGAATACTAATCCTGTGCTCATAGCTTTCTAGGATTCTGCACATGTTGGCTACTTATAAGAGTAGAACAAACTGTCTCATCAGGCATCAAGCCTGCATCTATCATGTCGTCATACAATTGAAAGGCCTCATCTGATCTTCCTTCCTTGGACAATCCTGAAATCATCGCGGTGTATGTGACCACATTTTTTACCAGACCTTTCTCCTGCATTTCAGAAAATAACTTCAGGGCAGCATCGACCTCACAAACAATACAATTCCCATGTATAAGTGATGTATATGTATAAACATCAGGCCTCAATCTCTTAACTTCCATTTCATCTTTAAGCTCTTTTGCTTCCTTCATTTTCCCTTTCTTACTATAGTAATCTATAAGAATGTTGTAAGTAACCGTACTAGGCCTTACACCCTTCTTTTCCATATCTTGAAACACCCTTTTTGCTTCCACAACATTCCCTTCCTTGCAGTATATGTTAATCAACGTACTGAAGCTAACCATATTCGGAACCACACCCTTGTCTACCATCGTGATCAACAACTCCTTCGCTTCATCAGCCCTCTTCAATTTGCATAATCCACTTGCCATTGTTGTATAAGTGTAAACATCAGCTTTAATGCCTTTATTTACCATCACATCTTGCAACTTTATAGCTTCGTCGATCATACCCTTGTTGCAATATCCGTCTATCAATGTGTTAAAAATCACCTGATTCAAGTCAATTCCGTTAATTTGCATCTCATTCAACAAAATAGTCGCAGCCTCCATCTGCCCAACCTTGCAAAGACCATTGAGTAAAGCTCCATATGTATGAACATTCACACTCAATCCTCTCTCTGGCAATTCATCAAACAAAGCAAACGCCCTCTTCAAATTCCCTGACCTACAATTCCCATTGATCATTGAAGTGTACACATATATATCCATCTGAATTCCTCTTTCCCCCATCTCCTCAAAAAGCCTCTCAGCTTCTTCAATCTTTCCTCTACTCAAATGCCCATCAATTAAAAGATTATAAGTAGCAGCATTCCGTGAAATCCCATCCTTATCAATCAAACACAAGATTTCATCAACTCGCGCAAAATCCCTTACCTTAATACAAGCATCTAGAACCGAATTATAAGTAACAACATTCGCTCTAATCCCTCTACCACTCACTTCTTGAATCAATTCAAGACCCCTCTTAATATCACCTCTTTTACAAACCAAATCCACTACAACCGACATCGAATAAACCGATAAACCAACATTAGCCTCAACCATTTTCTCAAAAAACTCTAGTAGTAATTCTACTTGACAAGATTTCTTTAAAGCAAGTAAACAAACAAAACAAGACCTCTCCTCAATCTCAATACCATTACTTTTCATACACTCAAACACCTCAAAACACTTGTCAAACATTTTCAAATCCGAATAAACTCGAAACAACATATCAAACAATTTGGACAAAACCCATTCATTTTCACTACATTTCTTAACTAAAGAAGCTAAATTTGAAAATGGGCAATCACTAACAGCTATATATTTAAGTAAATCTTTAGCTAATACAAACTTTCTAGCTTCAAAAACTCTACAAATTAAAACTACATGGGTGTATATATCATGTTTGTGTTGTGTTCTGTTGAGAAAATTGAAGAAATCTAAACAAGTTTGGATTTTGAGACGTGGGTTGGAAAGAACAGTGCGGATTATTTCGGAATTGAGATTTGAAAAAAGAGGGGAAGTGGGATTTTGGAGTGATTTTGATGGTGAGATTATTAGGGTTTTTGAAATTTTTTCTGCGATATTTTGATTGGAGTGAAGAGATGGGTTTGAAGGTTTCGATATTTTAAGGTTTTTGAGTAATTTGATGATTGCCATTTTTATTTTATTTTTTGGAGAGAGGGATTGGAGATTTTTCAGGAATCAAAGTATTTGGCGGGTGAATTAAACTGAAAGTGTGTTCGGGTCATGAATAAGCCCATGGGCGTAAAGTGGGCTGTGTATAAAACAACATCCAAAGGAAAAGACCCCCTTGCCGACATGCACATAATATATCGATGTGCATGAAGAAACTTGAACCATTTTATGGTTTTAACTTAACTAGGAATGGTAACTTAACCAGGAGTGATAATTTCTCCTGTCTTTATGGGGAGGTTGATTAATGAAGTCTTCAAATTATTTAATATGTTTAATATAATATAATTTTATTGTTTAATATAGCATGGTTTATACCGTGGCCCATAATTTCACTCACAAGATGAACTAGAACCTAATTTTTTGTGGATATATATATCCAACAAACCTTAGAGATCACTTCCACAAAATTTCAGCTCATTTGATGATGTTTAACAATGTCAAAAGATGATTGCAAAATCGAATAATCGGGGTGTTAAAAAAAATTTAAAGTTGTCAACAATTTTTAATTAGGGTAGAGATTTCCAAATTAGCCGAATTTTTGTGGAAAATCTATCTATAGTTAGGAGATCATATTTACAAAATATTAGCTTTTAACTCATCCTGTAAAGGGGCGTAGTATAAACCATGGTAAACAGATCCCTCCCCTTTTTTAATAAGCTAAAAGTTTGAATTTTTATTATTCTAGAGATAAAGTGAGATTGATTTGAACTAGAAAATTGTTCATTCATTAAGAAATACTTGAATGAACTCTTTTCTCATGCTAATAAGATTTTGTCTAGAGATAGAAATAGTTGATTAGGGATTATAAAGTTGTAATTCTTGTTTTGGATCATTGATAGTATAAGAATTAAGATTTTAACAATATGTGAAACTAAACATGTTAATGAATTAATAGGTGGTCGGATTTTAATCTTCACCTAATAACCTTCTTCGTATTAAACAAATAAAAATAAGTTATGATTAGGCTGACGCCCTCTGCCAATAAGGTTATAAAGCCCTCTGCCAATAGGAGAACCAAAAAGCATTAACTCGTTATAATAGGAGGGGTTTAGCCCTGCAAGATGGTCTGATGACCTATTAGTTTCTCTAAACACATGGGTAAAATATACACAAAATGAACTTCAAGGACATATCTAGAATATGTGTCAACATATATAAATAGAACTATGCGGTTTTAAGATCTACTTAGTTTTATTTGTTTTGTTTATTTAATTAAATTTGAAACCATTAGTTTAAAGTAGAATAGTAGCAACAACAAATCCTTTACTCTTACTATTGTTTTCTCCTTGATATTTGATTAGATTGAATTAGTCTTAACATTTAAGTGTGGATTCAAAACCCTTACTAGATTTATATTGCATGATATATAAATAGAGAGTGAGATATTGATTGATTTAAACATAGAGTCAGTTAGGTTTTATTGGTATTTTTTTACATTAATATTTTTATATAAATTTTGCGTTTATCAATCACTATCTCTATATGCTTCTTCCATGTCATTCCAATTCATCAGATTAACTTGTGATGTGTTTTTATACCTTTTGGCAAAGACGAGAAAGTCGCTTGCCAAGAAGATAATTAAATCTAATTAATCTCTGATCTCATTATGCTATTATATTATGTTTTTCGATCTCTGATAATACTCTTGAGTAACACATTTCTATCATAACGAATAGTGATTTTGCTAGGAATAAGAAAACTAAATTATTCTAACTATTAGATCAAATTCCTACTCTCAATTATCATGCAATAACTTGAGTAAAGATTCGTTCCACTCCTAATTGCTTTGAACGTAATAATTTCACTAACTTAAACAATTTAACAATGTTTTTAATAAGACTAATATGTGGGAATAACTAATTATGATATTCTAAATTATACTATGGCAATTAAATACATTAGATGTGAATGAGAGAAGAAGGGATTATGGAGATTTGATATCCACCTTGATTAATCCCTAACATGCTAGTATAGATTTTTATTGCAACCCTAATCTTTATGTTTTCACACAAGGTTCAACATAAAAATTAGGTATTTTTATCCCTAATTATTCATGGCATCTCTAACCAACTAATAATTATCATGAGAAGAAGTTTAAATCCATTCTCATGGTGAATGAACTATCATTTAGATTAAAACTCTTAAAAGCAATTATTCTATACTAACACATCAAGTCTTCATCAAAGCTTCAATCAAACCCCTCTAATAGAGGTTTAGCTAAAATTCATTAGACTATCATGGAAAACATAATAAGAATAAGACAACATAATTAAAAAATATAATGAACTTGAATTTTATTAATGGTGGCTAGGTTAAATGACATAAGCTAGGTTTACTAAAAAGAAAAACTAAGAGGCAAGAGACTAATTAACTAATGGGTGAGAGAGTTAGAGTTTTGCCTTAAACCTCTTTTATATAGGGAGAGGGCTAGGTTTACAATTTTGTGTATGAGCTTTGGAGCTATGTTTTGGCCACTATTAAATCAAGCCCCAAAACCTAATTACTTAAGTTCAAAAAGAGTTTTTCTACTGGAAATTACTGTAACAGACTTTTTGTCCACTTTTACTCTTCTAATTGGATCAACGACTAAACCATTATAAAGATCTTTCCGAGCCGGTCGTGTTGAAATATAATAGGCCCAATTCTGAGGTCTGAGTCCAAAGATACGGCCTGCGGAAGTTCTGTTGATTTTTATGCTCTATTTCTGCCTGCGTTGACTTTGACTTTTCAGCTTGTTTTTTGAAGAAGCTAGGGGTTAGGCAGACCCCAACCTGTGTTAATCAAGATCTCAAGTACACTTTTCCTTGCACATCCTCCATTACCATGTATATTAACTTTTCAGTTTTGACTGGGTTTTAAAAAAGATTTTTCTCCTTGAAACTTGAGCTTTAACCATAGGACTTCTTAACAACCAACCTTTGCTCCTTTCTCTTGCAAAAATGACATATTTTTTCACATAATTAATTTCAAAACCTGAAATACACAAAAGTAAGTAAATAGTACTAACTCTTATTTATTATAAACATAATTGGTCTATATGTAATGTTATTAAGGGGTTAAAACTACAGTTTTGGGCTCTTATCAAACCACCCCAAAACAGCATTTTGCTTGTCCTCAAACAAATATGAGAAATTAAAATAAGTGATAAAAATGGAGTTCTAACTAATCTCGTTTCACCGAAAGTGCAATTGCATTGACCATATGCAATAAGGCCTTAAACCACTAGGAATTTCCTAGTTTATAGCCTCAATGAGAGTTTCTGAGAAGATACTCACAAACTTCATTTATACTACAACGACTAAGAAATAAAATTATTGTTTCCTAATTTATTCTCGGATATCTATACATCTCACTAGCAATTAATAAAGAATAATCAATTCAAACCTAAGCTAATACGTGCATAATAATCAATCATCTACGGATATATAAACATATATATATAATGAACTATGCTATGAAATACAATAACAATGTGTCTGTTTTCAAACTTTGGAATAACGCCCTTAAGTAGGTCCTCACAAATATGTCAAGAAAAAACACTCGATTTTTCCACTCTCAAGTTTTCACTCCACTCTTGCTTGATAAGCACACTTTTCCTCACAAACTCAATGACGCACAAAGGAAGCCGAAGTCGATCAAAACATATGTCACTTACTATCACACTAATCTATTCCTAATTGAATTAGAGGTCTTTATTAGGTGTTCATGGGGATTAGGTGATGGTTTTAAGAAAGAAGGAAATGGATATTCAAAAAGACAGTCTGAAATAATAGGACCTTCAAAATATGTAACTAGAGAAAATCTTGTTCTTACTTTGTTTCTACACTTTGTTTCCATCCTTAGCCATTTTTTTTTTTTTTTTTTTCTTTTTTTCTTTGGCTTTCGACTCCCTTGATTCTGTTTTTGGGATTCTAACTTTTATTTTATTTATTTATTTATTTTCTTTTCTTTGGATGGAAACTTTCTTTTCTTTTTTTATTTGAAACAACTAACAAATTCTTGGTTTTCCATAGGTCTTTCTCTTTTATTTATTCCATTTCATCATACTTCTCAGACTCATTCAAAAATGGGTAGGCTGATTTTCTTTTTATTTTGTTTTTATAAAAGGGTAAAGGATTTGTGGTTTATGAAAAGGCTAAATAAAGGCTCAGAGGGCCGACTAGCGGAAAATAATTTTATATAGATTTGAATTTCTGGCTATATCGATCCAGAAAGGCCCTATATTCTCGCTTAAGATATGATATAGTGATCAAGCAAGTGGACGTGTGATTTCTCTATTCAGAATTTACTTCTCCCTTGTGTCATTACTCAGATATTTTACTCATATAAGGCTTTTAGGCTATATTCTCACAGGAGTTGTAAAATAAGTACTCTAGCCTAGATTTAAGAAACTTACTGCCAATACAAACATAGATGCTTATACAATATATTTATGGAAAGATGCAATGACTATTACCTACATATTAACCTAAATTTCTGAAAACTATTCTAATTTAAGAGCCAATGTGAAACTTCTAAACTACTATCATCACAGAAAAAGAAACAATGCCAATATTCCTAAGTGCATAGTATAAATACTTTATATATATATATATATATATATATATATATATATATATATATATATATTACTAGAAAGCAAGTGCATATTATATATATATATATATATATATGCAACCCCCATATATATATATATATATATATATAGGTGTCTTAAATTACGCGTGTTTCTATGCAACCCCCAAACAAAAACATGCTTTATCCTCAAAGTATATAAATAAGAAGGATAGAAAATACCATAGAAACGTGTGAAAATTTTAGAACACATGCGAAACAAAT
The DNA here is from genome assembly GCF_015680905.1 of Coptis chinensis. NCBI lineage: Eukaryota > Viridiplantae > Streptophyta > Magnoliopsida > Ranunculales > Ranunculaceae > Coptis > Coptis chinensis. The sequence continues at coordinate 40,679,046 of NC_141462.1, read as the reverse complement.
TTAGAACATACTAATATAGATAAAAAAAAAATAGATGCAACTCTATATGAGTTCCACTCGTTATGGGAATAACAAAAATTACATTGCTTGGGACATAAGCAGATACAAACAGAAAGTAAAACTTACCTCATATCCAGCACTACGTTGTCTTCCCCTTCTATAAAGAAGTGAGGTTCTTTTGCGTCCTGCCAAGCCATGATAATTTGCCAGGCTTTACGTCATTTATCATCTACCTTTGCTAATGATAATCACCCAAAACTGTATTATAAAGCCTCCGTAGAGACATAACATTTCAGTTAATTTTGTGCTTAATAATTAATCATGAAGTAATCGTATTTTCGTGCTTTTGCAAGTTGGAGCAAGCAACATAAAAATGATGATAAAGCCAGTATTTAAGCACGGAATAAGGAGTATACATAAAGCTTTTCGATTAAGCCATGTGAAGCCCAACAAATTCAGACTAAAGCCTAAAGACTCAAATATGACGAGAATCAAGTCGAGGAAAGCGGGATTACGCGGTACGCGAAAACAAAGAAGCTCCGGCTCATATCTCTTGAACCGGGACTCGAATTTGGCAAGTGAAGCTTTTCCGGACGATCATTGCAACAAACTCTACGCAAAGGCGGGAAGTTATAAAAATACCAAAAGACCGGCCCGCCACTGGACACAGCACGTGGACCCACTATGTGGGCCCACAAAATTTGATGAGTCATCATGCAAGTCAAGACAAATGTGCAAAGAATTGGCACAAAGTGGACACCTTGCATGCAATTAATAGAGTTAGATGGAATTAGGTGCTAATAATGAAAAAAATGCAAGGTGTCAAAATGGTTTTAGTTTTTAGATAAAAAGATAGTTAATATGGGGGGTGGGTGCTTCACATGGGATGGAGAAGGAATTCTCTCATATGAGTAAAGAGAAAGAAAGCTAGCATTCATTCCATGTTTTGAATGTAATTTTACTTTTTTTAGAACTAAGCTTAGTGTAATAGTGTTAATGGAAGGTAAATGAGGTTTCTAAATAAAAGTCATTCCTTTCTAGCTTAAAAGTTTGTCTCTTGTATTCTTATTCTTCTTCTTTCTTGAAATTAAACATACATACATCATATCTGGCAATAATCCAAGGATCATGAGCTAAAACTCTCCAAGGTGGAGGGTTAATGATGCTCCTGTGAGGCTTCGTATATGTTTCTTAGAAGTAGGATTAATTGCTTAGAACTTAGGACCCATGTAGCACCCTACCCCAAAATGGTAGTGTCCGACCAAACTTGAGGCATGGATGTTGAGAATGACTCGCGTCATCACCACCTTTTCATGCGAGAGATAGCTTGGCCTTGAGTCCTATTTGACCTCATGTTCCTCTAATTGACAAGAGTATGTTGTATGAGTCGGGAATTGAGATGGTATTTGAGAGATGAAATATCACTCGAGAAATACCATCTCAACTCCTCATGCTAGTAAGATGGACTTAGAGATGAGTTTATCTCGCTAGGGATCGATTCTTAATCCGTTTGGGGTTTGTTAATGAACCCAAAACGGATTAGAAATTGTAGTATCAATTCTAGAAGAAATATAGTGAGACCTTGCATGAGTAGCATAAGCCCCTACCTTTTCTCTCTTTTGATTTATCTTGTCAAACATCAACTTCGATCTATTTTTGTGTCTTGCATGATAAGTGTCCGATAGGAATTAAAACAAATCAAGACTTAGCATATATATTAAAACTTACTCACTAGTTTCCTAAAGACTTTAGGTTGGAATGAATCCCTACTCGAACTAAACAAACGAAAAACCATAAGTAAGGAACTTGAGTTAACACTAAACGGAGAAGAATCATCAATTCTTTACACCGCAAAAAGAGTTAATATCAGCTAACCTGTTAAATGCTACTTGGTGGAATGGGGTGTAAGGTGCAACCTAATTAGGTTGTAGCCTCTACCCCGGCCAAATCATCGCACGGAAAGAGCATATAATGCAATTGGTGGGTCTCACAATGTCAACCCCAACCCAATCTGTGAAACGGGTACATAACTCAGGAAAGAAAAATAGCATTATGCGGCAAACCAAGACAGGCATAAGAAGGTATTTATGCTTCATACTATGGGCTCGTGCTAAACTAGACACTAAGGTTTGGGGAAGGTCATAGAGCATATGTCCCTCAGCTAGAGCAAGGAAGACATCATAAGTAGCATTATTCGTAGAAGAAAAACACCATTCCCCTAAGATATTCAGCATGATAAAGAACATAATAGTGCCTTAAGGGACAAGCTACCAAGGGCTACATTATATTGCCCTTGGTCCTCTATACGAAAAATTCCTGCCCCATAGGTCTCATGCAGATACTCATAGTTATAGATGTACATATTATTAGCCATATAGCCCCATGAGTTTTGGGCAGCAGGCATAGATAGTCCAATAGCAAAGGCCAACAAAAACTTGCTTAAGTCAATTGTTACATCATTAATGGTGACAGAGAATACTTGTTCCCCATCCGGGCAATAAAAGAACTTATAATGATCATAAAAATAAGCAGTACGTGCAGGAGAATAAGTTTCATCAGCACTTACCATTAGAGGCTGCCATCCCTGCCGATTAAATTAAGTCGGAACCCGGTACCCATAGGTGTCACTTTCGAGCAATTCTTCAAACAACTGCTCCGGTATGATTTGAGGAGATTTCATCGCAATTAAACACACTAATGAACTCTTGGAAGTGACTGTGGAAAACCCCAGAAAAAAAAAGAACTGGAGGTCTATTGAGGTCGGCACGCGGTCGGCTCTGAACGAATGGCTTATGTCGAGGAGGGTGGGCGGGATCTACTCGACGAAAAGGAAATTCTGCGATACTGGAAATTGGGCGTGGGCGCGCTCTGTGCTAGTGCAAAAGAAAGGTGTGCGCGCTCTAAGCTAGGTCTTTGGTATGAAATTGTGAGGTGTGATGTGAAATATATGGTGTGCCATGTATTTATAGAGCACTAGTTTCTTAAACAAAGGTCCTCAAGGTTCCCCTAATTGATAAGGACATAGATGGAATAAGAAATGGGTTGCTAAAACCAAAATAAAAAAGCCGAGAGAAACCTCGGCAGCCATTCTACATGGTTTAACATCCTATCAAAATAGCAATCTCAATGCCTCTAACCCTCGAGGTTGCACAAAACAACAAGATAACTAATTCTAGCTACACCACATCAGCAAAGATGCTCATATATAAACTATATTCTTACAACCTTGTAATATTAAAAAAAACATATAGATAGGGTAAATACAATGCTAAACAAATAATGTCACCCCAAAAACAAATTCGGAAAGGTGGGATTCATGAGAAATAGATAGCATGCTTGGACAAAAATTAAATTAACTTGAAATTCAAATAACAACCAAATACATAATCCAATATTAACTACTTAACTAAACAACTCAGAATAAAAACTCTACTAAAAAACAGAGAAATATTCCTAAACACATAATACAACTAACTAGAACTAGCCACGAGGATGAGGAAGGGCTAGAGCCATCCGATCTGCGTCGGCCGACCATCCTTCCTCGCCTTCGTGTGAAGAAGAACCATCATGAGGTGGTAGGCGTCGTAAGACTTCTTCTTCAAACAAGTAGGAAAGGTGGGATTCATGAGAAATAGATAGCATGCTTGGACAAAAATTAAATTAACTTGAAATTCAAATAACAACCAAATACATAATCCAATATTAACTACTTAACTAAACAACTCGGAATAAAAACTCTACTAAAATAGGGAAATATTCCTAAACATAATACAACTAACGAACTAGCCACGAGATGAGGAAGGACTAGAGCCATCCGTCCTACGTCGACGACGCTCACGCCTTCCCGAGTCAGCAGAAGAAGATTTGAAAACAAGGTTTAGAAAATTTGTTTAAAAACATGGGTATTTTTAAAGTCGATTTCACGAGACTTACTAGATTCTTGTTTATAAGGTTTAATTTTTTTTTTTTAATTTTTATGCATAAGTTTTAATATAAAACAAAAAATAAAGTAATAAAGACGTAAATCACTCCATAGAGAAACATGACTCAAAAACGAGAAAACATGCAAGAGTGGAAAATATGAATTACGTTAACCATGGACTTAGGATCCGATACTTACAGCCACACACTCCAAAGGGAGGGACCGGTTACCTTAATGGTGCACTTACCAATATATGGAAATGAAAGGAAGGACACCAAACATCAAAGGTCAATCCTCATAGACAGGGTCCTGTAAAAGGACATTCTCCACATATGGGGATATTAACTCGTGAAAATGTTTTAACCGTTACCCATTGACTTGAAAGGTACTGTTGTTCTTGGGATTTACTAAGGTGATTGCCCCATAAGGGGTGACTTCAGTAACCAAAAAAGGACTTCATCAATATTGAAGTTCGGGCTTTTTATATCCCACATAGTACGGTGCTCCAATTCAACGAGCAAGTGACAAGGTTTTCCAAACACAAGTTGATAAAAGGTAAAATAATAGTTTTACCTACGAATAAGCAACGAGACTCAAACGCAAGTAAAACTAAAACTAATTTCAGCTTATGTTATCAAAGTTTTCTACACTTTCGATGCTATTGCAATAAGTGGAGTAGAGAATTCGTTCCACTCCTAGTTCTTTAGAATTCAATGTTAACTACGATAATCAGTCTATCAAAGTCAATGAGAGTAACGATGGTATTTATACTACAATGGTAATTCAACTAATCAAGATACGATAATTCAACTATGGAAATACTAAATTGACTATATGATAATGAATTAGGGGAATTTGATTCCACCTTGATTCGACTTAATAAACTAATGAAGAAATATCGTAATCCAAATTAAAATGCTTTTCGCGATAACAATTGGGTGTTTCTCATCCCTAATTATTCATGGTAATCTCTACCAACTAACAACTAGCATGTGAAGCAATCAAACCCATTCTCATGGTGAACTAATTATTTTCTAGAATAGAATAGATTTTTACAACCAATTTCTACGCTAACAACAATCAAGTTTCATCAAGGCTTCCTCAAACCCCTCTAATGGAGGTTTTAGCCTTGAATCATCATAATATCATTTCTACAACAAGAATAATCAAAACAAGTCATTATTGAATAACTAATTAACTTTATTAATCTAATTTAACAATAGTCTAAGATTCAAAATGGATTACAACTGAAATTCAAACTAATCTAGAACTAAAATTATGAATACTAATTATCAATTTAAAACAACTAAATCTATGAATGCAAGATTGAATTCGAAATTAAAGATTGAAATATAAACTAAGTATTTTATTCTAAGATTCAAAACTTGTTCTAACGACTAATAGAATTGACAACTAATTAGATTAATCTATATAAACTAATTTAATGAATTAAAACTAAGTATTTGGAACATTCACTAATTCAAAACTAACTAAAAAAACTAATTGACTAAGTAAAAACTAAGTTAAAAACTCTTTTCTGATCTAGATCTCGATATGCTTAAGAGCTAAGTCTTTTTTTGTTAAATAGAGGAGACCAGATCCACAAAATCATGCATGGGCTGAGGAGCCTGTTTTGGGCCTGAAAATCGAGCCCAAAACCTCAGTACTTCAGTCCACAAAGGGTTTTTCAGCTGAATTTGACTTCAATAGCCTTTTTGTCCTCTTTTGCTCTTCTGATTGGGTCAAGGCTGGGACCATTGGAAAGCTCTTTCTAAGCTGGTCGTTTTGACATAAGGTAGGCCCAATTTTGAGGTCTGAGTCCAAAGATACGGCTTTTGGAAGTTCTACTGACTTTTGTGTGCTATTTCTGCCCGCGTTAACTTTGACTTTTCAGCTTTGACCGGACTTTAAAAAGGCTTCTTCTCCTTGAATCTTGGCCTTTAATCATAGAACTTCTAAGAAACCAACCCTTGCTCCATTATCTCGTAAAAGGGGCATATTTCTGTACATATTCGACTCCAGTGCCTGAAATGCATAAGAACACGATAATAATACTAACTCTTACTTATTAATCACATAATTGGTCAAAAGCGATATTGTTAAAGGGGTTAAAACTACAGTTTTGGGCTCTTATCACAAGTCTAAAGGGAGACATTCCTATAGGAGTTTTAAAAGCTGTCCGATACGCCCATAAGGCATCTGTTAGACGCTTAGACCAATCTTTTCGATCAGGATTTACTATCGTTTCTAATATTTTTTTAATTTCCTTATTAGAGACTTCTACTTTACCACTAGTTTGTGGATGATAAGGAGTTGCCACCTTATGGGTAACTCCGTATTTCTTAACAAAAGAAGCAACAACTTTATTGCAAAAATGCGTTCCACCATCACTAATGATGGCTTTAGGGATGCCAAAATGACAGAAAATGTATTCCGTAACAAAAAACACAACTATCTTATGGTCATTGCTACGACAAGCCATGGCCTCTGTCCATTTGGAAACGTAGTCTATGACAACAAGAATATAAATAAAACCGTGGGAAATTGGAAAAGGACCCATGAAATCAATGCCCCATACATCAAAAATTTCCACTACCATAATTGGATTTAAAGACATCATATTACGTTTAGTGATACGCCCAAGTTGTTGGCAACGAACACACGACTTGCAATGAACTTAGACATCTTTAACAAGGGTAGGCTAATAAAAATGACATTGCAGAACTTTAGCTGCCATTTTCATACCACTAAAATATCCACCACACTCTTTTGATAGGGTTATATACTAAAAACATTACTTTTGTATTAACTCTAATTCTTTATATTTTGAATGAGAATCATATGGGCAAATTTTATGCATATTATATATGTTATTAGTTATATGCATGTGTCTAATACTTTATGTTGTAGATGATATGGTGTGAACACACAGAAGATCATATCATCAGTACCTTATAAAGTATAAGTAATCGTTCACAACCTAGATAGATTTGGACAAACCATTGGTACGGTTGTAGTATAATTTGGTATTAGTCTATATTGACTATAGGATTACACTAGTACACTTTGTGTGTATTGAACAGGACCAAGTGAGGTTGTTTCTCTTTATATTGACTATATAAGAAAACAAATGCCTCTGTTATTATGGATGCTTGTCCTCTTAATCCGGATATAATAATGGGCACTTACGTGCATTGTACATTGCTTTAAATCATTAATGAGTGAGATTCATTTGTGAATCAACAAACTTCGATGGATTGTGTAATGACATTGTATGTAAGGTGTAATCTTGATTGATTATAGAAGGAATCCGTGTCCCGCAAGAAGTCGGGTGATGATGTCCCCTTGAGGAGCTCAAAATGATTGTCATGTAAACCCTGCAGGTGAATTTATTCTGAAATGACAATGAGGTTGAGTGGTACTACTTAAGGACATAAGAAGTTGATTAATGTAGTTGTCATTAACTTGACTTAATCAACGGACATTCGATATCTTAAACATGGGGAGATCAACGAGCATATAATATGGAGCCCATAAACGCTGACATGTAATTTGGGATTAGGGCGGTAGTGCAACAATGGCCTTTAGTGGAGTAAGCCATTTGTTGATGGACTTGGGCCATGTGTTCTGGGCGAACATGGGAAGCCCAAGCCCATCAGGAGGCCCAACCCTAATTTGTCCTCATGGTCCTTGTTGTAGCCTATAAATAGAAACCCTTCTCTCCTGGCCAAAATTCACTATTCATCTGGATTGAAAAGAGAGGCAAGGAAAGATAGATCCAAATTGGTTCTAACTTTGTGAGAAAGCAAGGGGTTGGTAGATCGTTGCCCACACAACGTCTAATCTATTTAAAGGAATACAACAGAAGATCAAGAGGTTGATTTCAGATTTCATAAAGCTTGGATTCTCAGAGATATCAAGAAGCTGATCTAAATGTATGTTTTCCAATCCAAAATCGTGAGAGCCATTAATTATGCTGCGCATGGTTTTCACGGTTTGTAGAAATATTCATTCTGAAATAACGGTTCCTACATCTTTGTCATGGTAGAAGGATAAAACCTCATTATATTCCCATTGGGGAATACAACGACGAATAATTTGATCCGCACAATACTTAAAAAGGTAGGGCTCATCCCAGTAGTTCTGGCAAAAAATTTCTTACGTTTGTTTTTTGACCAAACATCAAGAATAATATCAAAAGCTAAAAAATTCACAATGTTGGCATACCAAGGTGCAGAAAAAATAGAATAAATATGCTCATCAGGAAAAAAATCAGGTATGGACTCAGAATCACTATCAATGTCATTTGTTAGTCTAGATAAGTGATCAGCAACTACATTTTCGACCCCTCATTTATCCTTAATTTCTAAGGTAAACTCTTGTAGGAAAAAGATCCATCGGATCAATCTCTGTTTAGCATCCTTCTTGGCTAGAGGTACCTAAGAGCTGCATGGTCAGTGTATACTAAGGTCTTTGAACCAACCAAATAAAGACATAATTTATCTAAAGCATAAACCACAGCTAAAAATTCCTTTTTTATAGTAGTATAATTTCTTTGAGCATCATTTAAAGTCTTACTAGCATAATAAATAATAGTGGACTTCTCATCTAGTTTCTGGCCTAACACAGCACCAACAACATAATCGCTAGCGTCACACATAAGTTCGGAAGATTTAGACCAATTGGGAGGCTGTATAATCGGTGCAGATGTTAAAGCGGCTTTTAATGTTTCAAAATCTTGTTTGTAGCCATAATTAAAATCAAATATGACATCTTTTAAAAGCAGATTAGTTAAAGGCCTATCTAGTTTTGAAAAATCCTTGATAAAATGCCTATAGAAACCTCCATGACCTAAAAAGGCTCTAATGTCATGGATAGTCCGTGGTATAGGTAGAGACGGTATTTTATCTAATTTGGCCTTATCTACTTCAATGCCGTCACTAGATACAATATGACCTAGCATTATTCTTCTTTTAACCATAAAATGACATTTTTCCCAATTTAAAACCAGATTCTTTTCCTCACACCGTGTCAACACCTTGGAAAGGTTAGACAGACAATCACTAAAAGAGTCTCCATAGATACAAAAATCATCCATGGAAACTTCCATGAAGTGCTCCACCATGTCACTAAAGATATGAAGTATACACTGTTGGAAGGTACCAGGAGCATTACAAAGGTCGAACGACATTCGTTTATAGGCATATGTTCCAAAAAGACATGTGAAGGTAGTCTTGTCTTAGTCGTCAGGATCAATAATAATCTGAAAATAGCAGAGTAGCCATCTAAACACAGTAATAAGCATGACCAGCTAGACGTTCGAGCATCTAATCTATAAAAGGTAAATGAAAGTGATCCTTTCGTGTCATGGCGTTTAAACGTCAGTAGTCAATACAAATCCTCCATTTCATAGGAACTCGTGTGGAAACATATTCACCAGCAGCATTACGCATAATGGTAACCCCTAATTTCTTAGGAACTACGTGAATGGGGCTTACCCATTCGCTATCGGAGATGGGATATATGATACCCGCATCGAGCAACCGTAAGACTTCTTCCTGACCACCTCTTTCATGGCAGGGTTCAATTGATGCTGAGGTCCACATGAAGTCTTCGTGTTATCCTCCAAATGTATGCGATGTGTGCATACACTAGGGTCAATCCCTTTAATGTCGTCTAGGGACCAACCGATCGCGGAACGATGTTCCCTGATCACCCTAATCAAACATGCCTTTTCATCAGCAGACAACTGAGAAGATATAATCACCGGATAACTACCATCCATATCAAAGTCTGGATATATTTCAACTCGCGGGGAAGAGGTTTAAGCACATGGAGGTGGGAGGAATGGGCAATAAGGCTTCCGAGGGTCTTCGTCTTGAGTAGTAAAGACTTGTTTAGGTAAGAGGTCTTCAAACTCGAAAGATGGAGTGATGAGGAAGGATCTAAGATAGGAGTAGACTTCGAAAAGTGACTTCCTCTCACGTAGGAGTCATCATCAAAGTCGGAACCTTGAAGGGAAGGAATTTATGCATCGATTCTCTAGAAGCGTGTTGTTGAAATAATCTTTAGCTAAGCACTTTCGATCATGCTAACTTCTCCATCAATAGTCATATCGGATAAGCTGTTGCGGCATTTTGAAAATATTCACTTCAATAGAAAGGTGTCCAAAGGACATGGACATTGAATCATCGCGGCAATTTATGAGTGCATTGGCGGTTGCCAAGAAGGGGCCCTAAAATGATAGGAACAAAGTCGTTAGCGACTCGTGTCGAGGATAACGAAATCAGCTAGGTAGTAAAAATCTTAAACTTTAACAAACACATTTTCAACGACACCCTTAGGATGCTTAATAGAACAGTCAGCTAATTGCAACGTCATTTTAGTTGGTTGCATCTCTTTTAGACCTATTTGTTTATATAAATAATAAGATAGTAAGTTAACACTCGCCCCCAGGTCTAATAGAGCAGTTGTCATGTGGGTATCCCCTAAGGTGCATTGTACAGTAGGATGACCATGGTCTTTGTACTTAACGATTCCATTATGTTCAGATAGAGTGGGAAATTATTCAGTTAAAAAAGCGTCTTTTGGAATGTTTGTTTTCCACCTAGTAGTGCACAACTATTTTAGAAACTAAGCATGTTGTGGTAATTTTTTAATAGCTTCAAGAAAGGTAGGTTTATCGTTAGATTTTTAAAAACTTCCCTAATCTCATCAAAATTTGTATCCTTGTTTAACATGGCTAGTCTCTGGGGAAACGGGGGTTTCTCTTTATATTTAGCATATGGGTCAATAAGAGTTTTAACCTTGGCCATTTTTTTCTTGGGTTGTGGTTTAACTAGTACCTCTACAGGAGTAGGATCTTCAGTTTCTATATCGGTATCTAGTAATTTTTCATTTTCAATGACCACTGGTAGTGTATCAATGTGCATAGTTATGATGTTATCAACCACTCTACCAGAACGGAGAGTGGTGATGGCATTTAACTTATCTACGTTTAAATTTGCGTTACTAGTATTACCGGTTACTTCAAAGGCTGTGTTTGGTGTTTTAGGATTAGGTATAGCTTGACCTGGAAACACACCTTTTGGTTGGGCTTTCTCTTGGGTTAGTTGTTATATAGATTGTTGAATCTGTTGTAGAATATGTTGTTGAGCTTGCATGTAGGCATCGAAACGATCCGGTTGTGAAGGTGTAGTGCCCACACGGGTGGTGTGACGGGGAACTATCTCCGTTAATTATTAATGGGTGGGTTATGATAGTTGTTATTAACGGGACGATACCTCTATTATTATTATTATAATTATTATAATTACCTGGTCCTTGTCCTTGTCTTGGTGGAGTTGGGTTGTAGTTGTTTCTTTGGCCTAACATTTTGATTATTAAACCCGGAGGTGTGGCGGTTGATTATTTTGCCAACCCGAAGTTGGGGTATTGTCTCAAAGGTGTGTTAGGCTGGCTATTTATGGAGCAAATATTATCCAATTGTGTGGGTGGTTGTTCATAGGCGAAAGGATAATAGAATTGGGATGCTCGGGACTCAAACATAAATTACATGGAATAGAGTTGGCGTTCATGACAAGAGTAGGTTTATGTTGAGCAGAAATGGCTTCTACTTTTTGTGAGAGATTCGATTAGAGTTCTAAGCTCGGGGATCAGTTTAACCTCAAACATACTGGCAACCTTGGCTGTGGAAGAAGAATTAATAGAGCGGGGATTTCGTTACCCCCCAAGTTATTATTACAGCTTAGATTGATCTTCTAGAAACCTATAAGCCTCGAGGCTCATTTACTAAGGAAACTACCCCCATTCATTATATCAAGAACCTCATTATGATGATGTGAAAGCCCTTAAAGAAGGCACGAACAAGGGTGTCTTTCGCAAGGTTATGATGTGGACACTCTATAAGAAGATGAGTATACCGATTTCGGGCCTCGAAAAGGATTCATGAGGGTTTGGCGCGGAAGAAATAAATCTTTTGAATTATTTCATCTATTTTAGCGATTGGGTAAAATTGTTCCATAAACAATTGAATGAGTTTGGCCCATGAGTCCCAGAATTAGGCGCGTTTGGGTAGTTAACCAAGACGCTGCTTTATCGGCTAGGGTGAAAGGAAACACCCTCAGTTTAATTTGTTTAGAACCTACGCTAGGAGGATGGAATGTAGTGAGAACTTGTTCTATCTAACACATATGCTGATAAGGCTTTTCGTGGTCTAAACTATGAAAAACAGGTAACAAATTAAATATATTCGGGGGAATTAAAAAATCCCCTACTGGGTATGCAAGACTTAGGGCCATCATTTAGGGCTTTGTAAAAATCAAAGAGAGGAGTCTCTGCTTCTTCAGCCATTGATGCAGGTGTAGTGTGTGATATTCTAGATAGGCGTGTGCGTTGACATTTACGATAGATAACGTTAGATGGTTTTCTCTTACCAGACCTTAATCTCATGCAAGGCTAAGTCCAATATGAAAGAAACACTAACAGCAGTCAAACAACCTTGATATACTAGAATTAAAACTCCTCTGACAGAAGAGACGAGGAGTGAAAGGAGTACCTGAATGCCTCCTTGCTACGCGTATGAATAACGTCTTTTATATGCAATCTCAGTGTACAGAAGAGGTTTGGAACACTGAATAAAAACTAACTTGAACAAAAAGAGAGTCTGTAAGTAACCTGTGAATAGGGCTTTCTTCAATAGGGGCGCGGGCGCGCTCAAATATAAGGCCACAAGGCCACAAGGGCACGGGCGTGCTTTGTGATTTTTTTAGCACCAGACTTTCGCGTGGTTCCTTAATGGGATGGGCCTTTAAAGTTGAAATAAAACAGGAAATAAACTTACTGGAAGACAGGCGCGGGCGCGCTCAGAAACAACATAGATAGGGTGCGGGAGCGCTCCTGAGTACAATTGTGAAAGTTTCCAGTAGACTTCCAGGAGCAATTTTTTGTTTTTCTGAAAAAAGTAAACACAATAAGAACACAAACAATCGGTTGGGTGGGTGAAGTGGGATATTAGTAGAATTGAAAACACGAAGGGAAACTATTCTAAACACAATTAAGAGAGTAGTGGCGCTATTTGATAATACTAAAATAACACGTTTCTATCCTAACGAATAGTGATTTTGCTAGAAATAAGAAAAACTAAATTATTCTAACTATTAGATCAAATTCCTACTCTCAATTATCATGCAATAACTTAAATAAAGATTCGTTCCACTCCTAATTGCTTAGAACGTAATAATTTCACTACCTTAAACAATTCAACAATATTAATGAAAGCAATGTTTTTAATAAGACTAATATGTGGGAATAACTAATTAAGATATTCTAAATTATACTATGATAATTAAATACGTAGATGTGAATGAGAGAATAAGGGATTAGGGAGATTTGATATCCACCTTGATTAATCCCTAACATGCTAGTATAGATTTTTATTGCAACCCTAATCTTTATGTTTTCACACAAGGTTTAACATAAATGTTAGGTATTTTTATCCTTAATTATTCATAACATCTCTAACCAACTAAAATTAGCATGAGAGGAAGTTTAAACCCATTCTCATGGTGAATGAACTACCTTCTAGATTGAAACTCTTAAAAGCAATTATTCTATACTAATACATCAAGTCTTCATCAAAGCTTCAATCAAACCCCTCTAATGGAGGTTTAGCTAATATTCATTAGACTATCATGAAAAACATAATAAGAATAAGACAATATAATTAAAGAATATAATGAACTTGAATTTTATTAATGGTGGCTAGGTAAAATAACATAAACTAGGTTTACTAAAGAGAAAAACTAAGAGACAAAAGACTAATTAACTAATGGGTGAAAGAGTTAGAATTTTGCCTTAATCCTCTTTATATAGGAGAGGGCTAGGTTTACAATTTCGTGCATTGGTTTTGGAGCTATGTTTTGGGACACTACATCAAGCCCAAAACCTAATTACTTAAGTCCAAAAAGGGTTTCTATTGGAAATTACTGCAATAGCCTTTTTGTCCATTTTTACTCCTCTGATTAGATCAAGGCTTAGACCATTAGAAATCTCTTTCCGATCCAGTCGTTTTGACATATAATAGGCCCAATTCCGAGGTTTGAGTCTAAAGAATCGGTTCTCTGAAGTTATGCTCTATTTTTACGCATTGACTTTGACTTTTCAGCTTTGACTGGGCTTTAAAAAGGTTTTTTCTCCTTGAAACTTGGGCTTTAACCATAGAAGTTCTTAGCAACCAACCTTTGCTCATTTCTTTTGCAAAAGTGACATATTTCTTCACATAATTGATTCAAAAACCTGAAATACACAAAAGTACATAAACAGTACTAACTCTTTATTTATTATAAACATAATTGGTCTATATGTAATGTTATTAAGGAGTTAAAACTACAATTTTGGGCTCTTATAAATCTCTAAAGTAAACATTATGGTACTCTACTTGTCAATGGTTGTATCATTAGTAATGTTTAGGAATTCATGGTTTTCGATGCTTTAGGTGTAATTTGTGTCGAGTTCTCATTAGCCTTCAATATAATATATTGAGTTGATTTTTAGGGATGAAAGAGTATACTTTGTGGAATTCATTCATCCCCCCTTGAGTCAAAGTGAGTTGAACTTGGTTCGAATTGAGGATGAATGGGCTTAATTTAGGGGGTTTACTGGTAGAGAACGTAATGTGTATGTTGCAAATCGATTGTTCTAGGAGACAATTTTTTATTTTTTATTTATTTATTTATAATAATGTAGGTGAGGTTTGAAGTTTTATAGTTTTGTTGAATGTGTTTTGAGAACATGCTCCATTCATTTCTTTTCCCTGTTATTTTTTCGACACTATCTTTGATAATGAGATGCGCCCCCCCCCCCCCCCGACACACACACAAAATTTTTTGCTAGTGGGAAAAGACTAAAATTTTCCCACTATTTTTTGCTCTCATCTCTCTCATTCTTAGAGCCACCACCACCACCTCTCTCTCTCTCTCTCTCTCTCTATTTGTTGTTTCCTAATCTCTTTCAGATCTCTCTCTCTCTCAGGTGGATAGTTGTTTCGGTGTCAAAGTGTTTTGCATTCATTCTAATGCAAGCTCGCTTGTAAATGCGTTCATTCATTCAATCAAATGTTTTTCATTCATTCTAATGCAAGCTCACACGTAGATGCATTTAATCAAAGTTTTTGCATTCATTCAATCAATCAAGTGTTTTACATTCATTCTAATACAAGCTCACACTTAGATGCATTCAATCAAGTGTTTTACACTCATTCTAATGCAAGCACGCTTGTAGATACGTTCATTCAATCAATTAAGTATTTTGTATTCATTCTAGTGCAAGCTCATACATAGATGCATTTAATCAAAGTTTTTGTATTCATTCAATCAATCAAGTATTTTGCATTCATTCTAATCAATTAAGTGTTTTACATTCATTCTAATGCAAGCTCACATATAGATGCATTCCATCAAGTGTTTTGCATTCATTTAATCAATCAAGTGTTTTGCATTCATTTTAATGCAAGCTCACATGTAAGATGCATTCAATCAAGTGTTTTGCATTTATTCTAATGTGAGGGGTTTAGTGGGGATGATATTCTAGGAGTGCTGCCGACGCGTGCATGTATGTATGCCATCACATAAAACATTCAGAAAGTAAGTTTTGCACTACTAGTTTTGAATCACATTCTTAAGTCTTTCAATCGACGGGCATATATATACACGTATCCAATTACTCTAATAATTACCTATTCATATTAGCGTGTGTGTGTCTTTCTTTATTTAAATTTCTTATGATGATACGTGAATTTTGTTTAGTACAAAGCATTTGTCAGCCAAACTTTTAAGAAAACACAGGAAATGTGGGATTGGGTCCAATCTCTAAAGACTTTTGTGAAGAATCATGTCTATTCACACATTATAGACAATTAGCAGTGATCCTTCAAATTGGCTAGTTGCTAGCAAGGCCCAACTTGTCTGTATCGTCTAATATATATATAGGGCCACCAATATTTTACCTGCTTGTATGTTTCTGTTAACATGAGTTGATCCCAGGTTGTGTTCTAACATTGATGATCTTCATCTCCAAATGCAGGAAATAGAAAAAGGGAGAGGAGGAGAAAGAATATTCCCGAAGCAATGGAAGAAGATGTGTGGTTATCCAACACTGCTTCGTCCCACTTGCTTTCTATACATTATGATTTTTGGCACAAGGGGCTATTGAGCTTAACTTCTTAGGAGGTTGCATAAAGTATTTGATTTTGATAGCAACGTGATGATTGTTGGTTGCAATGAATATGTATTTAAGAGGATCATTTTTGCTATTTAGAAGGGCTTGTAGTGCAATTTGTAGCGCGCTCTAAATCTTTTAATCTTTTGTATAATTTATTTTGGATATCAAAATAAAATATGTTCTTGATTAAAAAAATATATAATTTATTCAGAAGGGCTGCATTACTCTTTAGGTTAGGCATTTATTGTGCAACTGATGTCTCCATATTTGCTTTTGATGCCTCGCGTATTAAAACGCGTGACCTCTAAAACCACATTCTCAGAGGTTGTGGTGCCATGCCTATTATGCCTATTGGTGAGATTGTTTAGGATGTTGTCGATACACTACGTCTCTGTCTACCTGATTTTCACCTTAATTCTCTCTCTGTAAATACTACTGTCCCCTCAAAACCACGACAAGTTTTGGTATAAGCATATTATGGTAAGATTACTAGTGGTCTCAAGATGGAATTCGAGTTATCTGCTCACCAGAAAGCAGTAATTATATTGGATGTTTACAGTTAAGCAAAAGAGAGACATGAGACATTGAGAATGAGTTTGAGATTTGAGAGCTGAGAGGTGGAAGGAGGTTAAGTCCCAATTAAATTCTAATCCTATTGAACACTTTATTCGAGGCTTTACATCCCATCCTCATCCTTCATTTATACACCGCGGGATGGAATGGAATCCTAGCCATTGGTTATAAAAGCAATGTTTCTTGACCTCTATTATTTTTAAATTATTCAAATTTTTTTTTTTTTTTTGGTAATCAATGCGAACAAGAAGGAGTTGAGAAATTTTATGATGAACATGAAGGGTATTATTTGTAAAATACAAATTTATGAGAACACATAAAACACTTCCTCCTTGCTATCCGATGGGAGGCCTTGGACAACATATGTCGGGGGTATTGTTGAATATCGTGTCATTATCTTTACCGACTCATGATTCGGCGTCTTTGCTAGTATGTAAGAAACATTGACTTGTCACTTTTGGAGACCATGCGGTGTATTGTAGACATTTGCCAGACTTCAAGAATCGCCACAACTTAACCATGTTAGGGATATTTTATGTGATGCATTTTGGCGGGTTGGGGTACAAGTGAAGCAAGAGGCTCATGTTAATTTCCTTATAAACCCAAGTTAAGGTAGTTAGATTGACACTTCGATTGCTAGATGTCTTGATTTGCAGTTGGTCTAAGAGTAAACATGCATGTATTGATGTCACAAGAGTTTCTCTGATGGTAGGTCTTGGAAATGGTGTACGTGTTTGAGGTGGGGCAAGCAACCAACAATGCAGAAGTTGCAAAGGTAGAGAAACACGAGAAGGCTTGTATAGCTAACTGGCCAATATTGTTTTATACCACTTGCTTTTAACACTTTTGGTTATTTGGCATCATAATCGGTTGAGTTGCTCAAACGATTGCAAGAGGTTATGGCAAACAATGTGATGATTGCTAGGGCTAATGAGTTCATTTTTAGGAGGGTGGGATTTGCTATTCAAAAGGGACTTTGGGCTCAATTTGTAGCACTTTTGTCACCTCCCACAGTGTAATTTGATTATATATTGGTAAAATAAATAAAAAATAAAAATTACTATGGTAGTAGTAGGACAGAGTATATACTACTATCTAATCTAACTTCTTTAAAGGGAATTGATCCACCTATTCCATTGCCAAGATTTTTTTTAAGTTTTCCAATTTTACCCTCTTTCTTTTGTTCAACTAACATCAACCAAGAAAGCAAACCTAATCACTAAATTTTATTTTATAAAAGGGAAAATAAGTCATTCAAACACATTTTAACCTAGAATTTTTTTTTTTTAGATCACATTTTTGACACATGGGGGCAAAACCAGAATAGCTTCAAAGTGGGAATGAAATAATAGTTTATTCTTGAAATGCTGAAACTCAGGGGCTGTCTAGTGATAAGAGCCCAAAACTATAGTTTTAACCCCTTAATAATATTATATTTAGACCAATTATGCTTATAATAAATAAGAGTTAGTACTGTTTACGTACGTTTGTGTATTTCAGGTATTGGAGTCAAATATGTGAAGAAATATGTCACTTTTGCAAGAGAAAATAGCAAAGGTTGGTTGCTAAAAAGTTCTATGTTTAAAGCCCAAGTTTCAAGGAGAAAAAATCTTTTTAAAAGCCAGTCAAAGCTGAAAAGTCAAAGTTAACGTGGGTAAAATAGAGCTGAGAAAAGTCAATAGAACTCCAAGCAGCCGTATCTTTGGACTTAGACCTCGGAATTAGGCCTACCATATGTCAAAACGACCGCCTCAGAAAGATATTTCTAATGGTCTAGACCTTGATCCAATCAGATGAGTAAATATGGACAAGAAGGCTAATGCAGTAATTTATATTAGAGAAACCCTTTTGGACTTAAGTAATTAGGTTTTGGGATTGATTTAGTGGCCCAAAATATAGCTCCAAAGCCCATGCATGAAATTGTAAACCTAGCCCTCTCCTATATAAAAGAGGAATAAGGCACACTTTAGAGAACCCATTAGATAATAAATTAGTTTTCTTCTTTATATATATATACTAATTTATTATCTAATGGGTTCTCTCTAGAGTTGTGCCTTAGTCCTCTTTATATATATGTATATTAAAACCCTATAAATAGTAGTCTAGCAAGTCTTGGGAATCTGACTTTAAAAGACCCACGTTTTAAAAGAAATTTTCTAAACCTTATTTTCAAAAAATTTGTTTGGAGGTGGGGTGTTTGGTCTTTCCATTTTGATCGCTTCAACTTCCTTTTCTTGTTGTTTATGCCGTTTAGTTGTACTTTGATTCGGGTTGACACTATCTATGAATTTAGATTTCTTTTGATCACATAACTTATGTCACTCACGCATTTCGAGGCATTTTCTATTTTCTTATATATCAACCATGGTTAGATTTGAGTTTTTTTTTATAAATCATTGGATTGTACTTTCTCTGCTGATCTTTTTCATAGTTCATTCGTAAAAATCGGACCGTTAACGAATCGGGAATTTTAGTTTTAAGTTATACGAGGCATATGACAGGATGGGTATTATAGGATTTTTTTTGGGCTTGGGCCCAAACGAATTAAACCCTACGCGGTCATGTGCCCCGCACGTGACCCCCTTTTAAAAACAAGCCTGAACCGAGAAAACCTTGAGCGCGCACGCCCTTGTTTCTAGACCAACTTGAGCGCGCCCGCGTCCTAACCTCCACACAAACCCTATTCAAATTTCAATCAAGTGCTTTGCTCACTATCCCCCACTTTATATTCACAAAAATTTCCAATTCCAAAACTCAATGGCTCCTCAAACCCCAAAAGATTCTTCCGGAACAAGTTTTTAACCAAACATAATTTTCACCCTTTTTCGGTACCGAGATGTGTATTAGGAAGTGGAATGGGTTGTGGTATTCTACGAATGATTTTTATCACACTGATTTGGTGCTTGATTTTTATAAGAAGAGGGAGATTGATGGTCGTAGGATTTTTGTAAGGGTGAATGGTAGTTGGAAGGAATT
The DNA here is from genome assembly GCF_015680905.1 of Coptis chinensis. Classification (NCBI taxonomy): domain Eukaryota; kingdom Viridiplantae; phylum Streptophyta; class Magnoliopsida; order Ranunculales; family Ranunculaceae; genus Coptis; species Coptis chinensis. Next base: position 40,659,356 of record NC_141462.1, on the reverse strand, counting down.
GACTACAGCAGTGTTGTCTGAGATTACTAACATTGAGCAAAGAGGCATCATAGTCACAAGCAGGAATCTCAGTTTGGTGGAATCGGTCCTTTGATGATGTAGACTGTATTGGAAGGACTTTACAATGCTAGCTCGCATTGTGTTCGTCAGACGTCTCTGAGATGAAATCAGCTGGCTGTGGCTCAGTGGATTAGTAGGAATATTATTGCCACCACAAAAATAAGTAACATCAATTTGAGTTGTCTGCACATTCTCTGGATCCTTCAGAACAAGAGGTATGAGTTTTGCATCCTTGACTTTTTGTTAAGTGAGATTAGAGCAGTTGGTAAATTGACCGCAGCCTTCCCTACATTGATTATGAAGGTTATGTTGTATTGGGGATGTGTTCCGAAGACTGGTAGAATTAATTTGAAGTTGCATGAAAATGCATGTATTTATTGGGAATGTATTCAGAGGTCTTGGCATTTGTCTGAGGTTAGGAGTGATGAGATGGTATCGGATGAGGAAGACACAACATGTTTTGATGCAGATGCTTTGGAAAGGGCTATTACGGATGTAGCCCGTGTCTCATTACTTCGTCGTGGCCTGGGAACTCTCCATAACGAGTATGAGATGATTCATAGAGACCAACGTTCTCTGCGTGACCTCTGTGAGGCTATTCAGATTAGGCAAGGTTCTATTATCCGTGGCCAAGCAAACTTCCAAGCTAACGTGGAGACTCTCGTCCAGAGTAATAATGAGTGTTGGGAAGCCACTGATGTTTTTATAGAGCAACATCACACTTTTCAAGTAGAAGTTCTACGACACCTGCCACCTCATGATGGTTCTTCTTCTGCTGACTCTGGAACGCATGAGCGTCGTCAACGTAGGACAGATGTCTCTAGCCCATCCTCATCTCGTGGCTAGTTCGTTGGTTGTATTATGTTTAGGGAATTTCCCTGTTTGATTCCCAGTTGTTTAGTCAAGTAGTTAATATTGGATTATGTATTTGGTTGTTATTTAAATTTCATGTTAGTTTAATTTTTGTCCGAGCATGCTATCTATTTTCCATGAATCCCACCTTCCCGATTTGTTTGGGGGTGACATTATTTGTTTAGCATTGTATTTTACCCTATCCATTTGTTTTTGGAAATTAATATTGTAAGGTTTTAGAAATATGGTTTATGTGTGCATGTTGCTAATGTGGCATAGCTAGAATTAGCTATTGTTGTTTGGTGCAACCTAAAAGAATAAAGGAATTGAGATTGTTATTTTGATAGGTTGTTAAAACCATCTAGAATTGCTACTGAGTATGTGCTCTTAGCTGTTTCTATTTTGGTTTTTAGAAGCCTTTTCTTATTCCATCTCTTTCCTTACCAATTTGGGCACCTTGGGGACCTTTGTTTAAGAAACTAGTGCTCTATAAATACATGACACACCATAAACTTCACACCGTACCTCTCACTTCATACCACAGACACCACTCGGAGTGCGCACACCCTCTCTTCTGCCTTATAAAAGAGCACGCCCACGCCCAAGGTCTTGGATCGCAGTGTTAGAATTGAGCACGCATGCCCTCTTCCATAGGCAATTCTGAGCGCGCCCGCGCCCTTACTGATAAGAGCCCAAAACTGTAGTTTTAACCCCTTAACAATAATATTTTTAGACCAATTATGCGAGTAATAAATAAGAGTTAATGCTAATTACGTGCTTTTATGTATTTCATGCATTGAAGTCAATTATGTGCAGAAATGTGCCACTTTGGCTATATAAAGGAGCAAGGGTTGGTTGCTAAGAAGTTCTGTGATTAAAGGCCAAGACGGGCAGAAACAACACACAAAAGTTAGCAGAACTTTTGAAGACCGTATCTTTGGACTCAGACCTCGGAATTGGATGTACCTTATGTCAAAACGATCAGCTCGAAAAGAGCTTTCCAATGGTCTAAACCTTGATCCAATCAGAGGAGCAAAAGTGGATAAAACATCTGTTGAAGTCAAAGCCAGCTGAAAAGGGCCATGTGGACTGAAGAAATTGGGCTTTGGGCTCGATTTTTCGGCCCAAAACATGGACCCTCAGCCCATGCACGAAAATATGGATCTGGTCTCCTCTATTTCCACACACAATACTTAGCTCTTAAGTATCAATTAGGTTAGGATAGAAAGTAGCCATTAAAGCTTAGTTGTAGATCTAGTTTTTCAATTAATTAATTAGTTGTTATTCTTGTTTTAATTTCAGTATTGAATGATTGTTATTTAGTTGTTAGATCAATAAAATATTTAGTTCTTGATAATCTAATTTCGTTTTCCATTAATTATTAGCTTCAATTCTTAGATTTACTTATTTGTCATTATTCGCTTAAATCAATTATTGTATGAGTAGTTTCCATTCGAGTTTAAATAAGCAAAGTTCCAATCTTTTTTTGAATGTCTAGTTTTAATTCATATGGAAATGATAGTTTGATGAATCAAGGCTAAACCTCCATTAGAGGGGTTTGATGAAACCTTGATGAAAATTTGATTGTGTAGTGTAGAATCGTGTAAGAGTCTATTCCACTCTAGAAGGTCGTTGATTCACCATGAGAATGGGTTGGACTTCTTCACATGCTAGTTATGAATTGGTAGAGATGCCATGTATAATTAGGGATTAGAACAACCAATTCTTACTGTAAGAACGTAAGGATTGGATTACAACAATATATGCTAGTTTATTAAGTTGGATTGAAGGTGGATTCAATTCCCCCCTAATTCTTATTCTAGATTCAAACTTTAGTATTCCGTAGGATTTTGTAGTTGAATCATTATAATCCCATTATCTTGTTAGTATAAATTGCATCATAGAATAATTTGTAAAACTCTCATTGACTTTGGTAGGATTGATAGTCGTAGAAAACTTGAATGCTAAAGAACTGGGAGTGGAACGAATCTTCTATTCCAACTCTACTTCAATAGTATCGAGAGTAGAAATCTTTGATAAATAGTATACGATAAAGTTTTAGTTTTACTTGCATTTGAATTTCATCGTTTATTCGTAAGTAGAGTTATATTCAATTTTATCGGGTTATAAAATGGCACCGTTGCCATCTTAGTTCCCTTTAGTATTGTTTCTTTAGAATTGTTAGTTTTCCAAAGTCCCATAACCCACCCACCCTTGTTTGATTCTCCTTTGTGGTTGTCCGTTTCAAAGACTGAAAATTTTCCTTGAAGAATTACACAGTAGCGACCACGCCTTGGGCAAAAAGCTAAATTAAAGCCACCCGCCTGGCGCTGGAACTCCACTTTTTAGTCGAAGCAACCCAGCGCCGCCAAGGCAAAACACGAGCACCCCCCGCGCTGAAGCACCTGGACCTTGAGTTTTTCCCTGAGCGGGACCCGCGCCCTACCAAGGCTAAATTGGAGCGCCAACCGTGACCAAACGCCTGGAACTCCAGCTTGACCTGAGCACAACCGGCGCCCTACCTAGGCCCATTCTGAGCGTGACCTGCGCCTTCTACTGAAACTACCCGATTTCCACAGGTTTGTTTCAAATTTCTATTTCTTCATAGTTTTCAGTGTTTTAACTTGTTATACACATTGAGCACGCGTAAACAAGACGGTATTCATAAGCGAAGCAAGGAGGCATTCAGGTACTCTTTTCTTCCATACCTCGCATCTCTTGTTAGAGGTTCATACTAGCATATCAGGATTGTTTGGAGTGTTGTTGTATTTCGTTAAGATTGGCTTAGCCTTGCATGAGATTAAGGTCAGGCCGAAGAAAAACGCCTAACGTAATCAACCGACAACATCAACAAACACGCCTTTCTAGTATTCACTACACCTCTAGCTAATATACCACACACACCACCTGAAGTAATGGCTGAAGAAAGAGAGTCTCCTCTCTTTGACTTTTACAAAGCCTTAAATGATAGCCCTAAATCTTACATCGTTCTATCAGACCCAGTGGGAGATTTCTGAATCCCCCCAAATATATTTAATTTGTTACCCGTTTTTCATGGGTTAGACCATGAAAAGCCTTATCAACACATGTGTAGGATTGACCAAGTCCTTACTACATTAAACTGAGGGTATTTCCCTTCACTTTAGCCGATAAGGTGACGTCTTGGTTAACTGCCCAAGCGATAAATTCTGTGGACTCGTGGACTAAACTTGTTCAACTGTTTATGGAACATTTTTACCCACCACTGAAGACCGATGAAATGCTTTCCAAGATTCATTTCTTTCGATAGAATTCTCATGAATTATTTTCAGAGGCTTGGAATCGTTTCACCGATCTACTTATAGAGTGTCCACACCATAACCTCGTGAAAGACACGTTAGTTCGTGCCTTTTTCAAGGGACTGTTACACCACCACAAGGAGGTGCTTGACATAATGAATGGGGGTAGTTTCCTAAGTAAGGGGAGCCTCGAGGCTTATAAATTTTTAGAAGATCAAACTAAAGCGTAATAATGGCTGGGGGGGGGTGGTAGTGACGATTTCTCATGTTCCGCTAGTTCTTCTACAAATGATTAAAGCGCGCCGGTATGTTTGAGATGAAACCCGATCCGGAACTTAAAATTTAATCGAATCTCTAACTAAAAAGTAGAGGCTATTTACGTTCAACAAACGCCTATCCCCTGTCATGAATGTCAACACTAATCTATGTAATTTCTGTTTGAGTCGAGCATCCCGACTCTATTGTCCTCTTGCTTATGAACAACAACAATCACAACAAGATAATATTTGTTCCATTAATAGCGAACCTAACACGGCTTGGCGACAAAACCCCAACGGTTGGTGAAATAATCAACAACCTCCAAGGTTGTTTAACCCAAATGTTAGGCTAACAAACAATTACAACCAAGGTCTACCAAGGCAAGGACAAGGTCAGGGTAATTATAATTATAACAACCAAGCTCAACCACGACAAGGACAAGGTCAGGGTAATTATAATAATTATAACAATAATAATTGTAATACTAATAGATGTATCGTCCCGGTAAATAATACCTACCAAAATCCACCCATTAATAATTAACGGGACATAGTTCCTGTCACATAACCAGTAGCAAATACTACTCCACAACCGGATCGTTTTGATGCCTTTATACAATCTCAACAACAGATTTTACAAGCCATCCAACTTTCCTTATAGCAGTTAGCTCAAGAGAAAGTACAACCCAAAAGTGTGTTTCCAAGACAAGCGATACCTAATCCTAAAATACCAAACACAGCCTTTGAGGTAAACGATAATACTAGTAACAAAAATGCAAACGTAGGTGAGATAAATTCCATCACCACTCTCCGTTTAGGCAGAGTGGTGGATAACAAAGTAACTAGGTCTATAGCTACCCCACCAGTAGTCCCTACACAAGATATTACACTAGATACTGAAATAGAAACTGAAGATTCTACCCCTGTAGAGGTACCAGTTAAACCATAACCTAAGAAACGAGAAAAGCAAGGTTAACCATCCTGTTGATCCATATGCTAAATATAGAGAGAAACCATTGTTTCCTCAGAAATTAGCTATGTTAAACAAGGATACAAATTTTGATGAGATTAGAAAAGTTTTTAAAAATCTAACGATAAACTTACCTTTTCTTAAAGCGATTAAAAAGTTACCTCACCATGCTAAGTTTCTTAAAGAGTTGTGCACTACTAGGCGTAAGACAAAAATTCCTAAAGACGCCTTTTTAACTGAACAGTTTCCAACTTTAATGGAACACAATGGAATCATTAAGTACAAGGACCCTGGTCGTCCTACTGTACAATGCACCTTAGGGGATACTCACACGACCACTGCTTTATTAGATCTCAGGGCGAGTGTTAACTTACTCCCTTATTATTTATATAAACAAATAGGTCTACAGAAAATGCAACCTACAACAATGACGTTGCAATTAGCTGATAGGTCTATCAAGTATCCTAAGGGTGTAGTGGAAAATGTGCTGGTTAAGGTTCAGGATTTCTACTATCCTGCGGATTTTGTTATCCTCGATACAGAAGTCACTAACGATTCTGTTCCAATCATTTTAGGGCACCTTTTCTTGGCAACTGCCAACGTGCTTATAAAATGCCGCGATGGTTCGATGTCCTTGTCCTTTGGCCATTTTTCCATTGCGGTTAACATTTTTAAAACAATCAAACAGTTGGCTTATACGAATATCGATGGAGAGGTTAGCATGATCGAGAGCTTAGCTTATGATTATTTCAAAACCACGTTTCCGAATGACCAGATGCACAAATTCCTTTCCTTTGGAAGTTCCAACTTCGACAAATACTCCTTGGGCGAGGAAACCGGGAAGATTTCCTTCAACTCTTTTGCAACTCTTCCCTGCCACCTCGCGAGTCCCACCCTGCCAACATCCATTTATCCCTTGACGCTATGACGGAAGATAAATTTTTCACCCTCTATCCCAGTGATTCTTTTGACCCACCTATTGAGGAATGTCTGGCATATCTCAAGGCTTCTAATGATCTAGACCTGAGAGCTCTAGCTGACACTCATTCATCTTCCGTCACCAATATTCCCCACCTTCCACCTTTTCAAAGGAACCTGGAGTTTGCGCTTGACCGTTTTGTTTCTTTTGTACTTAATGATTTTCTAAATCCTCTTAATACAGATATAATTCCCAAGGGAAAGGCACTTGATACCTTCATTTTCAGAATTGAGACAGTTCCCACCTACACCATGAATGAGTTTTGTGCCAAACCTACATTCTCATTTCTTCCATTCCTTACGTCTAAAATTCATCCATATCCACCATATCTTCCACAAACATCCATTTTCTCATGATCATTTACTTGGACACCCTCTCGTTCAAAGGCGAAAAAGAAGGTGTATGAGCGGTTACATTCTAGATCCATCAGACTTCGCTTTCATTTCAATAAGTTGCGTTGTAGAAAATCTTGGTACTTGATTCTATTTGAGGGTACATTCTATGTTATTTATTTATGGAAAGACCCCCAACTCTTTAGGTTGTTGATATATGGAAAACCGAAGGGCATATATATATATATATATATATATATATATATATATATATATATATATATATATATATATATATATATATATATATATATATCCTGTTATTTGTTAAAGTCTCTAGTATCTGACTATAAACGACTCATTTTGTTGTTTGGTGTACTTCCTTACAATTCCATATATTAGTAAGTGCACCACTCAAGTAACCGGGCCCTCCCTAAAGAGTGTGTGGATGTAAGTACTAGATCCTAAGTCCACGTTTAACATAATTCACGTTTTCCACTCTTGCATGTTTTCTCGATTTTTGAGTCATATTCCTCTATGGTGTGAATTATGCATTTATTGCTTTCTTGTTTTTCTTATATTAAATCTTATTCATAAAAATAAAAATTATTAAAATTATAAAATAGTAAGTTAGGAAGTCTCGAATCGACTTTAAAAGACCCACTTTTAAAAACAAATTTTCAAACTCTGTTGTCAAAAATTTGTTTGGGGGTGGGATGTTCGTTTTTCCGTGCTGGATTGTTCAACTTTCCATTTGTGTTGCCTTAGGCTGTTTAATCATATTTCAATTAGGGTTGACATTATCTATGAATTTAGATTTCATTCGTTTCAAGATAACTACGTCATCATGCACATTTGAGACATTTTTCATCTTCTTATATGTCATCCACAGTCGGAATTGAGTGTTTTATGGATCATTGGATTGGAAATTCTCTCCTGATAATTTCCATAACTCATTCGCAAAAATCAGACCGGTAACGAAGCGGAAATTTTAGGTTGAAGTTGAGCGAAAAATCGACGAATTTCGAAATCGATTTGGGCTTAGGCTCAAGGTACGCATGTGTGACGCGCATGCATTTTCTTCTTCCAAACAAAACAGAATCATGATTCTTTCCAATTCTGCCATTACCAAATTCAAAACCATAACCTAAAATATAAAAAAGAGAAACCTAAATACAACCACGCCCAAATTCAAAACCTTACCCAAAACACTCCCACCACCATCCCCAACATTTGCAACCACCGAAAATTAGGAAAAAACCACAAAATATTTGAACTGTCGCACAACAGCTGTCCCACCACCATCGTTTTTATTTATTTATTATTAAGTAGGGTTGTTTCACATCGTTTACTACACCATATACAAACCCCCAAATCAGTTCAAAACTTTCAATGATTCTAAGATGAAGTATTCTGCTGGAACAAGCTTTTACGGCTGACCGCTTCGCGCCATTTTTTCGTGACGAGATGATTAGGAGGAATTGGAATAGGTTGTGGTACTCGACAGATAATTTCTACCACTCTGATTTGGTCGAACAATTCTATAAGAAGAGAGAGTTGGATGGTCGAAAAGTTTTCATGAAGGTGGCTGGGGTTAGGAAAGAATTATCAAGAGAGAAGTTGGCTGAGATTCTAGGCATTACGCCTGAACGCCACCTCGACGCCACCGTGCAGGAATCCTAGTATACTGGAGTTCCTGCATTGATGAACGACACTCTCATGGAAGGTCAATACAATCCGAATTCTCATTATGCTCGACAGTCATCTCTGCGAACCAACCAACTGGCTGTAGCTCAGTGGATTGGTAAGAACGTCATTGGGAAGGAGAAAGTGAGCGACATTGGTTTGACATGTCTGCACATTATCTGAATATTGCAAGAGAAGAGGTATAAATTCTGTATCCTCGAGTTTTTGATAAATATGAATAGACGAGTTGGGAAGAGTATTTCACCATTTCCTGCTTTAATTACGAAGATAATGTTGTCTTGGGAGGGGGGAACCAAGAACTGAGCAGACTATGTTGAAATTACATTCAAACGAAAGAATTTATACGGAGTGTATCCAAAAGACTTGGATGTTGCCGGAGGACAGGATGGTTGATTCGGATGAGGAAAGGGAGGACATGACATGTTTGGATGAAGATGCCTTGGAAAGGTGTACGTCTGATTCATAACGCATGTCAGTGTTGCATACTGGCGTGCGTTGTATTTATGCTATTTGTGAAGATATACGAGATAGGCATATTAAAATTCGAATGAAACAAAATACCCTTCAGACGAATTTTGAAATGCTCGACAAGAGCCAGTCGGATTTCCATTATAACATGGAGACAGTCCTCCAGCGTCAGGTTGCGCATTATACAGAGATGAAGGCAGAAATGGAAACACAGAGCCTGTTCCGAGTAGAGATTCTACGACGCATGCCACCCCTGGAGGTTTCTGTTTCAGATGAGTCTGAGAGGCATGAGCGTCGTCGTCAAAGGACGGATGGCTCGGGCCCTTCTTCATCCTAGGCCCAATTTCCATCTCAGGGTCCATCTTCATCACGTGGCTAGGGTTTCTAAAAATATGTGGTTTCGATGTTATTTAGTTGTTTTTATTGTTTTTATTAGTTCGGATATTAAGTTTTTTTTAAATTCCGTAGTTAAATTTAAATTCGCTAGTTAATTGTATTTGAATTTCATTTTTAATATAATATGGTTCTTTTCAAATTGTGCATTGTCTTTATTGTTAATCCCACCTTCCCGAATTGTTAATCCTCACTCCAAAACAACTTATAAAATGGAGGATCATATAACAAATCATGCTAGAGTAAATAATACCACCCCCAAACAATTCAAATACATATGGGCATCACTATGAATAGATATTGTGGTAAGATGAAATCTCGATGAGTTAGGCAGTTTCTATCCTAAATTCAATCTAAAAGATATTAGGGTTGTTTTAGAATCAAGAATATGAGTTGTTTTCGTTTTGGTTTTGGAGTTTTTGTTTAGAGCAATTGCCTTAAAGCTTTTTGGCAACTTCCCAATTCATTTTAGCAACTTAAAACCTATAAAAACTTCATTCATTCTTCACTCACAACCCACACTACACCTAACATTCATCTCTTTTAATGTCACTCCCACTTTTCTCATTTTTCTTCTCCATTTTAGCAACTCAAGCATTTCGGAGGGTGCACATGCCCTAGTGGGCGCCACCGCTCTAGGCTGTAATCGGTCGAGAATTTCATCGAGGCGTGACCAGCTACCGCCAAGCCAGAGTGGCCGAGCGACTGTCCCCAAAACTTGGAACTCCAGTTTTCATCCCGAAGCGACCCAGCACCCATCCTGGGCAAAAGTGAAGCCTACCCTCGCCAAGTGCACGGAACTCGAAATTCTTCAGAGTGCACCCAGCGCCCCCGATCCCATGGGCGCGAATAAATCCAATTTTTGTGGGTTGTTCCAGGATTCTTTGCAGCTATTCCAGCGAGTTTATTGGGGATGACATTCCTCAGATCATCTTAGGAACAATCTTTTGAAGACTTGTTCCAAAGTGACACCTATGGTGCGTGGTTTTGAAGTGATCATTCTAGCGGTGGGGAGCCACTATTGGTAAGTTCGATGAACTTTATTCTCCTGCACTTACATCTTATTTTTATAATAATTGTAAGTTCTTTGATAGACCAGATGGAGAACAAGTGTTCTCCATCACCATCGGGGATGAACCAATGGAAATTTCCAGGTTCTTGCTAGCCTTTGTGCTTGGACTTGCTATGCCGGCCAAAATACAAGACTTATGGGCCTATTTGGTAGATAATATGTACATGTATAACTATGATGATTTGCATGAGCATTACGGAGCAGGAATCTTTAGGATAGAGGACCAAGGGGATTATAACGTCGCCCTTGGTAGCCTGTCTATGAACGTGGGCACTGTTATGTTTTGGATCATGCTAAACATTAGAAGGGAATGGCGTTATTCTTCTATGAATGACGAAACTTGTGATATTTTCCTTGCTTTAGCTAGGGGACATACACTCTATGATATTCCCCAGACCCTAATGTCAAGTTTAGCCCGAGCCCATAGCAAGAGGCATGAGTATCTTCTTATGCCTGTTTTAATTTGCCGTATAATGATATGTTTCTTCCCTGTTTTTTGTGCATGTTTCACGGATTGGGTTGGGGTCGACATTGTGAGACCCACCAATTGTATTATTCGATTATTCGATCGTTCGCAATCACAATGGCAAGGGTGGAGGATACAACCTCATCGGGTTCGCGCTTTACACCCTATCCGACCAAGTGGGCTTTGATGAGTTAGCTATAGTAGAGGCGATAAATGGCGTGAAGCCCGGCAAATTACCATGGCGTGGCAAGATGCGAAGGAACACTACTAGAATAACACTTATACCCTTTGTTTTTAAGTGTGGTATAAATATATTTACCAATCGTTATACAACCGTGACAATAGATGGTGTGGTATATAATAATAGCAAAACTGTGGTATATATATTTAACGGATACCACGGTTTTCAAAGAACCGTGGTTTGTATGCCCATTATATACCACGGTTGTCAATAGAACCGTGGCATATAAGCTATTGAAACCGTGGTTTATATTAGTGTATGTGTAATAACACCGTGGTATATAGTTATACTAAATACTACGGTTTATGCCAAACCGTGGTATATATATATATATATATATATATATATATATATATATATATTATTTTTTAATAATAAAACTAATAACAATCAAAAACTGAACTGCATAACAAAATTTACATACCGCCGGCCTACATACAACATTTCCATCTTCCCAACAAATTCCAAAATATACAATAAACTATCAAACATTGCAAAAAAAGATAATAATAAAAAAACTTCCATTAATTTTTTTTCCATCTTCCCAACAAATTCCAAATGTACAATAAACTATCAAACATAAATTAAAAGGTAAGACTCATAAATTAAACTGGAGGGTCCGAACATAGCTAAAACTCATCCTCATTCGCCCATTTGAAACACCCCATTTTCTGGATGAATGAATAATATCGAGGCGAACACCGTCAAGTTCATCTTGCGTGTATGTCTCCTTCAGTTCTAAATTTGTTATCTGGATGAGTCAAAGCACAACATGTAGAGTTACTATATAAGAATAAAGGTGAAGTCGTTGAATTGAGCCAAATAAAGTGTTTGTCAAAACTTTCGAATACCTTATTTTCAAATGATCCGGTTGAACAAGCTTCTACTATTTCCCTCATAAACTTCATTGTATAATACCCACACTCTGTGCCACCTGGTTGATATGGGCCCCTAACATATAGACTCACAACATATGTAAACATATACTTTTCAAAGAAAAAAGACAATAATGTGTAGGATTTGTTTACCTTGATCTTGTCCCACAGTGAACTTCGTTTCCCATCAACCCTTTGCAATGTGAGGACCGTGACTTCACAAAGATAAATGCAAAACATTTAATTCACAATCGCTAGTGGGAAGTCTAATTGGATACGTTTTTAGTACTTCATTTAATTCAATCATTTATGTACCTTCACTATGGTAGTACCTCAAAATGTTAAGATATGTCAAAAAATATAGCTATGCTCACCTCCTAAAATATATTGCTATATCTGAGCTTGGTTCACCATGCTTCGAATCCAACCAAATGAAAGACATACGTGATAGATCAATGACAATTAAAACCCAATGGCCGCTATGAAAGAAAAGGGGGAAAAAAAAGAATGGAAAACAATCAGTACAATTGATAGTTTTATCAATTTAAACAATACACTGTGATAGGATCGTTTATGTCCTTACCCTGGATTGTAAGGAATGAGAACAATTTTCTTTCCACTTGCATTCCGCAATGTTTCTACAATGATTTCAGTTTTAGCAGTTCCATCTGCTCTTGTAAAAGATAAAGGATTAACAAATCCAACGATGTCACGGCAAGCAGCTCACAAATTCACTGTAAAGGATTCTAAAAGGAAAAAATCACTGTCATAAATAAATTTAAATAACTAATATTTGATTAAAATCACCAATAATAAAACCTTCAAGATATGCTTACCTCATGTATGCAATTAAACAAACAGCTTCTAAGCTATCCATATTACACACATCCAACAAATCACATTTCTCGATAACAAATTTTTCTGTATCTTCTCCAAACAACTCTTTTCCAACTGGAAAAAATACCACACCATGGGTTCCGGGAAGCATGATATTGAGCAGTCCCTTGAAAGAATCAATTGGACCTTGATGACGACTAGCACTACTTTTACTTGTCTCTTCCTAAATTATTGAAAATTCAAACCAACCAGGCGTTAAAATCATAGCGAATCGGAAATTAAAAAATTGCATATAAAAGGCTCTTTTACCTCAATGTCGTCCTTAAAAAGAACAAGGTCTTTTGGCCATGGAACTTGTGTGCCAACTGCATCTTCCACATGCGAACTCGTAATTCACTTGTATAGGAAGATAGTAACGACCGGCATCCTTAGAAACAAGTGACTTAACCGCCACCGCGAAAATTCCCAGATCCCAAAAGATGACCGTGAACTTTATCGTTTGGTCCACACTCCTCGTAGACCAATCCTTTAGCAACAATATTTGTTCTAGAATTCACAGCTAAACTACACTCTTGCTCCTGTAACCGGCCAAGCAAATCATATTGGAACCAAAGCAAATTATTTCTATATTGCAAAAGTTAATTAAAATTTACCTTCCCTAGACCAGATTTGGGACCCAAAGAAGGTGATTGGCCTGTTCCTTTCTTATTTACTCTCTTTACATGATCAGATTTCAGCTTTGATGATGGTTGTGTTGTTTTGGCCTTGCCTTTGGACTACATGTAAAAAAAAAAAATTATTATGCATGGAAAAATGAATAATTGCATATAAAAGGCTCTCTTAATTTACCTCGAATGTCCTTAAAAGGAGAACAAAGTCTTTTGGCCCACGGAACTTTGTGCCAACTGCATCTTCCACATACATGATCTCATCATTCACTTGTATAGGAAGATGGTAGCGACCAAACATCCTTAGAAACAAGTGACTTAACCGCCACCACGAAAATTCCCGGATCCCAAAAGATGACCGTGAATTTTATCGTTTGGTCCACACTCCTCATAGACCAATCCTTTAGCAACAATATTTGTTCTAGAATTCACAGCTAAACTACACTCTTGCTCTGTAACCGACCAAGCAAATCATATTGGAACCAAAGCAAATTATTTCTATATTGCAAAAGTTAATTAAAATTTACCTTCCCTAGACCAGATTTGGGACCCAAAGAAGGTGATTGACCTGTTCCTTTCTTATATACTCTCTTTACATGACTAGGTTTCAGCTTTGATGGCGGTTGGGTTGTTTTGGCCTTGTCTTTGGACTACATGTCAAAAAAACAAATTATTACGCATGGAACAAAAAAGAAAGTTGTGGATCATGATAAACAAAAAATACTTACTTGCTGAAATTTTCTCACTACTTTATGCCCTTGATGTTTAGTAGAAGAGCTGTACCATATGATCTCTATGACACTAGTAATGCTTATTTGTTTGAAGAGATCTTTTGAGCCTCCATTCTCCAACCTTTGGACTCTTTCTAACACCATCCTTAATTCTTTTTTGAAGTCCCGAGTTCGGTTTTGTTCGAACAAATTTTGGGTCTGTAATTCTTGTATTCTTTCTTGGTCCTCTTGAATTGTTGACTCAAGGTTAGCGATGTGTTTACGTGAGCCACGTTTCATGAGAGGCTGAAGTGCGTGGTGGGTATAACCCCTTCCCCGGAGATCTCACGACGACGTAATGTTGGTGTGCCTAATGCTAAAGTTAAAGGCGTCTTTGCTTCCTTGAGTAGATACCTTCCCCTCTGCAACTTGCTTTTTCAGCACATCCTTAATATATATTTTTCAAATAAAAAGGAATTGGAATATATTAGAACATAAGCATTGATAAGGACCATAAAAAAGTATTGACAAAAAGTTGATCTTAACGATTTTTTTCATCTACTTCTTTAGCGACATCGTCTTTGTATGTTCCTTTTTTGGATTTGGTGCGATCTTTTCCATATTATAGTCCTATCGGATGGATCAAAAGCTGGTCCCAACTCTTTTTCTATGGTTAAACAATAATCATGCAAACAACTTAGTCGGAACATATTTGCATGGTGTATGCGTGTCTGTGGAATCTAGACAAATGTTAACAATGCACGTACTAAATTTTCACCAAGATTAGCCAAACTCATCTTTCCGTCACGGTGGTTATATTTTTTTGCCCCATTTGTGAATTGAGCTTGCTAATTTCCTGCAAAACAATTCTACACTTATCATCTCATTTGGGTGAGGACAAAAGCCTGCTAAAACTGACAATACAATCCCCACACGCAACTAGACTCGAATCATCTATCAACAGTATCATCTAGATGGAAAAAATAAAACAGTAGAATAAGAGTGCTGAAATTATGCTACTCTAATGTGCTGAAAAACAAGCTACTCTTAGCACTCTTATGCTACTCTAATGTGCTGAAAAACAAGTTGCTCTTATGCTACTCTTAGCACTCTTATGCTACTCTAATGTGCTAACCGCACTAAAATTATGCTAACTCTAATGTCCTGAAGTTCTTTTAATTCTTTCATTATAAAAAGAAAAACATCAATCAGTTAGAGGCTTAGAGCTATTGATTTCATAGTATTCAACAGGGTTATATGATGAGAATGATAACAAAATTTCATTCTAAGCTACTTGGATGTTAGTTTTATGGACTGGTAATAGTCTAGCCAAACCCACCTTATTACATTATTGGTGCCTGCGTGTTTCTTTAGAAAGGCCCTCAAGAAAGAGAGCAGCGCAACATCCTATTGTCCAAGTGAATTAGTGATGTATTTAGAAAGGAAAAGGGACACATATAGCTGCACAGTAAAATTGATAGCGAAATATTAAGTATTTTCTATGAATACCATATTTTGAGAAATGCTAAAGAAAAAACTCACGTTGTGAGTTGCATACATACTCTTCAGTCTACACATTTTCTTGGGATCAAACTCTAATTACAATATTACATTCTTATGCAAAAAGTGAATCCCAACATAAAATAGGTCATACTGAGCTTACACCAACTTACTAACACGGGTTGATTCTTGTGATTACGAAACCTTATAAGCCAATTGAAAAACTCAAAATACTGATAATATGACCCCAAAAAAATGTAATATACCTAGTTCTCACATCTATCGACCACTAGAATTAGAGTGAAATGAAAATCAGAAGACAGATTACAATAAAACAGGTTCATAAGTAAGTAGCATGTACATCTTGGGGAGACAAAATTTCATGTTCAGGCGGTGTGATATTCATCAGCCAATGAATTCAATTTCGTATAACTATAAACCATACCTAAAGGTTAAACTCCATTATGTTAGCTAGCATTCTAGCAAGTTGTTGAATGGAAATAATTGTGACAGACTAGTAAGTTTGAAAATCTATTCTAAATTTCCTAATATAGAAATCTATAGTTTTAGTGATAATCGGGTTACCACACATTCCAATTAACAATTAAAACACTCTGAAGCAACACTTTAGAGTTGCACTGAGCTACCCCAACATAAATCACAACAGGACATCCCTAGATGGACCTTCAAAAACAAAGGTTCAGGTTGTTCTTACTCAGAAATCAAGTCGTGAACAGGAAAAGGGAATATAGTAAATCCTTACCCCATGCAAGTGTCTATCAAAAGATGGTTCAAATTACCTTTATCTACTACCCGCACCAACCGGGTACACTGCCTAGTTAAAGGTAATCCTAAAGGCTCGGTTTGAACAAGAATATAGACTAAGAAACCCACCTGGAGCAATTATGAGCTCCCTGGCTGTCAGCTCAGTCGTTCAGTTATACAACCTGTAGCCTTATATAGCCCATGAGTACACACATATTAATCTCGATATTTCACTAAGCACGTACAGCCTATCACCAACCATACACGTATCCTTGATCAATAAGAAGTTCCTGATGGACAGGAACTTGTTCTGTTTCATGAGACTGTAGAATTGTACTCTGTGTTAGATAAATAGATAACACAATGCACCTAAGATACGAACTCCTCGACTCTCCTACACTTGTACTTATGAGATATTGGCACGTATCCTTGATCAATAAGAAGTTCCTGATGGACAGGAACTTGTTCTGTTTCATGAGACTGTAGAATTGTACTCTGTGGCGCATAGATATTTATTTGATTGGTGGCGCATAGAATTCTAACACAACTTCACTTGTTGTTTTCGTTGTTTAGATGTAAAGAGTCATCCTATTTCAATCAGAGTGTGAGTTAGAATACTTGTTAGCCACCTTTTTTTCATTCGATGAGATTGTTGTAACTGACATTTGGATGGTTGGGGTCAGGGATTGTACCTGAGATAGCCACACAAAACTCAAAATTGTCAACATAACAGAGGCATGTTTAAGTTGGATGATGAGCCACCTCATGCTAAATCAAAACAATGAAGTGGGACCGGGCGCTCTTAACCATTTCATCGAGTCCTCAAAAATAAAATGAAAAGAACATTGTTGAATACAATGAGGTATTCACCAACTATGACGATCGAGAAAACAAATTACAGACCTATTCTAGATGCTCTATCCATCGGCATTAGTCGCGTGAGCACTAAATAAATCGGACAAGGAGTGATTCATTGTCATCCTTTCTACTAATTTTACGGTATTGTTAGCAACCTTCTCTTCATCTGAATATATTTCCGTCATAATCTGCTCAAAACGATCATCCCCTAACTGTCTTCTAGAATCGAATTCGGACTCCTCCCTTAATGGCAACAACAGAGATTTAGCTAAACCTTTAGCCCTCCATGTCCCATTAACGCCAGCTGAAGCAATCCCGTATTGCTCCTCCCTTAATATCAATTTCGGTACTTTTCTCTACAACTATTACACATAGAAAAAGCACTCCTGGGATTCTTTTCGATCCGGTAAACCTACTAGAAAAGTAAAATCTCAGTTTGAAACCCCAATACTTCAGCAGAGGCATCTTCGGCTTAGAAAAGATCCGCTAGAGATTCCTCTCAGTCCTAGTCGAGATCTTCTCTTTCTCCAATCCGGTAGGCGGGCGAGCATCTCCTAACCTTAAGAAGAAGTGAGTTTTCAAGAGAAGGAGTACTGCTCTTCAACTCCGCTCCGTTCCAGTGATTTTTAGCGCTGATAGATCGTGGCTCGGGGCCTTCTTGCAGGCCTTATCATACCACTTCCTCTCAATCTCGTAATGCCCTTGTTATAGAAGCATGGCACATTTCAAGTCGCGAGCTAGCGGCTTTCAAGCCTTTTATTTTAGTGCCCTAACGATAAGCTAAGACCAAACTAAATTGATGTGACCCACGACGCCTTCTTCTGCCCTTTCATTAGAAAGAAAGCCTGTAAGGTAAAGGTCAGCTGAACGAAGCCAGCTAAGGAATAAGAGCTGGGGAAGAGCAGGAGAGCAAGACCCTCTGAAAGAAAAAGCCCAGAGAGAAGCGGGTGCTATAGCTAATTGTCCACCCTTCCAAGTTTTCTATGTTACTATGTTTTCTGACACAACTACAGCTGTCAGGGAACATTGTAGATCTTCTATGGGAATGCCGACTACAGAAACTAAAAGACTACGACTACAAGCCAGCCGGAAGCGAGTCGCTTCTATTCTCGTTGGGGCTGATCCTGCCCCAGTTAGACTTCCTAAGTAATATCGTTATAAAGCACTTGGCATTCCCTCCAGTTCAAAAGCCGACACTCCGCCTAGATCAAAAGCAGATAAGCCCATCATTTCTCTTCTATGACTTAAATGAAACAACTCATCCTAGCTTGATGCAGAGCATCATGTATTCTTATGTAGTGACTCCAATTTCCACACTCATATACAACCAAATGGTATTCATGCAAGTAGAGAAAGAAAGAAAAAAAAAAAAACTAAAAAAGCTAAATTAGGTGTTAAAATAGTATACGAAATTCATCGGTCAATCTCGATTTAACAAACTTGTCCCAATCTTCTTGGCTGATATATTTTTCGTGATATTCTGGGAGGTTTTCTAAGCAACCGAGTTGGTCTTTAAATGGTGTGATGTAGAACCCGGTCACTGCTCTTGAATTCTCTCCATTTCTCACCGATATCTTGCAAAGTACCTTTCATTTTCGTGGTCTTCCAAGTTGAATTTCCCTTAAACACATACAAGAGATTTTGAAACTAGCAAAGAATTAAGACTATCTAATTAAGTAATTTTATTTTCGAACTTTTACCTTTATAAATTTCCATAATCTGTCTCGCTTCTCCTTTGACATCATGCCAATTGCCATAAGTAGCAATGGAAACTCGAAAAGCCCAAACAAACCTGAGTAGCTAGCCAAATCTTTCCCACCTTCACCAATACGTTGACCATTTTGATTGAATACAACATCATCCGCGTTCATTCTCTTTCATCTTTGTAAGGCGTGAGCATATAACTGCTCCTCTACCTTTCTTTTTCTCCAAAGACGTTGTGTCACATTTTCTTCCATGTTTGAGTCAGGAGTCTCGTCAACTTCCGTGTTAGAATTGAAGTTTTCTTCTGGATCCATGTCTGAGTCAAGAGTCTCGTCAACTTCCGTGTTAGGATTGAAGTTTTCTTCTGGATCCATGTTAAATTCCTGTAGAGTGTAGACATGAATAAAAGCACATGAAGCCAAATAAGATAACAACTATAACTTCTAAAATGATTACACAATTTTACTTAAGCAGAAGATAACAAATCAAAATAAACCCAAATAAATTTTATTGAGGAAAAAAATTGATAACTATAAAATGAATAGTCCACCTACGAAATGAACTATGAATTCACAACGTAAGTAAACTAGAACTATTCTTTTACGTGTTTGATTATCAAAGCTTCTACTCTCAATGCAATGAGATATAGTGGAGTAGAAGTTCGTTCCACTCCTAGTGCTCTAGCATGGATGTTTTCTAATCTAACTAGTCGTTTTTTAAGTCTATGAGAGTTTTCACGAAGGGAATTATACTACGATGCAACTACCCACAAGATGCAACTAGTGGGTTATCGAGAATACTAAGGGAATGCTTCGTTGATTCTATGATAAGGAGTTAGAGGGGGATTGATTCCACCTTAACTCAACTTAATCCACTAACGACTTAATCGTTGTGAATCGAATTGAACTGCCCATGAGAACAATTGGTTATTCCTAATCCCTAATTATACATGGCATTTCTACCAATTCATAACTAGCATGTGAACAATTAAACCCATTCTCATGGTGAACTAATCATTTCTAGAGTGGAATAGAAAAATACGACTCTACGATAATCGGAATCAAGCTTTCATCAAGGCTTCACAACCCCTCTAATGGAGGTTTAGCCTTGAATCATTCATAATCATTTCCATTCAGATTAAAACTAAACATAATATAAAGCATTGAAATTTACTTAATTTAACAATAATGAAATCTAATTTAATGACTAAATTGAAATAAGGACGAGGAATTGAAATTAGATCTAGAATTGGAAATGACAAAAATCGAAATGGATAAAGAATACTACTTTATTGATCTAATCAAATGAAGAACAAGATTCAAGGTTTAATCTAATAAAATGAATAAGATTTGAAACTATACTTAATCAAAAACAATTTAATAAAACTAGATCTAGAAGCTATTTTAATGGCTACTTTCTATTCTAAGCTATCTACTATTTTCTAACTACTGGCTACGACTGCCATTAACACTGAGTCAAGCTTTTGTTTTATACATCCAGATCCAAAATCGTGCATGGGCTTGGAGCCATGTTTTGGGGCCAAGAGAATTAGGCCCAAACCCAATTCTTTCAAATCAAAAGGCCTCTTCAGCTGCAGTTGGCTTCCACAGACTTTTCGTCCACTTCTGCTCCTCTGATTGGGTCAAGGCTTGGACCATTGCAAAGCTCTTTCGAGCCGGTCGTTTTGACATAAGGTAGACCTCATTCAGAGGTCTGAGTCTAAAGATATGGCATTTGGAAGTTCTTGACTTTTTGCTCCTTTATCTCGCTAAAATGGCACATTTCTACACATAATGGACTTTGAAGCCTGAAATGCATAAAAACACGTAATCAGTATTAACTCTTACTTATTATTCACATAATTGGTCTAACAGTATGATTATTAAGGGGTTAAAACTACAGTTTTGGGCTCTTATCAAAAATTAACGAAACAAACTTTTCTAGTGATAAACTAAAATGATAAAATATCTGGTACAAGATAAACCAACTCCTTTGGAATGAAAGAAAATATGTTTTAGGTCGAATTGACCCATATCCCCTCACAATTTGCACGAGCATAAGAACCCAAAGAGTCAACTTCTGGCAAACTTTTACTGTTTGTATGGTCAATAGAGCAACCAACGTTGATCTCATCCTCATTCTCCTCCTCATGGTAGTCTCTCCGGGAGCCCCCTCAATGTTATTGACCATCTTGGGTCGAGCTGGTCGGGTACATAAAATACTTGCTTGGCTTGGGAGGCCATAACAAAAGAGTCTGATTTATGGCCTATTCTACCAAGATCGGCGGATGTGAAACCCAATTCATCCACTTTGACGCCATTTCTGCTGTCAACCCAATCACACTTGAATCTGGGACTTTTAAGCGTCATATAGTCAAGCAACCATATTTCTTGAATAACACATCTCGAAATGACTGGGTTTTATCCTTGGCACTAGCAATTTGCCTTGTTGAAGCCACTAAGCTTACACCACTATTACGGTTTTACTAGTGATGCTTCATGAGCCTTTGTATGAAAGCTTAAACCCCCAATAACATAGCCAGAGCATTTTATAACGTCTCGACGAGGTCCTTGAGCTACAACTTTCAAGATGTCTGAGAGATCGTTCAGGGGAATCATTTCCTCTTCCTCAACCACGCTTTTTTGGGTTTTGGGAACTTGTTAGTCACATTTATAATATGGTATTAAATGTGATGCAAGTTCAATTAGTATACCGTTTTACGAAGTTCAATCAGTTCAATCAGTTCAATTAGTTATACCAAGTTCACATTTATAATATGGTATTAAATGTAAATAAAGGTGCGGTGGTGCTCATCTTGTAGCCATTTCGCTGACCTAAGGGGATTACTACGTCTTAGGTGCTCCATATGCTTCCTACAAAGACATAATTAGGAAAATACAGTAACTATCAAACTGTCCAAATTAAGCAAGAAACTTTCATAGTTTCTTGTAGACGACATTGTTAGGTATAATTAATGCCGACTTACTCAATATAAAGTTGTACGTCATCTGTGTTTTGCAAAACACACTGATGCGCTTGCTCCCAAGAGTATTGTTCCACTCCAACAACCTTTGTACCACCAAGAGGCTTCCCGTTGGATATTGTATCTTTTTTTTCTTTGTTGTTGGTATCCATGTTTCTTCCTAAAGGAACTCCCACGGTTTGCAGACCTGATAAGTACTCAGTAAGAAACTCTACAACTTCCTCAACAAGATAATTCTCTGCAATGCATCCTTCTGGACGATTTCGATTTCAACGATCCCCTTCAATATCTTCATGAATCTAAAATTTAATACATATAAGAGTTAGAGAAAAGGGGAAGCTTTCGTTGAATTATTGAAAAATATAAGAAATTAGCTTGTACTTGCCTCTCAAATGGATACATCCACGGAAGAATCTTGGACCACAAAGCTCGACCTCATGTACAAGATGAATTGTGAGATGCACCATAATGTCAAAAAATGATGGTGGAAAGTACATTTCCAGCAAACACAATGTAACCGCCAAATTGTCTTGGATTTCCTGCAACTTAGACACATCCACCACTTTGGCACAAAGAGAACTGAAGAAGAAACACAGCCTAATGATGGCATATCTCACATGTTTTGGCAACACTGATCGTATAGCCACTGGAAGAAGTCGTTGCATCAATATATGACAGTCATGAGACTTGAGACCGTACAATTTCAAATCTTGCACTGACACGCGATGCCGGAAATTCGAACAATATCCATCTGGCACTTTCAGCTCAAGCAAAGTATTGCAGACTTTTGCTTTCTCCTCTCTAGTTAATGTATGACATGCTGGTGGAAGGTAAGTTCGATTTCCTCTTGTTTCTGGTGCCAGTTCCTTCCTAATATTCATCTCAACAAGGTCAAGACGACTTTTAAGGTCATCCTTCGTTTTATAATACTATCACAAACATTCTTCTCAATATGCATAACATCCAAATTGTACCGTACAAGCAGAAATTCCCAATATTTGAGCTCAAAAAATATGGACTTCTTCTTCCAACAAGTTCTACTTTCGCTTTCATTAGTCGAGGCAAGCCGCTTCCTCTTTCGTGTATCTGACTTTTCATTGGATGCCTTTGACTTCCTTTTGATGCTTTTGGCTCGGAATCACCAAAATTTTTTTCCCCATTTGACTCAGATCCCTTGACCTTCCCAAAATCTTCTTCCCAGTTAATGCTCTGGACTTGATCGACATTCTTTCTTCGCCCATTAAACCTCTTTCTTTGCTTCCTAAACCGATGGTTTTGGAAGCCACTTTCGATGTGCTTGATATATGTTTTACCGAATGTTTCAATCTAATGGAATCTGTTTCTTCCGCAAAACTGGACAAGCAAAATACCCCTTGACGCTACAACCAGCTAAATTTCCTAACGCGGGAAAATCATTAATTGTCCACATTAGTACAGCCCTCAATGTAAAAGATTGCTGCTTGTAGGCATCAAAAACCTCAACACCAGGACCCCACAAAGTCTGTAATCCTATATATGCCCACTTTAGGCGATTATTACTACAAATTACCCGAATCAACATGATCATATTAAGATATCTTATCTCCCAAGTACAACACTATATCGGGTTCACTTTTGGGAGTTTACTACAATTTACCCTGGAACATGATCATATTAAGACATCTTATCTCATATGTACTCCACTATATAAGTTCACTTTAGAGAGCTGTACTACAATTTAACTGAAATGAATGTGATCATAGTAAGACATCTTATCTCAAATGTACAACAATATATAGTGCTATAAAATTCAAATTTGGATAACTTTGAAAATACATGGTTAATATGGTTTTCATCCCAATTTTTGCTTTTACTTTTATAACATGTGGAAAGAATCCAATGATCAAAGTGACTTGGGACATTTAGGATGTTGTTATTAAACCGACATTTAACTTCGAATGTAATGAGAAACATTATAAGCCGAATAATCAACTTAAATGTAAACAATTAATTTTAGCCTATTATCAACAAGCACATTCGCGCAATCTTTGCTCCAACTGATTTTCTTAGATGAAGAACTCTAGAATGAAAGGTAAAAGTATCTTATCGAGTAGAAATGGAGGGGAAAAAAGGGGAAGGAAATTGGGAGGGAAGAAATGAAGTTTTTATTGAAGACTGTGTACTCAGGAGTGAATGTTGTTGAGAGAGAAGAAAAGACTTCCAGTTTGGGTAGGAATAGGAGAAAGAGAAAAACTTCTGATATAAGAGAGGTGACTAGAGGGTGGGAGATGTTCAAGGATTTATATGTAAAATCCTATTATGTTAATTTCATTTTTTCAAATAAAATAACTAATATTTGGAAAGGTATTATGGGTGGTAGACATTATCCAGGCATTTTCCGTAATTTATATATATCACTGCCAGTTGCAGTCATGATTTTGGATGAGTCAAAGTATATTTGGAAGGGATTAAACATATTATGTATAGGAAATGAACTCTGAAAGATGTTATAACTGCCATTGAGGGTATTTATAATTGAAAGGTAAAGTTTGTAAAACAAAATCACGGTAAAATAATAGAAGAATTGAAGGGATATGCCAAGTATATTGTCCAAGACAGTTATAGTTCATTTAACATATGATTTACAGTAATGGTACTTTCATTTGTATGAAATCCGACTTAAGAATAAGTATTAGTTGAAAGAAGAGAATCAAAGAACACGAATTTGTCAAACAGGGTGCAAATCTTGTTTCCACGCAGAACACCGACTCACGATTGTTTGAAGCTAGACGTTTCTCCACCAATCATATCATGGAAGATGCGTACTTGATACCTAGCCAGGGAGAGTCGGAAGGTGATAACTACTCCGCAGTATCCAAGTACTACATATTATATGCCGAGGGAAGCAAATTGTATATATAGGCAGTGGTCTAGGATTATGTAAAACAATGTATCCTGGCAAAAACTTCAGATTATGTTGAAAGTTTGAAACACTGAATCCTGACAAAAACTTCTTAACTCCATATATTTTTTTTCTCTTTATATAGAAAGACTGGTGGTGATAAGCTTATGCTGAAGCATTCGTCGTCTCATCAGAACACCTTAAGGCTTAATCCAAACTGAATCCCCTCCCCTCGCTCAGATTTGAAGGGCATCTGCAATTGATCCTGCAAGGCTTATAATTTCAAACGGAGCCCTGTTTGCTATGGCTTTGGCTGTACGGGAACAGGAATCTGTGATCCAAAAATTAGCAAATGCCTTCTCGGATCCCTCTGAAAGAAAAGAAAATTAAATAAAATACGTTAGCTTTGAAGAAAAAGAAACTGAGCACGATAAGTACAAGAACTACCTTCGTTTTGTGCAGAAATCGCTCCCACGATTGCTTAGGAAACACACCATGGGTGACATAAGCACTAACCTTAGTAGCACCATGAGCAGCCAACACTTTCTGATAACCAGAAAGATGAAAACAATTTAGTCTATCCCTAATTTTGTAGAATTCTATATAGATTAGGTCAATCCAAATTCATGAAGCTCTTATGCATGCAGAAGCTGGGGGCTCTGAAGACAATCTAGTGAGTGGAAGATGGTCAGAAGTCAGAACTTAGTCCACAGGTTAAACTAGAAGTGAGCAGATTTCAGAATATGCTTTTAACTAGTTTCAACCAAGAAACTAAATCAAAACTTTGTGTTCTGTTTGATGGGACAGTACAATAATATTTTCAATTAGTTTATAAGCTATCGATAAAATACTAAACTGTCATTTACATCACAAGACCATGAACCGCCCTTTCCATTGTAGATAGTCCATACCTGACACTCAATAAGGGTTCCTCCTGACTGAACCAAATCATCTACGATGACAACATATGACCAGCAGCACTCCCCTCTTTGAGGCGAACAAATCTCTTATCACCTTCACGAACCTTCGTGCACACAACCTGTACCAAAAAAAAAAGAAGAAAGGAAGGGTATCTTAAGGTTTTGTACAACAAAGAAAACAAACACATTCAGAGCAATAACCAAACCATTGGAAAATGCTGCAATTGCTTGTAAAATCTTTTCCATGCTCCATCATCAGGAAATGCAATGCTAATCTGGAAGATAATATAGTTACACTGAGTAATAGAACTTTTTAAGGAAAAACTTATGGTCAAACAAACAAAGAAAGAGGGCTAAGAAGGGTAAACTATCTTCATTTGTTGTACAGAAAATTATTATGGGTATACTTCCATAGCAGAACTTCTAAAGAAAAACTATGTTGAACGAAATTACTCACATTGTCAGCATCAGGAAGCTGGTGGAGGCGTTGTTTCAACAAAGGGATCCCAGTCTCAAAACATGGTAGAACATGATCCCCAAAATAAAATCTTTCCTATATATGATATGCAAGATTAGGATCTAGCTCTTAAATGTTTGAGAGCAGTAATGGCACACAATGTAAGAAAGTGAATAGAGTGAAAAGCTTGAAGAACTACATTATTTACAAAACGGATCAGAAATATGACATCTGCAAACCATTCAAATATGTACCAGCATCATGGCAGTAAAACCAACCTGCAAAGCATGTATGTCATAGATGACTAAACTAGTTGGACGCCCGTGATATGGGTATATTAGACAATATTCTTGCCATGGTAAACGCGAGTTGCTACATCCCCTTCCTCTTCCATGCTCAAAAGAGCCAGTTGGAAAGAATGGCAATACCAATGTAAAGGAAGCAACAAATAGCCTTGGGAGGGCAAATATGACAGACAATTGTTCAAAGATGACACATGGTGAACTGAAGGAAGCCAAAAGGCAACATGACGGCCCCGAATATCTTGTGCATTGTTGATAAAAAGGTTTGGGAATCCATCATCGAAGCTCCTGAAATATACAAAAAAAGGAAATGTATCATTTCTCCTCTTAATAAAACAACAATTTTTTCATAAACAGAAGAACCCTTGTTCCTATGACACAACAAGCCCCCACCAGTAATCTTATAGAATATGTATGGACTCTATGATACAAAAAAATCCATAAATTATGAAACACACCTACTATATCTAAACATAATTCATCCACAAAACTACAACTCATATTCATCAATCCATGACTTCATGAACACAATTCACCTAATTTTTCCTGTGATTTTTGGTTTATACTGAAGCCATTCGTTAAACTTCCTCTGCCACTAAGACCAATTCAATTCCCAATCGGTTTATCACCTAAATAAGCTTGTGCTCATCAACAAATTTCCAAGACTCTATTGCCACAGATATGTCAGTCTCTTTAAACCAACTCATTATCCCCACTCAATACAATACCTTAAACTTGTCTCAGTGAAACAAGTACACTGTAACAAAGAATTTCCCAACATTTTTTCTCATTGAAAGCAAAAAAGAATATATCTATTCCATTCCATGATAAGACAAAAATGGAAAAAATATATGATGAAGTACAAGATAACATGTAAGCTAAAAGATGAAAACTTGATTAAAAACAAGAAAGCTTGAACAGATAAAGAATGGGCAAGACATAAAACTAAAAGGCCACTCGTAAAGAAATGGTTAAGTTGGTAATGAAAAAACATGAAGAAAATAATGTATAAAAAGATAGTGAAAACCTCCAGTTTATAGACTGAAGCTGAATAGAGTCAGATAGTGTAGCAATTTTACGAGCAAGATCTTCAGACTCAACACAGTAGAATAGTAGTACTTGTTTCTTCTTTGGCATCTCCATCTCTCTTTCTCTGTGTCTTTCTTTTGCACCTTTTTTTTATGATAGTGAAGAATCAATATATATATATGGGGCCTCCTTTTAAGATTAATAAAGGTTAATTGGAGATGGAGAAGAGAGAATATTGGAGACGAAGAGAAGAAAGAGTTGGGACTGTTTTACCCTCTATTTGTCATGTCAGTCTCGATCGATATATCACTGAGATATCAAATGGCCATGTGGAAATGTACAGATAATAATTTTATTATTAACTTATGGCAAAAAGAATTAAGGAGTATGCCCACCTTCAGTTAATTTATAGCACAGCCAAAATCAAGAGAAAAGATACTACGGATAATGTCAAAGCTAATAAGCTATTTTCCAATACAAATTTCACTAAAGATGTTGGACAAGACTTCTCCGGCAGCTTCCCTCAAATCGATACTCCAAAAATCTATAGATGACTTCAACCTCATTAATAAGAGCTTCCGAGCTGCTCAAATTGTCTCTGTCCCACAACACAATTACGCAAATCAGTATAAGCTTCAAACATTAGCTCAAAAGTCAGTTCAGTATATATTCCAGGTGTACAAGTAGAAGAAAAGTAACAGATGCAAATCATCTAGGGCATTTCTTCAGTCTGTACTCTGCAGACTGTAGTAATAGGGTGATGCTGGCTGTGTCCCTATATTGACATATGGACATGTGGTATCCCTTCATGGTCCATTTACTACTACATCTATTATAATACAGAAAAATGTTTTAGCACAGGAAATACCAATGTCGGTTGAGATCATGTAGGGATGTAGTTTGTGTGACAGAGACATACTACATCCCCTTACGTGATTATGTGCATGGTTAGTAATTTCCTGTATTATTCACATATATCCATCGCCCTTTCCGTTGTGACACAGGCGTATTCCTAATGTACACCAAATTGGTAGCTAGGGGGTTCCAACTGTTCCCACAATTAAAATGAATACTTAGCCAAACTAATGAAAAATACAGAAAAAGCTTAACACGTATGGATATGGAATAACCTGCTTTACAGCCCAACGACGCCCTCCTGCTGGAATGCGGTCAAGTCCTGCAATCTCTACTAGTGCAGACTCCACATCAGGTATACCCTGACCATTGACAGCACATGTTAAGACATGCTTATTGACAACCCTTTTAAGCGTTTCAACCGACTCAGATGGAGCACGTACAGTGTATCTTGTTAATTACAAGAATCGTTAGTGCAGAAGAACCTGTAATTTCCTGCATTTTAAGAAAGAACCAAATCAACATGTGCAGATTACCAATTCATTCATATATATCGCCAGTTATTTAAAAGCAGAGTAACAAGATGCATATTCTATTTCATATCTGAATCAAGTAATATGTAAGGGAAACACAAACAAGAAAGAGATGATGTGTATAGCTTTATTTGGTAGTGTCCATTACTCCAGGCTCCATCAATATAATTTATTCAATCAATATATAAAGGTAGCTAAATTTATTCAATAAAAATAAACAAGCAAACTAGGTAGGCAAAGAGAGGACAGGTGATTTCCACGAACCTGATTAACTTCAATGCGC
Source organism: Coptis chinensis (assembly GCF_015680905.1). Taxonomy (NCBI): domain Eukaryota; kingdom Viridiplantae; phylum Streptophyta; class Magnoliopsida; order Ranunculales; family Ranunculaceae; genus Coptis; species Coptis chinensis. The sequence goes on along the minus strand of NC_141462.1, from coordinate 40,630,121 downwards.
TCAAGAAGTTCAGCATCATCAGAAGTTCACCCATCCATAGCACTTACTGCCATAATAATCACATCAGCACCAATTGCAATTGCTTCCGATCTCTCCACACCTACAACATAGTAAAATCGTAACATTAAGAAAAGATCTGCCATTCATAATAAGATAACTTATCTACAAACACAGAACAGTCATTACCTATCTTCTCAACGATATCTTCAGTTTCCCAGATACCTGCAGTATCAAGAAGAGTGATAGGAATACCATGAACATTAATGCTGGCTTCAACTACATCCCTCGTGGTTCCTGCGATTTCAGTAATATTGCTTTCTCACTCTGCATGCTAAAAGGAAACATAGCATGATTAAGATGCATGACAACTGAAAATGACACCACTGCCCTCACTGTTTTCAACAAGAAAACACTCAATTTTAAGTAGGTGTTTGTCTACATTTTAAATTAACAAATATAAAAAACAGTCCTTAGGCGTTTGGGTACTTTGGTTCCCATATCTTGTAATGGTTTTTTCTGACATGTGAGCTTGCCACTTGAGGTCCCTAGGTATGTTCCTAGTGTGTTGCTATGAAGACCTTGGGGAGCACCACATACTTGAGACTGCTTTCCTATATGTTGAAACTGAGTTTTGTCAATTCAGGATTCAAATGAAAGAACCAAAGCATAGTGAAGCTAGTCAGCATGACTATATTATGTACAGCATTAGCTCATTGATCATGAACAAGCACACATGAATAAAATACCAACACAGGAAATAAGTATGGCAGATCAAATTCTTAAACCTACTTTGCTCCATGCATTGAGCAGGCTGGACTTCCCAACATTTGGCCGGCCAACAATTGCTATCTGCAAAAGAAACTTCCTCATAAATGCTTGGACTTGAGTTAAAACCTAAAATAATCCTTGTAACTGTAGTACCCACAACAAAGTACTCAGATAGTGACAATATACAGATACCTCAGAAAAATATATAAAATGGTCAAGCCAACATAGAAGTTTATTATGTTCAGAGGGAGACAGTAAATTATCTTCATTTTTTTAAAAAAAATTTAGTGGTAGAGAATAGAGATTATTGACTTTATACATCCTAGTCTCAATGCAAGTGATCTCCTGGCCTTAACTCTTAAGAAAACAAAAGCAAGAACATTCAGACATCCAATATCATACCTGTAATCCCGACTGTAGAAGCTTATCGTAGTTTGCAGTCTCCAAGGCCTTTTCAACATCTAGACACATGCCATGTATCATATCCATCAAAGAGTGGGAGTCTAATGAAGGCATCTCGTCATCAAAATCCAAACGAGCTTCAATCTCTGTTAGCAACTCGACGCACTGCCTCCTTGATGATTTGACTAAAGCAGAGAACCCTCCCTGCTCAAGAAAATATATTAATTAAGTCTCAGTATTAGAAGTTTACTAAGTATCTTCGAACCAAAATGATCACCAATGGTTCCATATATAGGAAAATGATCTATCCCCAAAACGTAATGTCTCTTTGGAATATGAGTATAAAGATAGCACACCTGAATTCCGGCTAGTGCTGCATCGGCAGCAGCCACAGATTTTGCTGAAATAAGTTTTTTGATGTTTTCAGCTTGGGAGAGGTCTAGACACCCATTTAGAAAAGCACGGAGAGTGAACTCGCCTGACAGAAAGAGAGACATTGGTGTGATAGGGAATATAACATTTCTAGCAGATAACATCAAATTTTGAATAAGAAAAGCAGTCAGTATCTTTAGCTCGTTACACATTATAACCTAAGTTACATTGACACGGATACGAAGTGTCCGACAAGGTGAAATATCAAAAATTGAGGTATATCACATACCATATGTGTGCATGCGTGTCCGACACGGACCGTGGATAATGATCCGACACAGATTATTTTTGAAATATGGTGTGTCCATGTAACATAGATTATAACATACAAGTGGCAGATACGCTCAAAGGAAGTTAGCTGCTGCTGAATTAGCAGGAGTGTTATAAACTTTTGATACCTCTACCAGTGTTTCCATGGCAGAGTGATGGTGCAATCTATTATTATGATGTGGCAGAAATCTCCATTCACATCCTATTTGTTTTCCCTAAGGGATTACGTTTGCCAAGTAGGCCACTTTTTATCATTGGTTTGGGGATTTGAAATTTTATTTTTGAGAATCCAAATATAAATCTTCATACATATCAAAACCTACTGGACATCACCACAATCATTTTTCTTTTTTCTTCCTTTATAGTTCCAGATTTCCAACTAAGTAGATCACAGATCCAAATTTAAAACTTTCTCAGAAGAAATCTGCCGAAAACACCTATATACAATAAAACTCTAGTTCAGCTTATATTCAAGATCACTCCTATGATTACTCTTTTTTGAAGGAGCTGAGTTGAGCTCAGGAAAAGGGGTGTCAATATTGTCTTGGTGTACACAAGTATTGTCCTGATGATTTGCTAGATATAAGTAACATACCCCAATGTAATTCTACTCAAACTTCCCTAAATGCAGATGTAAATATAAAAGACCTGGGTACACCTAATGCAGCTTTTTGTAGATTGGCTTACTTTTCCGTTTTAAAAGTAATAACATTTCTCCTTATTCTTATTAAAACAAACTATCACAACTATTTCCAAACTTTTGAAAGCAAAGTGTAAACCAAAACCAACCTGGTTCTGCAAGCCCAGCCCCAGCTTCTAAGCAAGCTCTTAGAACTCGGTGCAGACATACATCATTCCCATGACACTGAAGTTCCACAACATCCTCTCTTGTGTAAGATCTTGGCACCAACATTGGTACTGCTAAAACCTAAAATGAAAACAGAGTAAACCATTCAATACATTCTCCTCGCCCACACGAAAGCCTGCTTGCACAAAATAAAAAGAATTCATCAAACTGATTGCAAAGAAATTCCATTTCACACACAAACTTCATTTCTAAGTCTGACTTACTGAACTTTCCTTCAAAATAAGATATATAGCCTGATTGGTACCCAACATGTATCGTGTTTCCATACATTACAGTGTCATACGCAACTTTCTGCTAATTGTATATTTACTAAAACAAAGCACACATGTTATATTCTTTTCATCTTATAAATCTATCAATATTCCACATTAAAGCCCTAAAATAGGCAATAACATTAACAATGGAAACTTAAAAAACTAACACATATTCACAGTTCACATGCTTTATACACAATTCTACATATATAAAAGCTTGTATAGTAATACTACCTGCCAGGACTGCACAGGAGAGAGAGAGAGAGATTTTTGAGTCTGGGTGAAGAGATGAGAGATTGGAGAGAATAGAGACGTTTCCAGACAAATGGATGTCAAGTGCCTTTAGAAGTTTCAATCTGTACTCAATAGTCAATATTTCATATGCATAATACAGAATGAGCTAAGAAGTTACTTCTATTATTAATTGGTCAGAAGCACCCATAACTTGACCAATCATCATCTACATGTTACGATTCTATATTGCTGTCTCAACACCTTCTGCTTTTAGAGCATTTGCAATGCAAGTGATAGTTTTCCCCCCCTCTATTATCACCGCCACCTCATCACTTTTCACCCCCCTTTTCACCAACCCGGTGAAAAACAAGGTGAAGTTGTGCAATGCAGAGGTGATAAAAAATATTTCGGACGGGATGTTGGATTCCGTCTAGAGGTTTTGATCGAGAGGGAATGTAACATCCCGTCTCGATATTTTATAACGAGGCGGGATGTAACATCCCGCGTCGATGGCTCAATATCAACAGACGCTTAACAAGGCTCCATTTTCACTTCATTTCAGCCAAAATTCGATTTTGTAGCCTCCATTAACAACCTTTTAACACAAATTTCCATTCATAATGACTTCTCCACCCCCAACCCATCCCCACCAACCTCACCACATGAAGAGCATTCAGATGGTTTGGAAATGTTAAAATTTCCAAAAAAATGGGCAAAAAGGATCGTCGTCGAGAACGCGTAATGTGGGCTTAAGAGGACTAAATTGAACTTGGGTTTAATTTTCCACAGCGTTAATGAAATCGAGGAACACCCACCATTAAGCGTCAACATCGGTCCGACCGTAGCAAATCGAGTGGCGGAATCTCAAGTAAGTTTTGATTTTTTTTTATGTTAATTATTATTATTTATGTTAGTTTATACCAAGTTTGTTGTTGTGTAATTAGTTTGAATTTTCAGATTATTAAAAAAAAAAATAGTTGTAATTATATCGTATTGCGTGTTTGTTGAATGTAGGAAGTACACTTATGGAAAGTGCGTTGTGCACTTTCAAATGTTGTGTCGTGGTGGCGTTGTATGAAATCAAAAACGGATCCTAATTTTGTCACGGTTACCGATATTATATCCGCCACACCATTTGGGAGTTTTTTGAATTCTAATTTGGGACAAAATGATCAGGCGTTGTTGTTTGGGATAGTTGAGCGGTGGTAGCCAACTACCCACACATTCCATTTCCCATGGGGTGAGCTTGGGATTACCCCTCTTGATTTCACAATGCTCACGGGTATCCCAATTGGTTATGGAGATGTCGTTCCTTTTGATGAAACTTTAGAGGTTTTTACTACGGCGATGAGTTTCTTTGAAGGTTTTGATTTGGTTGAAGATGATGAGCAAGGCGAGTTTTGAGATTATCGGTGAAAGCGGTTTAAGGAGGAGCTATAAATATGAGTTGGTTTACTTGAGATATTTGAATAGACTCAAGGAGAAGCCGAAAGACTATCATATTGGTGAGAGTCGATCCACGAAGTATGTACATGCCTTCCTCTTCTACTTTGTTGGTGCGGTATTATTTGGATATCCGATAGTTATTTACGATCGGGTGGATGGTCATTTGCCGTCTCGGGACGTAGAGAGGATGTGGGATTATGGACCGGGTCAATCCATCTTGGCATACCCTCCGCATTTGAGGCGAAAGCCGCTAAAAGGCAATTTGTGCGGCTTTGTTTGGATTATACCGGTAAGTCTTATTTATTAAGTTATTGTTTCATTTCATTTATTTATCTAATTATTAATGTTGACATGTTTATATATATATTGATATTGTATTTTATCTATTGATGACAGTATTGGTGGTACGAGCATTTTAGGTGTGATGCATCCCTGTGTTGAAGAGGTTGGAAGAGGATGAGACTCATGACCGATTCCCGTATTCAAGCATGGGGGCTTCATCGTAGGCAGAGGGGGTATGGGGACCTATCGCATAATATTCATAACACTCGTCAGCAGATTGAGCTTTTAGGAGCTAGTCGAATTGAGTGGCAACCCTGGGCCGAGTCCTTCATCTTTCAGACCCCTTATGCGGATATTCCAGATGTTCCAGAGAACACTGAGTACCGTAGACTATCATATATGTGTCATAGAGCAAGGTTTCTTTCTCAGCGGCGAATGATACTTATAGGGTCAGTCACTGCATGGTACCTTGGGGACAGATGTTGGCGGCAAGTATCTGGAGAGATTGTTATACCTTACCCACCACCTATAGATATGACAGCCTCTGATATTCTTCCTGCTGTTCTTTCACACTATAGAGCAAACCCAAATGAGTGGCCAGACGCATCAGCTTTCAGTTTTACGGGCGACTATGACTTATATTGGAAGAGGGTTGGTCGAGGTCTCTTGCTAGGTGCGTTATACCGGGGCACCAATTTTGAAGGGTTACTTACGGAGCATTGAGGCCCGACATTCATTTCGGGAGGAGTGGAGTGGAGTTACCATCCACGACCCGGGGTGTTTCATGATATTCGGATGCATGAAAGAACTCCCACGGATATTTGATGATGATGACCTTTGGCATTGGAGCATGATTACTTTCGGGGGCAAGATATGAGAATACCTATTCCACCGGTAGATGCCATGATGGTAGCAGATTTGTCGATCTGATTCGGCGGTTAGCGAGGTTAGTATGATTTGAATTTATTTATGATTTGTTATTATTAGTATTCACTATAACCCCTAACTTGCATTTGTTTTGTTAAACGGGATGAAGTAAGGTCGAGCTCCTTAACTACTGACTCTCCGGTTATGCCATCGTGAGTCCTTCATGGAGTCCTCTCGTCGTAGTTTTGAGTACTTACAAGAAGAACGTGAATCGAACTGCGGCCGAGAGGCGTGTGCAAGAGTTGGAGAAATCTTTGGAAGTGGAGTACCTCAAGCTCAAGCTCAACCGAGAGGCGACAACGACGTAGGGGGGAGAAGCTCTTCTAATCGAGCCTTTCGTAGGGGGAGGAGGTCTCGATAGATATTTTTTGTAGTTTGTAATAACGTGCGCCATTACTTGTCTTATGGCGTTTGGGATTGTTGTTTGTAATGAATTTTTGATTAGCGGTTTTTCTTTGATGAGTTTTGGATATGAATATGTCATTAAACAAAGGAGGTTATGTCAATTTTTAGAAATTATAAGTTAGTTTTTTTACGAGTTTACGTGTTAGACTTGGGTGTTGTTCATGATTGTTGTTTGTCTTATTTATTATTTTCAAAGTATATTAGCAGGTTTTGATATGAATATGTCAATAAAACAAATGAGGTTATGGCCAAAAAAAAAATTAAAATTTATAAGTTCAGTATGTTTCCAAAAATGGAACATTCGTTTTTTTCGTTTCACATTCGTTTCACATTTGTTTCACTCATTTCTGTCTTTGTTGAAACGAAAATTTTTAGTTTGGAATATCACTCATTTTTGCGAGATGGTTTGGTTACGGTTGGGTTAAAGCCGAGGGAATAGTGTATGGGGATACCGAGACGGAATGTAACATCCCGTCTGGTTTTTATAGACCGAGACGGAATGTAACATCCCGTCTGGTTTTTAAGTCCTCCTCCCTGCACATTTTACTATTCCAAACAATGCAATTATGGATGGGGATAGTGGCCCATTTGGAATTATTGAGGGTACATTTGGATAGACATTTGGATACAATGTGTTGTCACTTGGAGAGTGAACAAAAATCTAATAAAATGTGTTGTCAATTGGTAAGTGGACCAAAATCGAAGTATCACATGTGACCTTATCATATGTGACCTTACCTTTCATATTTCGTTTTACTCTTCTTTCTTTTTAGATCAAACAAACAACACACCATCTTCTTCCCCACAACCAAGCTAAAAATAGGAAAAATGTCTAGAGAATAAAGAATTGCATATAACCAAAGGTTATGGGGAGGATCTAGTAGTAATAGTTAGTCTTACGGTTTCAATTAGATCTTACGGTACTTCTGCTGAAGATGACTACATGGAAAAGTAAGAGATGAGCATAATGATATGATGGCTGAAGGAGGAGGAGGAGGAGGTTGCAGTTATTATCATTTCTTTGGGGCATTAATGACTCAAAGCGACCATTGAAATTGAAGATGTGGATCTGGACAAGCGGTGGATCTGTGAAGGCGAGAAAGTACACGTTTAGAGATGGTGGTGATTTGATAAACAAAAGATAATGAGGATTACTTCACAACACCTTGTAGGTGGCCTCCTCATAAGTTTAGGCGAAGGTACGGGATGACAAGAGAGCTTTTTATGTATATGTTGCATCTTTGTTGCATCATTCGACGATTACTTTAAAGACAAGGTGGATGGATTGGATTCGGCAAGCAATTTACGGGTTACAAAAGGGACTAGCTGCGGTTGCACAATTAGCAACTGGTTGTTCTTCGATTCAACGGATGAGTATTTACAAATTGGAGATTCCACCAGCAAATGTATCTATGAAGCGTTGGTGCAAAGGCAATTATCACGGCGTTTGAGGGAAGAGTACTTGAGGCGACCAAGTGAGGCGCGATTAATTGCTAGGATATTAGCTGAAAAATCGGCAAGGGTTTTCGGGGAATGCTTGGATCAATCGATTTGTATGCCTTTGGGTGTGGAAGAATTGCCCAAGTGGATGGGCTGGAACACATGTAGGGTACAAGAAGGAACCAACTTTGATACTTGAAGCCGTTGCGGACAAACATTGTTGGATCCGGCATTGCTTCTTGGCCTACCAGGTTAGCATAATGACATTGCGTGCTTCATCGTTCTCATGTTTTGAATCATTAGAGCAAGGTGAGGCTCTCTTTGTTGCATTTAATGTGAATGGTAATGACTATGATATGGGATATTATCTGGCGATGGTATTTACCCAAAATGGGGCACATTTGTTCAAGCCATTCGTTATCCAAGAAATAAGCATGAAAAGATCTTTACTCAGCGTCAAGAAGGCTGCAAGAAAGGATGTTGAAAGGGCGTTTGGAGTTTTGCGAGCCACGATGGCATATTGTTAAGGCTTCTAGCAGCGTTGTCATAGTGTTGTTGTTCTTGGAGGTATAATGAAGGCATGCATTATAATGCATAATATGATTGTTGAGAATGAGCGTGAAAGTGGAGTTTGGAATTGGAAAGGTCGAGAGGAAAGAAACAATACCGTGCTCTTTTCGGGAAGATGATGGTTTTCATTTTGTCTATCGGATGATTGAAGCAAGAAATAAGATCGAAATGAAGTTACACATACTAATCTTCAAAAGGACTTAGTTGAACATGTTTTAATTGGTGGCATTGAAGAAACAGCAGATCCGGTACCAATTTATGATCCAAATTGGTCGGATCGGATGAGGGAGAAGGAGGCGAAAATTAAAATGGAAATGAAAATGTATTTCCTATGTATTTCCTAACGTGAACTATTAAGTTCCAACGTATTTCCTATGTATTTCTAATGTATTTCCTATGTAGTTCCAACGTATTTAATCGGTTGTATTTTAATGAACTATATTACAATGTATTTTAATTTTATTGGTAATTGTATTTCTATGAAAATAATTATATTGGATGAGAACATACATAGTGCATTAATTAAAAAAAAACAGTTAGATAAAAATACATAGTTCATTAATTAAAAATACAATGAAATTAAAATACATAGTGCATTAATTAAAAAGGCAATTGAAATTAAAATACATAGTGCATTAATTAAAATACATAGTGCTTTAATTAAAATAAAATACTAGATAATTAAAATACATAAGCTTAGTTAGAGCTAGAACCACCTCTAGCCCTTCCCATTCAAAGCGTATTTGACTTGTTGTTGCTTTCGATTATAAAAGCGGTATCGAGATGGAGGACACTTGTATCGATCGCTAAAATCTTAGCTTCATATTGCATCTTTTGAAGCCGATTTTTTTCCAATTGAACCTGATTTTTTCTGCTTGAATCCGATTTTTTTTTCTTCTCTTGCCATCACGGTTCTTTGACCATATGCAAGTTCCCTTTCCCTAAGTTCTAAGCATTTTTGTGTTTCATTTGCATCCTGTGAAAATGTATCCTCTAAGCGATGTAAAGTAACCCTCCAACATACCAATTGATTTTTCTTGGTTCCTTTTGGACTTGGCTTTCTTCGATCCAAGAGGGCGCTCCATTTCTTTTGGATGCTCTATTTCTTGAGAACCCTCAATTCAACTCCACCAACACTTGGTGAATTAGAAGTTGAATCTTCACCATCATTTTGCGACCTTTTCCCTTTGTGGGGCGGCTTGACCTTGCCTCAAAAAGCGTTACTCCACTTTGGATTATCCTTGAGTATAGCGTAACAATGATCAAGTGAAAAAGCCGATTTTTCTTGTAGTTGATGCGTCATCCTTGCCTCGGGCAACTAAAAAAAAAATGGTGGTAATTAGACTAAAATAATCACTAGGACTAAGATAATTAAACTGCAATAATAATTAGACTAAGATAATAATTAGACTAAGACTAAAATGGAAATAATAAATACACTAAGATAATTAGGCGAAGGCGGAAATAATTAGACTAAGACTAAGATAATCAATAAATTCCAAATTGACAACGTTGTAATTACCCGGCTTTGTATTGTTGTACCACTTGCATGTCGAGCCTCCACGCATTCACAATTGCAACAAATTTGTTCATCATTTTTTAAATATATTTCCACCTTCCGCTAATTGAATCGGAGACCTATCCGACCCGTGCTTGATTGAACTTCGTTTGTTACCACGATTCCAAAATCCTTTTGCATTTTGGAAAGCACCAACAATAGAGTCTTCACTAATTTTTATCCAAGCAAGACATAGAGCTTGATCATCGGACATGCTAAAGTGAGCTCTAAGCTTTTGCTTGAGTGCTACCACTTGCTTGAGATGCTTGAGTTGATGCCATTTGATATTTGGTTTTTAAGAACTGATTTTAAAAAGAAGAAATATGATATATGATTGTTGGAAGTGTGAGTTGAAATGAAACAAATGTTGTATATATACCAAAGTTTTTTATTTTGACCGTTTTTGACCGTTCTGACTTTTTGACCGTTGGTAAACTAGCCGTTAGGACTCCGGACGGGATGTTGGATTCCGTCTGGTGATTTTTGTAATCCAGACGGAATCCAACATCCCGTCCGAAGTTAACAAGTCAGTGAAAAACTCGGTGGAAGGTTTCACCTTGTTTTGAACTGGGGAAAATTATCACCTTCATTATCACCCTGCATTGCACAGCAGTTTTGGACCCAAGTAGGTGATAGTTTTCACTACCCCCTCTCTATCACCTGCATTGCAAATGCTCTTAGTGATCCAAAATCAAAACCTTTAAAATAACAGCCCCAGCCATAGGACGCTCTGAAGAAGTTAATAGTTTTTCAAGTTCAACAGTATAACTGAATCTGATCCGACTTAACCCGTGCGTTTCGTTTTCATAATTGACATGGGCATCGAGCCTGGGGCCTGGCCCATGTGAAGGGTAGTAAAACCTTATTCTGCCATTTCACTCCCAGAAAACCGGAATTATGCAACTTTAATTTTGATATTGGCCAAAGATTTTATAACAGATTTTGGCCAGTAATCAATGTTTCAGCAACATTTTTTTCATTTCTGAAACTTATATCCTCGACGTCATTTCTCTTGTTACCTTGACTCGAGAATTATTGGCAATTACATCTGTATTCTTAGTATCTTAAACAAAAGCGATGCTCTTCTGTTGTTGACGCTGAGTGCTGTGGATAAAAAACCAAACCTTTATAAATTGAGCAAAGTTATAAATTTGAACAACCGCGCCTAAGGATTCGAAGTTTGAACTCTCCGAAGACGCATCAAACTAAAAACTGGAGCAACCGCACTTAAGATCAAAAGCAGAACCAAGTACTTTCATGCAACAAATTAGTATCACAAATAACAGGATTGAAGCAAGAGCACTTATAATTTTAATTACGACTTTCAATTACATGCACGAGAGACATACTAATACATGCAACTAAAGTTCAAAAGCTCAGTATGCTCCAAGTTGACTAGCCCACATAGATGAATCACATACCGCCAACGTTCACAAGTTCCAAATCAAGTCTAGAACAGGGGAAAGCCCTATATATGTGTATGGTAGATCTTGAGCGTAACTGATAACAAACCTCAACTAGATAGTTCATGCCTTCATGGAGGGGGAACTTATTCCAAGGTACTATAGCCACCTGTTGAGTGCAAAGAAACACAACCTTTTAGTGCGCTTCCACCATCCTAATTAAAATGTCCAGCTGGATTTATGTTCCATGACAAGAAGGATGGATCCCCTAGAGGCCTGCAAAAAAAAACATTCTCAGTTACTTCCAGGATCTTTTAACAGAAATGATTGACTAATGTATATGTAATTAGGATACAAACATTTTGCGATGCAAAAGATAAACCAGCTTTACTGCTTATAAAAATGTAAGGCTCAACACTAGAAAATCATTACACATGATGTGTTGATTTATAAAATATTAATTCTCCAAACTCCTTGATAATGGTATGACTAGATTCATGTTTGATGCAGACAGCATAATTTAGACAGAGTAATGCAGAATAAAGAAGTTGAACGCCAATCACTCACCTCGGCTTGGCTACATAAACAATTATGAAGCTTACTGCTAAGAAGAGGCACAATCCACCAACTGTAAGATAAGCTATTCCTAAGAAATCATTTTTCCCTCCAATCCAACTTGTAGTTGAAAGGACCAGCTTCTTTTTGCCCCCAAAACTGTATGTGTTATAATTGTTCTGTATTACCACTGTTATTGTCTCATTAGCTTCAAGGTCTACTTCTATCAGTCCATAGAGCTTTCTGAAAGTTGGCAGTGCTGCTGTTCGCATCCAAACAATAAGATCATCTTGCTCACTCAACTGTGATGTGCAGTATGAAGAACTAATCAGAAGCAGTTAAAAAATAGCAAAAGCAAGAGAAATGAGAAGACTCCAATAAGAAAGCAAAGGAGAATGGAAAATGGTGATAGCACTCACAGGCTTGCTGGCATTGAGTTTGGCACCACCAATCACGCCACTGCTTTGGAAATTTTTAGGATAGACGTTGGATCCAAACTTACTTTCCTTATCACTTTTCCAGGCTATGTTCTTCTTGCTGACTTCTAAAACCGTGTTCTTTACTGAAAACCCATATGTGTCGTTGAATAAACTCCATGCAATGAGACCGCAAGGGACTATTAGACCATTGTTTGTTTTGGCTTCAGGTTCACATGTAGCCGTCTGATCTTCATAACCTTTACTACGCAACTGTTTGTCACTTCTGCTTTTAACATATCTGGAAGCAGTATGGACATAGTAAATAAGCTTTTAGCAAGGAGCAAGAAAGGACCCCTTTCCAGAAAACTGAGAAAAAAATAATGATAGCAACGTCTTAATTAGTACATTGAAAATACATAATTTTGTGATGTTGATTTAGTTCAGGCCATCCTCCTAACTTTTACTTCCTAGGCCCATGAAGTATGTGTTAAGATGTCGGTTCATCAATTGTCGAAATCTGGTCCATTCCAACATTAGTAACTGTTAAATAGTAATAAAACATAGGTATGTAGTGTTAGATTAAATGGTTCACTAGAGTTAGAAGTAAAGAGGATCATATTTTCACGTTCTTGGCAGCCAACAGGCCTGTAAATAACACCCCTTTCGGGATGATTTGCTGCTGTTCCAAAAGCATCATCTTCAGATTTTTTGGTGGTGAGAACAGACCACCTCTTTAATATTAGAGAAGTGAAAGCTCTAAACAAATCCATTCACAAAATCAAAATAAATCAATAAAACAAAAGTTCAACTCACCGACGATGATTCTGATACAAGTGGTCAATCTGATAATAAACATACACAGGGCTTTTCATGTGCTTGTGAACCTGAAATGATACGGCTAATGCATTTTAATAAAACCACTGGTGAGGAATCAGTCTAAGACTAGTTTCAAGAAAAAATTAAAGGATGAACTCACTAACAAGTTCTTGATACAGGTCTTGTTAGTATCACTTCTTTTTATGAAATCTTCTTTATCAGTAAAAGTGGAAGAAATACAATCTGAATCATAGCGTTCCACAATTTCCACCACCTACAGAAGTAGTAATGAATTAGCAACAATGGTAAAGCAGTAGAACGAACGATATAGATAAAAGAGTATGTATTAATTACTTGTTGTGAGGCAAACAAGGAAGCAAGACCAATTGGAATGAATATAATGGCAACAAAGATGAACGTTGTAATAACCTGAAATATCAAAGAAAATAATATATACAATGTAAAAAACATGCATGAGTAAATAGAAGCATATATAAAGTTACCCATCCTGGTGTTAGAATTGGTTTGCAAGCAGGAAGCTCTTGCTGTGTAAACCTTGAATCTACAACAAAATATTTATTTATCAAACGTCAACTAAAATTGAACAGACTCAACAATATACGTTTTTTGTTAAAAGGGAAAAATATATTAAATTAATGATCTTTATTAAATTTTTTTAACATTTTTGTTAACGGGAGGAATAAGAAATGTCGAGAGAGAACTGACATTTGGGTTTTTTGGAGCTCCGCTTGGTGGTGTCGGTGGGACCATCGTCGTTTCTCTTTGGAGTCGGAGGCATTTTTGCGTTCTGAGTCCGAATTTGCTCACCACCACTTTTGTAGAATCAACCAGCACCCACTAGTGGCCCACGTGTCCATCGTACACTCACTAAATTATTTTCTTGACAAGATTTTCCACCTCAGTAGCACTTAAAATCTTGTAAGTATTGGAAACAAGTGACATCCATATTATTAGAAATTACCAATTCATATCTGATACAGTTTTGGCTCAGATAAGCTTTTAAGTGCTACTGAGGTGGAAAATCTTGTGCAAGAACACTATTCAGTCAATGACATCTTTAATAACTTTCTCTGTGGTATGGAAATCTTAAGAGGTGCATTCACCCAATCATGCTTTACTACACCAGGCTTTCAGATTGTATCAGGCAGATATCTGGCTAAGTTGCTCTACACTAAGGGCGTGTTTGATAGCCCCATTTGTCATGACAAATGCAAATAAATGGCACTATTCACTTGTTTGGTACTGTTTGATGTGTTTTTTGTGTCATGGCAAATTTTTTTTGGATTTGCCACAAGTTGTCATTTGCCATGATTTTGGTTGCAAAATTTACTCTGGGGGGAGCTGAGTAAATTTTACCACGACACAAATTTGCCACCAAAATAAGTGGATTTGCCACCAAAAAAAAGAGCCCGACCCAAAAAAAATCTCTCACTAGAGCGCTCATCCAGGTTCGTCTTCTTCCCATTTTCTCTCAATCCCTCTTTCTACTCTCATTAGTTTCTCTCCTATTTGCCATTAACTTCTTCTTCTCTCACACTCTCATTAATTTCTCTCCTCATACAGTTGTGTATTGATTTGGAGAGTTGTGTATTGATTTGGAGACAAACAACATAATCATCGACTTGCACAACTTGACGGAGGAGGTTTGTTCATCTCTTTCTCTCTCTCAATCTCTCTCATGTGTGTGCATGTTAATTTTCATTCTCTCATTATTTTATGTTAGGGTTAGGGTTCAAGTATATATAATGATTTCAAAAAAAAAAAAAATTTTGTTTATTTAGATTGTTAATTTAGTGCATGATTGTTGAGTATTTGGCTCTGTTTGTATTTATTCCGAAAAAGAAATGAAAAATAGATCGTAAAATATGCTGGATTTATTTTGTATACAATGTTCTTGTGAACTACTTGAACACTATGAATTGTGATTTCGAAATAAGATGAAGGGTTGAACTATGGGAATTAATAACTTTGATAATTAATTCATGTACAAAGTCAAATATTGAATGCCCAAATAATATTTTTTCTTGCCTTTTTGTTCAATTTAATAAGTAATTGGATAATTCATCGATTTGGATTCATTGTAGTTGCATTTGGTATAAATCTATTTTTTTGTCGCTTGTGTTAGTAATCTAGTTGACATGCTTTTGATTGAGTTATGAATTTGGTTTCTTTACTGGTAAATTAAATTGTTGTCATATATTCTTTGCTCATTCTATGTTTTTGCTTTGTCTTATTTCGTCTCATGCATGATTGTCCATTTAATTAAGTAGAATGCCAACTGAAGAAGAACGTAAATTAGTTGCAGTTACCATGATGCTAACAATCATGCAGGCTATGATGTAGTACCAATGGTATAGGAGAAATAAGCGAAGGGTTATAGTTCCTAGGGCCCTCATTAGAAATTGGGATGCTCAGAGAAACATTGTTTTCACGCGAATGTTCAGGTGTAGTGACCGTATATGCTACGAACAGTTGAGAATGAGGATATTTACATTTGAACGTCTATGCACTCGATTGCGGGGTTATGGGTTAGTTGATAGTCGGTCCGTTAAGGTTGAAGAACAAGTAGCCATTTTCTTACACACAGTTGGGCACGATTTAAGGAATCGGACTTTTGAGCTTCAATTTTTTAGATCAACAGAAACAATTAACCGGTACTTCCACCGAGTCTTAAATGCACTGCTTAGGCTACATAGAGACGGCGAAACGACACGCCACCATAGAAAACTCTCCACCGACCGGTGGTGGAACACCTAAATCTTGACACCATTTTTTTCCGGGTTTGTTAGCTATATATCTAATGTACATAATGTTAATTAGTAATTTTTCGCGATGATGCTATATTAATTAGGATCTTTGTGGGTGCAATTGATGGCACCCACTTTGAAGCTTACGATACCACCTCAAGATCAAGTTAGGTATCGTGAATCGAAAAGGGCGGGTTACTCGAATGTCTTAGTGGCATGTACATTTTGGTATGAGATTCACCCGCATTTACTATCGGTTGGGAGGGTTCCGCCCATGATGGTCGTTTGCTAAGATGTGCGATTGAGTCGGCCGGGGCACAAACTAAGCGTACCACATGGTGCATTATCCTTAAAACATTTCAAATCCCAACTGTTTTGGAGTATTATTAAAATTCATCAATCATCCTAATTAATTTTTTCACATAGGTAAGTATTATCTCGCCGATGCTGGGTTCCCGCTAGTTCCACACTTTCTTACACCATATATCGCGGTCAGAAGATATCATCTTAGTGACCAACAACGTAACTCTAGATACAACGGTGCCTTAATGCAAAAGAAATGTATAACTTCCGTCATTCATCTTTGCGGAATGTTGTTGAAAGGACAATTGGTGTGTTGAAGAAAAGATTTGCGTATCTTAGGCACGCTCCACACCATGATGTTGAGACACAAGCAAAGATAATTTGTGCATGTTGTGGGTTGCATAACTTTTTGCTCGATAATAATGATGATATATGGGAAGAAGAAAGAGCGACTATTGAAGAGGAAGGAAATGGAGAAGTAGGCGATGATGTGGGGATAACCATGACTCCGAGTGATGGTTGGACAGCGTGGAGAGATGGGTTGATGGTGACAAAATTTGCTAGTGGCCGTAATTGTCACATAGCAAATTTGCTAGTGGCAAATGGTGACAAAATTTGCATTTGCCACAGCTCCTATCAAACATAGCCTAAATACAGATTTAGTCTCAATAGCTTCAATAATGTACGAAATCAGCAAGTATTCAAGGATAGTTTGATCGGACATCCTGGGTAGTTATGATCAATGTTATAACTTCCATGGTGTTCAAATGTCACAAATCATTTAATTTGTCGATTAGTCACAGTTAATTTTCAATGAAATATATCATCAGCTTACACTCTGTACGTACAATAGCAATCTCCAATAGGGTTATATATATAACATAAATAATTTACATATCAAGCTTTAGGATTACAAGCTCATTTGGGACGCGTACTTTGTCGAGTTGAGTTGAGCAATAACTCTAGCACTTTGTCTGGATCAATTTAATCATTTTTTAAGAGTTATTCATTCGATTAATACTTTGCCTGCTACAAGATTATTATGAAAGTAATCTTAAAAATCATTTTCTGTCAGATAAACAGAAACTAGTTATGTTTGAATTTGAACATGATTCAAATGCAAATGATTTTTTGTATTTTTTTGGTTTTCGTTTGGTTTTCGTTTTACAATGAATAACAATGGATGGGAGGCAATGTTATCATCGGAATATATGTAGTCATAAGGTAAACACAGTCAACTACATACATTCTATAAGACAAGCCAAAATTAACAAGGGTTATGGAAGGGTGAAATCCACGACTTCTAAGAAGTTTTCTATATACCTGGTGGAGCTCCCCCAACCCCCGTACTCATTAGTGGGGCTAAGCTTAAATCATTGGCGGATGGTACTGTTACCATGGTAATCCGCCGCATTGTTGATGACATTTCTTGGAAATCGGTGTGCATCTTTTTCCCGTTTTATTGTTGATGTTGAATTGTATATCGTTTGTGCAGCATACGCGTCTCAAATGAGCTTGGTTCAGGACATCCTATAGCTGAAAAATAATTTGTTATAGTTGTAATCCTTAGAGCTTGATTTTTTTTTTTTTTTGGGTTATTTGGCGTTAAATTAAGAGTTGGAGGGAACGGCAGGGTTATTGTGGAGAGAATCTTGGGAAATTTTGATATTCTTTTTATTTCAGTTTTTATTAACTAACTAATAGATTTGTTAAAATAAAAAGAGAAAAAAGAAATTATTAGTAACTGTTTGGTGGGCAAGTGGGCCACTAGGGGCCGGTAGATTCTACCAGCAAAAGTGATAGTGAACAAATTCGAACTGTTTTGTTATCTTTTTTGTTTCCCTTGTTCATCCGGTGTTTGAATTTTTAATCCAATCTGTTTTATTCCATTGAAAACTATAGAATGTTGATATATATAGTCTATAAATTCGTATGTAATACAATTATGGAGCCTATCTGGAAGTGTAATTTTACATTCCTCGAGATGCCATAAGTAGTTGAAATACAATTGTGCTCTAAATCTTAAACCATTAATGCGTTATTGTGACATTCACATTAACGATTATGCATTCTCTTTTGTTTTCCCAGGTTATTAGTGTAAAGTGGAGTGGTTGAGTAATCTAGATTTTAGAATTTTACAGTTGTTACTCCAATTACTCTAATTTAGGCAACAATTACTCCAATCTGTTCCAGAAAATCATGCCTGAATAAGAGAATAGAATCTTTTGCACCCTTACAAAAGACGGAGATTGAAAAGAACGCCACATGTCAAAGGGATGGAGATCGAAAAGAACGACTTGGGTCATATGCATATTTTCTTTCAGGTGCAATCTCAATCATAGTACAAAATTAGCCATTTGGCCCGGCCTATGGCCGGACTTGCTACATAGATACCTAATAACTCAAAAGCTTAAAGTTCACTTGAATATATATATATATATAACTGTGCCTTTTACCAATTTTATATAAGAGAAGATGTATGTATTGAGAATTTTTCTTATTTCATTATGTGTTGGGTACTTGGTTATATCAAACCAAAATTTCCAAAAACTGTACTTGATTGCATAGCAGAAGTTCCGCAAAGAATGTATAATGTATTTTCCTACCAATAGGGTACCTAGATAAGAATGTTTATTATTGGGAGGGGGACATTAGAACTTTTTGGAGAACTTATCCAAAAAAAATATAATTTTTTGGAGAGAGATATTATGTGTTTGGAGCATCATAATTATGTGAAAATCACCAAGCAAATATTCTTATGCTGTTGAGGACAGCCTTTTTGCTCCTTTTTTATAAATCTGCCTTTGGAGCCGTTAATTTCATGAATTTGGAGTCATTACTGTTTCAATGTAATATTTTCATACGATTTTTTTGTAGATTTCTCTGCCACTGCTTTGTTTACAAAATTTTGCATGTCGATTTCAGGTTGGGAAAGCTTATTTTGAGCTGGTAGATTATTTAGAAGCTAATCATGCTGTGCATCCCCTTATAGTTTAGATGGAATGGATATATATACTCGACAGTTCTTTATGTAAGCTTCTCTTTTGTTTAACTTTGTTTAGCAGTGCAGAATATATCTTAATCTTATATTCAAGAGGTATGTTCTGTTCAAATAACAGGTTAAGATCCTTTCCAATGGACTTTTCTAATTTAGTTTGCTAAGATGGTTAGTTTGTGTTACCAGTGGGAGGTTTTGGAGTTTGGACCTGCTTTATTAATGTCTATGTTTTTTTTTTGTTTCAGTTTCAGTTTCATTTTTTCTTTTCAACTTTACAACCTTTCGCCTAAGCCCTCAAATCCCCATATTCCGATTGATTTTATTTGACTATCATACATACTAATTATGTTGTCAATAATGGTATATGGTTTTTATTTTGTCATGTAACTACCTATTTTTCTTTACTGAAACCCTCCTTATTGTTTGGTAGCATTTAAAGGAAGAGATGAAGTTGAGCTACTTGGCTCAGAAGTTGATTTCAACTGATCGCTTGGCTCCTCAATCTTGGTATTAGCCTTAATCTATGTTGTTTTCTTCACTTCTTTAACTCCGACACTTTGGATATCCAAATCATAGCTAGCTTGATTAGTGGGCTGGGAATGTTTGTTCATCCACTTCTGGCTCTTATATCTTTTGTGATTGCACCTTTTCGTTGGACCCTAGCA
This sequence comes from Coptis chinensis, assembly GCF_015680905.1. Classification (NCBI taxonomy): domain Eukaryota; kingdom Viridiplantae; phylum Streptophyta; class Magnoliopsida; order Ranunculales; family Ranunculaceae; genus Coptis; species Coptis chinensis. The sequence continues at coordinate 40,610,338 of NC_141462.1, read as the reverse complement.
ATTTCTATTTCTAAATGTTGCATCCTTCCATGAATTAAAATGCTTGAAATGAACTAAAGCTTTTGAACTCTAATTTTCTGCTTTCTTATTTTAACTCCACATGCATTTCATGGTCCTTATCTCATACAGGTGTGCTATAGGTAACTGTTATAGCGACCAAGTTGGATCTCTATTAGTTAAGCAAGTTAATGTGGGACAAATTATCAACTTACCTACCTTCTTGTTGCAGTAGTCACTCCCTGCCGAAAACTACCATTCCCATGTCGGTATCGTGTTATAAACTGTATGAAGAATGCAGAGCCAGGTTGGATTTTCTGCTCATCATCCAACTCAAAGATTAAGGCAATGCATGTCTTGTTTGTGAGTGTGCCCAACTTCCACAACAGGTACCACCTTGACCAATCTCATTCTCACTAACTGAACTGTTCTGTTTCCCAAAAGATACACAGACCAAGAATCCCACATATCTTTACATCCTTCGATGTCACATCAAAGTACATGTTGAGGTGTCCATCCCCATCACGCATGAAAATATGCCGCAAACATTTTCTGAACTGTTCAGACTCAAATGACTCCCCTAGCATCAGGAAGCCACCTGAGCGCTCAACTGGTACTTTCAATTCTGCAACTCCAACCTGGTCCAGAGAACATGAAAACACATCAAGAACTATAGATGCATCCGATAGTCTCTGCGCCATTTGTTTGTAGAAGTTGCAAGATTTGTTGTAGAATGGAGCTTCGCCACTTATAAGATCTCTGTGTGTTTGAATAGACTTACTGAGATCTGTCTCTACAACTTTCCCAGAACCAAAAGTTGCAGGTCCAGAGGTGAAAACCATGATGACTCAAAGATCTGTCACACAAACATATAATAAGTACAATAAAAAAAAAAAAAAAAATTGGTTTAATAAACAGCAAAGTTTCACTATTAATTTATAAGTAAAAATAAGCACCTTATCCCAACATTTTTTAGCTTTCTTTCGACTTCTAATGTTTTGCAACACACTATCTTCATGGCGAGCTTGAAACTCGTACTCGCACTTAGAAAGAGTAAAAACATTAGGGAAGAATTTGACCTTAATATTTGAAATTAAATGATGAAAAATGGTGATAGTGGTTGAAGTTTATCAATATGAGGCCCTCTTGAGCATAGATGATGTCAAACTAAAAAGCAATCATCTAGCATAGATTGAATCTAAACGATGAAGATTGAACCAAAACAGAAATGAGGCTCCATGACAAAAAAAAAAGTTTAGTGCTAGAGGAGGCCTTATGATGGCAGAGCCAAAGAGGTTGGGGGCTAAAGAAATGAGAGTATGTCCATCAGAAGTATAAGTGGACCGAATCGTCGTGATAAATTTTGGAAGGACCTATGCAAGATTGGGCCTAGGAAGTGAAGGTGTCCGATGATCGGTAAAGCTGGTGGACTCCGGATGCTATTGTAACGGTTCGCTCTTATTTTAAAGATATATCTAACCAAGACAAAGGAAATGAGGAACACTAAGAGGCAAGAAGTCGTGTTAGTGAAGTCAGCCATGTTTGATTTAACATACGTGGAAAAGTCGTGTTGAAATACATATATAGGATCGACAAAGATATGTAATTCGGTCGTTTCAAAGATATGTAATTCCGTTGTTTCAAAGATATGGAATAAATAATTCATCTTAAATTAATAAATAAAACACTTGCATTCCTACAATAAAATCACTCAAATTCAACAAAACATGAATAAAATGTCCATTAACAAATAAAAATCATTCATAAAATAGTTTAAACCCCAAAATGAATAAAAAAACAATATAAATTCAAAAAAAAATAAAATGCGCGTTGGTTAGGTACTTATGGACATGTCAAAACCTCTCCCTCTATGGACGTGGTACACTATCGAGTTTCTTCACATGGAAACAAGGCCCCTCTTTCATGTCTTCAAAACTTCATAAACACTTCTCTTGGCCCCTCTAAGCTCGGTTTCCAAGATGCTTCTCTTGGCTCGCTTTCGCCAAGGACTGGATATTTTTCGTTTTGAAAATCGATAAAAGCAAAATCGTAGTCACCAAAGAATTAATCAAATTAGTCATAAGCTTGAAACGCATTGCACAAATTTACTTACATTCACAAACAAATGTTGTTGAAGTGAAAAGAACAAAAGGAAGAAAAAACCAAAATAATTGAAAACTTCACCTCAGATGCTCGAGCACAATTTAAATCCGAAATAGGTCGATTGTGTTCCACATCGCAGTTGCGGCAAAGAGAGCCGATTATGGGAGATTAGTTTATTCGTTAGTAACATTAGCATATAACACCACGCCCACCTCGATCAATTATCGCAAAATGAGCATACCTCGTGGTTGCAATAGCATGACGATGAATGGTTGGATCGGACCACACAAGTGGACCAAGGAAACCTTAACAAAGTTCACTGGTCGGCCGGATATATTCTTCAACGACGCTCCACATTCTCATAATGGATATGTCAAAGATCTTCTCGGGTCTAGTCCCATGCTTCCAATGAATTTAACCATTGGGATCCAATCCATCTATACCCCTAGTTAGAGACACTACATATTGTCGGGTGCCTCCTCCTAAAGTAAGATTCTTCACATCTAAAGAAGTAGAAGTCGACCTTGTAACCTTCACAAGATCACTCAAATTAAAATGTAAGAAAAATGACAAATGTAGGTTAAAAAGGATAGCAAGTTAAGGGGAATAACTTGCATCAAAAAAGTAAAAGAAAATGGTAAAACTTATGGCATAGAGACCACCAAGATCAGCCGAGGAAGCTCAATGCATTAACAAACAATAAATCGATATCGACATTACTTGTGAAAACTATGAAGCTTGAGCATGAATAAATAGTATCCCCCTAGGATCAGATCCTCCAAATTTTAATAGTATATATTCTAGAGAGAGAGAGATTCAAATGTCTGCAGATTTATATATTCCTCATTTCATCTTGAGTCATGAATTCAAGTTTGTACCTAATGTCTGCAGCCAAAAATCTATCCTTGCAGTAAGTTAGGGTTTCCTTAGTTACTACTTAGCTCTCACTTTTCAGGTTTCCTTTTGTTTAAGAATGGAGATAAGATTTAAGAATGGAGATAAGATTTAAGAAAGAGGTTTTTATCCACTTATCCATTTTGGGTTTTTATGTATTTTGGGCTACAAACAATTGAAATCGCCAAAAAAAGGCGTAGAATTCATTTTTTTAGGTAAAATTTGATGTGTCAGTCTGAGAGAAAAAAAGGGGGATGACGTGGGTAGCATTCCCCATGTATCCACTACTTGGGATAGTGAACATATAAAATCTATTTTATTCAAAGCACTTTCATTGAAATAAATATGGAAGAATGTGATGCGGAATTACACTTTTAGTATCCTATGAACAAATAAACACACAATACTAATTTATTTAAGGCTAGGGGACTAAGAAAAAAAAAAGGCTAAGGAAATTACCTACCCCAAGAACTGGGATTTCAACAAGATATTTCTTTTGCTTTTTAAAAACACTATTCAAAGATTGTACCTCTATCCTCTCGACATTTATCTCTACCTCATTACTATTATTTGTGCTACATAAAAGCAGCTTCATGCTATCTATTACAGTGTACCAAATGTAAAATCTTCTGACATACTGGTAAGTCTTACCGAACCTTAAATAACCTTATGCACCCATAACAAAGCAATTGAGTCATGGACAATATGTTGAGAAATTCTAAGAAAAAATATGTAACAAAAAAAAAATGTACCCAATTAGCTAACAGGTTTTATGTTGACTTATTGTTGTTAAAATGTGAGACGGATACATGTGTATATCTCTATCTCCTATAGAAATATAAAGTGTCACAAAGCAGATAGAAATATACTACTAAAGCATGTGGGCATGTCAACACTGAATCTAGAAAATGGAGTATCCTTATTACATCGGTCACCAAGTCTGGAAAGCACCAATACAATTGAATCAGTCATGTTAAGGGCTTAAGGCTATGCGTATGCCACAGAATTGTATTCCACAAACATCTTGTGTCAATGCACATCAAACTATTATACAGGTGTGAGCTTATATAGTTGGCAAAGAGAGAAAAAGAGTTGTGCATCGTGTTTTCAAATGTAAATCAGTAATTTAAATAGAAAAGTGTTAGAATTGAGTTAGGTTTTCGCATACCTTGTTTGACCAACTGTAGTCTTCAAACTACAGACTGTTCAAATCGTTTCTCATCTAAAAAAATTGAGGTTACAATCTTATCTCTGAGTATTTAGAAATCTTCTCCTCATTAGTTCATAAATCATACCTTTCTTCTTTTTCTGGCATTTTTCAGATCATATTGCACTTGTGGAAAGGTAGTGATGAAAAGAAGTAACAACAGTAAGAATGGATTTGGATTATTATTTGTAAGGAGGGAAGATGGAAGGAGCATACAAAATCGGGTAATTAATTAATAAGAAAGGAAATAATAGTACTTGAAAAGGCCATCCTCCAAAACAGCCTGCTCATCGGGAGACCACTCAACGGCCAACTCAACATCTATAAATCAACTCCATTATCTTATCACGTAAGGTATAAACTAATTGTGTTATTGGTAACTCGTATGCCTCTGAACTATACCTCGCACCGCCAAATAACGCATTTGCCCAATGTTCAGGCTTACCATGCACCATCCACTCGTAAGCTTCAGGAGACTAACATACGTTTCACCTCTTGAGAAAACTGTGTCGGTAGATCTCTCCTGAAGCTCTCTGAAAGGTACCTCAGACAATAAGCATGGAAACCATTTTCAAATACCTGAGATATTGATTCTCTCAAGCCCTTGTCGACATCTGCCACAAATGTTATGGGTTGAGAAGTTGAAACTGCAGTTTTCAGTTACATTAAAAACCAATGCCAGTTATCGACAGTCTCCGAATCTACAACAGCAAAGGCAACTGGAAAACACCATCATCCCCATCGACTGCTATCGCAGCTAATAAAGTCGCCTGATATTTAGACTTTAGAGATACGCTATCAAGGAAAAGGAGGGGATGACAACCTAGCTCAAAGCCGTGCAAGGAGGCATGGAATGAAATAAAAAGACGATGAAAGGTTGAGTCATCTTTAGTGGTGAAGTCAGCAAAACTACTCGGATCAGTCTCCAATATCTTCTCACATAAAAAGGGCACTGACTCAATGATCAACTTTCCTGTTCCTGTCGTTGTTGTTGGACATATTCTTGAACCAATCAATAAATCAGAATTCGTTCATTCACTTTTAAGTCAGTCCCCCGTAAAACCCATAGCCAAAAGTCAGTCCCCCGTAAAAGCCATAGCCAGATAATTGATGGGTTACTTTTGTTTTTTTTTTTTTTGTGTTCACTGCGAATCCCAACAACAATCGAGTTTCTCAAGCCATTGGGAACGCAATTCCTAACTCAGCAAGGAAGATTGAGCCAATAGTCAAAAAGGTATTTAGTAGAAAGATTTTGGTTCATTTTCAAATACAGGTGAATTGGAAGAAGAGAATGGAGATAAGATTTAAGAATGGAGATAAGATTTAAGAAAGAGGTTTTTATCTACTTATCCATTTTGGGTTTTTATGTATTTTGGGCTACGAACAATTGAAATCACCAAAAGAAAGCGTAGAATTCATTTTTTTAGGTAAAATCGATGCACGGTCGAGAGAAAAAAGGGGGGCTGACGTGGGTCACTGGGAGCATTCTCAACTACTCAGTATTAATGGTTTTTGATATCTAGATATATTACGATATTTGGGGATATTTATTTAGATTTCAGAAAAAGATATATAAATATCAGGATATATTCAGAGATATGTACGACTGCAAATATCGAAGATATTTCGACGATATTTGAGATATTTGGTGATATTTTGTGTATATAACAATTTTATTTAATATTTACCATTATATTTCAAATAAATATAAATAATATATCATGATATATCAAAAAATATCCACAATATCCAAGATATTTATCGATATTTTATATATATCCACGATATTTGCATGTAAAACAATGTCAAATATCCCCAAAGAGAGGGATATATCCACGATACATATCCAGAAATTGAATATCGATAAATACACATCCTGATATTTTGTACTATGATCTCAATACCATTTAGTTTTCATATACTCAAACACCTCAAAACACTTATCAAAGGTTATCGGAAAAAAAAAAAAAAACACTTATCAAACATTTTCAATTCCGAATAAACTCGAAACAACATATCAATTTTTTTTGATAAATCCCAATCATTTTCACAACATTTTCTAACTAAAGAAACTAAAATTGAATTGCCCAATTTCATTAACATCAATATATTTAAGTAAATCTTTAGGTAATACAAACTTTCTAGCTTTAAATACTCTTCAAATTAATACTAAATGGGTGTAAATATCATGTTTGTGTTCTGTTTTGTTGAGAAAATTGAAGAAGTCTAAGCAAATTTGGATTTTGAGACGTGGGTTGGAAAGAACAGTGCGGATTATTTCAGAATTGAGATTTGAAAAAAAAAAAGAGGAAGTGAGGGTTTGGAGTGATTTTTATGGTGAGGTTATTAGGGTTTTTGAAAAACATTCTGCGATATTGGATTGAAGATATGGGTTTTTGGTTTTGGAATTTTAATGTTTTTGATTAATTTGATGGGTTTGGAATTTTGGATTGGCATTTTGGAGAGATGGATTGAAGAGGTTGAGTGGAGATTTTTTAGGAATGAAAGTATTTAAGCTACTAAAAGATGTTGTGTTTGGGCTTTTGTTTCATAAATAAGCCTATGGTTTTAAAGGGATGAGAATTACCGTTATAGGCTAGTTTGAAAATTAAACAAAGTGAACACACAAGAATTAGACCAAACCTTGAAAATCTATATAACAAAGAAGGAAAGTGGGGCCTGCAGGGTCTCCATCCTACGACCCTAAGCCTCTAATTCTATTTTCTGGGCTTATGACGTGGATAAATGTAGGGTTTTTTTGTGGTATAATGTTTTTGTGACCTCAAACAGGCCCATAGGATCCTCTCTTTTGTTTTCAGTTTTCTTCTCCAAACAAACTAACGAGATGCTCCATCACTCTCTTGCCTCATCCCTACCGCCATCATCATCACTTTCCATACTGGCGGCGCGATATTTTTATCAGACTGAAGCACGGAGACTCACTCTGGGCAAGGCCAACTAGGCGACCGCCTAGGGCCCCCATTTGTTGACAAAAAAAAAGCCCCCAATTCTCCACCCACTATCTAATAAAGCCCATATCCAAAATACATATCAAAGCAATAAAAGCCCAAATGTTAGATTGACCCAACTGATTTAAGCCCAGCCAATACAAATAGTAGAGAGAACCACTAGTCTTTGAGGAGTTGCAAACAAAACTGCTACGCTACCAGAGGTGCTCCCAATATACATGTTTTGTATGTTCCCTTAACCCTTCTCAATTCTCTATTTATTGTTTTTTCTTTTTAAATTAGATGAATTTGATTGAATTTTTTGTAGCATTAATCTTATATGAATTTGATTGAATTTTTCATAGCAATAATCTGCTTATATGAATTTGATTGAATTTTTCGTTTTATGTATGTTATATTTTGAATGACTCAAAAGTTTGAAAAGTGTTATGAGCTAGTTGTCTGACTTGCTAGTCTTTGTTGTTCAGAAATTATGTTGAGTGGTTAGTATCATGAGTAGCGCTAGAAAATATCTATCGGGTAGTGCTAAGAGAAAAAATAAGCAAAAACAAGAATAACTCGCTCAATCTCAGGCAGGAAGTATTCTTAAATTTCTTTCTATTAGTGGACAAACAGAGACATCTAATGAAGATGTTGCGCATGAGGAGTTTGAAAATATAGTGAATATGGAACATGACGAGAGGGGGAATGATGAATTTGAAGAGAGATCAAATGTTGAAGCTGAAGAGGAGATGAATAATGTTGAATTAGAAGAGAGAGTAAATGTTGAAGATGAAGAGACAATGAATATTGAAAGTCAATAAGAACTTAATGAAGCTATAAATGAGAATGGAGAATATGGACCGACAAACTATTTTGATCCGACAAATTGGGATAAGATTGATCATAAATATAGGGATTTATTGGTCGAAAAAGGTCCAATAAGAGACAATGTTACTGATTTTCCTAGAGATGATGAAGGTAGACATTTTTCAACCTTTCACTACGCGCAACGTATGGATAATGGTTTGAAGTAGGATCGAAAGTGGCTTGTTTATTCTCATTCGGTGGACAGGGTATTTTGTTTTTGTTGTAAGTTGTTCAAGCAACGAGGAAGGCTTTCTCAATTGAATAGTGAAGGATGTTTAAATTGGAAAAATCTTGGTAAAAAGCTTCAAAAACGTGAACAAAGTACTGAGCACAAAAGACACTTGAATAGTTGGTGTGAGTTAGAAAATAGGTTAGGAAAGAATGAAACAATCGATAAGAGTGTGCAGCAACAAATCAATCAAGAAAAAGAACATTGGAGACAAATATTATTGAGGATACTTGCTCTTGTGAAAGCTCTTGCTAGACATTTCGCGGGGACAATGAGAAGATTAAGGAAGAAAACAACGGTATTTTTTTTAGCGTGGTTGAAATGATTGCAGAATTTGATCCAATATTGCAAGAGCACATCCAACATATTGAATGTCATGAAATTCACTATCATTATCTTGGCCACAACATTCAGAATGAACTAATTCAGATGTTAGCAGGTGACGTTATTAATGTATTTTCTTTTGGGTAGATAATCCGTGACATTCTATTACTATAAGAGGTATCATAATTTTTTTTGTAAATGAGGTGAAAAATGCAATTCTTAAGAAAATTCAAGCGGCTAAGTAATTTTCAGTTATTCTTGATTGCACTCCAGATGTAAGCTATGAAGAACAAATGTCGCTGGTGAGACGATGTGTGGATGTCTCAACAAATCTAGTTAAGATTGAAAAGTTCTTTTTAGAATTTATGAAGGTGGGCGATACATCGGGTTTGGGACTCTTTAATGAGCTGAAAGTTGTATTGAGCACTCTTTAACTTGATATTAATGATGTAAGGGGACAAGGCTATGACAATGGATCTAATATGAAAGGCAAACACAAAAGCGTACAAAAAAGATTGTTCGAAATAAATCTTAGAGCTTTTTATACGCCATGTGGTTGCCATAGTCTAAATCTTGCATTGTGTGATACGACTAACTCTTGCTCTAAAGTTGTGTCCTTTTTCGGAGTGCTGCAACGTGTATATACATTGTTTTCTTCTTCTACAAAATAGTGGAAATTTTTTAAAGAACATGTTAAAAGAGGTCCCAATCTTACTTTGAAGGCATTGTCACAAACACGTTGGGAAAGTCATGTGGAAAGTGTTAAAGCGATTAGAAGTCAAGCTCCACAGATAAGAGATGCTTTAGTTGAATTAATGGATACTAGTGATGATCCGAAGACTAAGAGTGAAGCTGAGTCCCTAGCCACACATGATATTGAGAATTTTGAGTTCTTGATTGGTATGATTGTTTAGCACACAATATTGAATGATGTTAATGTTGTTAGCAAACTCTTACAAACTGAAGATATGCATATTGATGTCACTATTAGTGAACTGTAAAGGTTGATTTCCTTTTTTGAAAAGTATAGAGAAACCGGATTTGAAGAAGCAATGATAAAAGCTAAAGAAGTTGCAAGTGCTATGCAAATTGAGCCTATTTTATGTGAAAAACGTATCATTCGTAGAAAGAAACAATTTGATGAAAACACGGACAAAGAGGTGCCACAGTCAGCTAAAGAATCATTTAGAGTCAACTACTTCATTTTTACTGTTGACCAAGCTCTTTCTTATCTTAAGAGTAGGTTTGAACAATTTCAAGTATATGAGAAACATTTTGGGTTCTTGTTTAATTTGGAGAAGTTGAAGTCTATAGACAGAGATAGTTTAAAGGCTTCTTGTGGCAACTAAGCAGAGTTTCTGAAACATGACAATATTTCTGATATTGACGAGACATAATTATTTTTGGAATTGCAACTCTTGAAAGAAGTTTTACCAGATGACGCAAAGAAGACAATTGAAGTACTAAACCATTTGAACTTAAGGGCTAGTTGCTTTCCAAATGTCGTGGATTGCTTACAGAATATTATTAACTATACCCGTTACAGTTGCTTCTGCGAAGAGGAGCTTTTCAAAGTTGAAGATGATTAAGTCTTACCTTCGATCGACCATGTCACAAGATAGATTAAATGGATTAGATATGCTATCTATTGAAAAAGCTTTGGCAGATGAGCTTGACTATGCAAATGTAATAACTGATTTTGCAGCTAAAACTGTGAGACGGGAAAATTTCCGATGATACTTTACTTGATGTAATTAGTTCGTGATTTGGTGGGGTTAGATTTCATTTCCCTTACTTTCAAAATAAATAACAAATTTTTTTTTTTTTGCCTATATAATTTTTTTCTTTATTTTTTTTTTTAAAGCTTAAGGCCCCGCTTTGAGAGCTCCCCTAGGGCCTCTCAAATCTTAGGGCCGGCCCTGGCACGAGCAAATACTAGCTAGTAAAGTTACAAAAGAGGCTTTTTTATTGCCAACTCATTGAATAAAACAAAATTTTTATATCTTTAGGCCAGTATGACATCAGGCCTCCATCTCTTGTAGACTACGAAGATCGAACGTAGTGCAATATGATTATTTGTAAATCTTTAGCAAGTCATGCATGGGATGTTATCAAAAGTTATTATCTTTGATTTTGTCACATTACATCATTTTTATTGCTTTCACGTGTGAGTGAAATGGATAAATGTGGTAGTGACAACCTCACCATTTGATGATATCTTCATGGACCATCCGAAGTGAAAACAAATACATACACACTTCAAAAAAAAAAACAAAACAACGAGTTGTATATATAAGAACAAGGAGAAAGGAATTGTATATTGAACATTTGGCTTCCTCTAACATTTTATTATGGAATTGTTGTTTTTAAGGGTGCGTCAATCAAAATGTACAACGTACCAATTAAAACGGTTGAAATGTAAACTCTCGTCTACAATTGCTCACTGAGAAATATAGTATCTATAAATTGGCATTACTTATACGTATTGCACGCTCTCTCATGCCTATAACATTTGCAAATTAAGTATGTGCATATAAAATATTAATGTAAAAGAACTGATAAGCACCAAAAACTGCAATATGAAACCCCGTAGAGACATAGCATCTTGGTTAATTATGTGTGTAATAATAATGAATTAATTGTATTTTCGTGCTTTTACAGGTTTTTGCAATGAACGTAAAAAAGAGGATAAAGCCAGTATTTAAACGTGGAACAGTGTGTCTACACGAAGTATTCTGATTTAGCCCATGTGAAGCTCCATGAAGCCTGACCAAAGCCTGGGACTTAAATATGACATTTTCAGGTCAGAACAGGGTTAACGTGTCAAAAAACATCAAACTTCCGACAAACTAACATATCTTCTGAACCTGAACTCCAATTTTAGCAAGTGAACCATCATAATGATCAGTGCGACAAGCTCTATCCAATGCCAGATTTTGCAGAAAATCAACTGTCGAACCCGCCACTGGTCAGAGTACATGGGCCCAATATGCAGACCCACAGAATTTGGTTGCTCATTATTGATCAAGCTCACACGTCAAGCTATCATAATATATGCCCACGTGAATCAAGCTCTCAAAGTCAAGCTTCATTATCAAATCAAGCTCTCAAAGTCAAATATTCATTATTTATCACTTAAGACTTTTGTGCACACTTAACTCCCACCTAAGACTTTTGTGCTCACCTAAGTCTTAATTAGGTGGAAATTAAAAGTATTGATTAAGTGGCAAGCAAAAGTTTTGATCAAGAAAATCAAATAAAACAACTAATTAGATGGTTGGTTTAATGATGTGGTTGATTCACATGGAGGAAGGAAAATGAAGCATTCCCTTATGCTTAAAAAGAGAGAGTCTTCAAGGCACTTACACTTTACTTTGTAGTTAGTTTTTTTTTTTTTTTTTTTACTCCATTAGACAAGTTTTCACTTTCTTTCCAAGTTTCCATTTTTCTAGTTTTTTGTTTGTAATAAAAACTTTGTACTAGTTTTCATACTAGCAATCCAAATAAAATCTTTTTGTGAAAGTAGGAGTTTTCTCATTCTTCTCTTCTATCTCTACTCTTATAATTCTAATTAGAATTCACAAAATTAGGAACATGAGCTAAAACCCTCTCTGGTGGAGGGTTAATGACGTTCATGTGAAGATCAGGCTCCGTTTTAGGAGGCCTAAATCATTGCTTAGGACACATATGTTTATTTTACATTCTATCTCAAAAATGACAGTGATCGACTAAGTTTGGAGTCTGGAGCTCTAAACCCATGGGTAGAACTCACCCTGTAAACCTTGGCAGGTCAAGATGGTCGAGACATTACTGTATAGAGCGCGGAGAAATCAGAACCAGAGTGACTGTGTAAAACTCTAAGTCTTAATACACTGCCTCTCGATCAAACTCTCATCAAGATTGATTTCGAAGCCCTCCTACCAAAATCAATATGAAGAGAATGAGAGATTTTGAATTATAATTGTATAAGTCACATTGATATTTAAATAAGAAACAAATAGTACATGTTTTGTTAACTTAATGTGGCTAAGTCTATATCACATTGTACTTATAGTACGTCCTGTACAATAATGATTTAATATTTCAGAGACTTTGTGATGTTGGAGACTATTCCAAGTGTTATGGAATATCTAGTCCTATAGTTGTGTGGCTTTTTGTTGGGGTTAATACCGATACCAATCAATCCCCACTACACAGATAACTTATAATATGAAATAACTTGTAATATGACATACTACAACTCTAGACAAATTCTAAATATCCACTATAACCAACATAGCATGTCCAACTCTCTAAACAACTATTAACAATAAATAATAATATAAAAAAAAGAACAAGCATACCACAACACAAAGATGTACCGTGGTTCGGCCAATGGTGCCTACTTTTACAAGAGCTAATCCTTTTATAAAGTGGGAAGGAAGATTACAATCACTCATTTCAGTCTCTCACCTTACTAAATCACTCCTATCTCCTTACAAGTTTTTCTGGATGCAAGGGTTTTCTCTTAATCTTGATTGCTTTCAAAATTGGGTTTTCTCTGACTTGTGTTGTCTTTTTCGTGTGGTAGGTTTTGCCAAAAAAATCAAACCTTATATTGCAAACTCGCGGTTTTGCAAAAATAGAAACTTGCGAAAAAAATAGACATGGGCGTGGGCGCGCTCTTGGCAAGGCCAAATCCGAGCGCGCGTGCCCTCAACAACCTGTTCGATGCACTAACAACTTGGGCGCGAGCGCACCTCAAGCTAGACCAATCTAAGCGCGCACGCGCTCAGACCTCTTCATGAGAACATTGCTGATTTCTCTCCTCTTCCTCATGTGAGGGATAACTCCAACAATCTTCCCCTCCCGAACAGTAAGGGGGGATACCTCCATGTAATTTCCAAATCAACAGGAGGAGTCTGCTACCATTCCGGTGGTAGCATAACAAACATCAAACTTACCTTTTGGTAAGACTTTGGTCATCATATTCGACCCGTTCTTGTCGGTATGAATATTCTCAATACATAAATGTTTGTCTTCGAGTACTTCTCTAATCCAATGATAACGCACAAGTATGTGCTTGGATCTAGAATAAAAACTCGGATTCTTGCTCAAATGGATAGCGCTCTGACTGTCACATAGAACTACAAACTGTTTCTACTTTAGCCTTAATTCATCGAATAACCTCTTCATCCATATCATCTCTTTGCAACACTCAGTGGCTGCAATATACTCGGCTTCTGTAGTAGAGAGGGCAACACACTTTTGTAACTTAGATTGCCAAGAAACTGCTCCCCCTGCAAAAGTAACCAGAAAGCCAGAGGTGGACTTCATCGAGTCTACATCACCTGCCATGTCTGCATCAGTTTAGCCTTCAAGTAAAGGCTTACTCCCACCAAAACATAAACATGATTTGGAAGTGCCCTTAAAATATCTCAATATCCACTTAACACCTTCCCAATACTCTTTACCTGGATTTGACAGAAATCGGCTCACAACACCAACGACAAAAGCAATATCCAGTCTTGTACACACCATTGCATACATCAAGCTGCCCACTGCGGATGCATAAGAAATCTTTTCCATCTGACTCTGCTCATGCTCACTCTTTGGACATATCTCTTTGGTGGTCATGCGGAACTGGCTACCAAGCGGACAGCTGACTGGCTTCGTTTGATCCATGTTGAATCTCTTCAACACCTTCTCAATGTAGCTTTTTTGAAAAAACCACAACTTCACACTCTTTCTGTCACGAGTGATCCGCATCCCAAGTATCTGCTTTGCTTTACCCAAATCTTTCATCTCAAAGGACTTACTTAAGTCTTTCTTCAGCTTGGATATCTTGTTGATGTTCGAGCCAACTATCAATATATCATCCACATACAACAAGAGCACTATGAAATCCCCATATGGAAATTTCTGAACAAACACACAATGATCAGAAGCAGACTTCTTGTATCCTTGCTTCGCCATAAAGGAATCAAACTTTATGTACCACTGTCTCGGTGCCTGCTTCAACCCATACAAGCTCTTTATCAGCTTGCATACTAGGTGCTCCTTGCCTTTGACCTCAAACCCCTATGGCTGATCTATGTAAATATCTTCTTCAAGGTTTCCATGAAGAAAAGTTGTCTTAACATCTAGCTGCTCAACCTCCAGGTTTATACTTGCGGTTAGACCTAATACCACTCGGATAGAAGTCATCTTTACTACAGGAGAGAAAATTTCATCAATGTCAATCTCTTTCCTTTGATCAAATCCCTTCACAACAAGGTGAACTTTGTGCCTTGGGTGTGAATTGTTCCCCTCATGCTTGATTTTGTAGATCCACTTATTCTTGAGAATTTTTCTTCATTTCAGTTTCTCAACTAAGTCATAAGTGTGATTCTTATGCAAAGAATCCATCTCATCATGCATGGACTTCAACCACTTCTCTTTGTCTGTACCTTTAAGAGCCTCTTGATAGTACATAGGTTTTCCACCATCAGATAGTAAAACATACGTATGTGGTGGATACCTAGTTGAAGTTTGTCTCTCTCTGTCTGACCTCCTTACCCCATCTGCTTGTAGCTCAGGAGGATGCACTTCTGCTTGCTCAGGTGGTGGTTCATGCACTTCATTTGCATCTTCTATATCAATAGGTTCTATCCCATCATGAGCAATAGGATCATCATCATGAGCTTCAAACCCATGGTTCTCTGCATTCTCAATGCCTTCTGCACGTTCTACAGTAGGAACTTCTGGTTCTGAATCAACAAGATCATTAGTGAAAGCTTGTAGTTTCTCACCATTCTCAAAGTCTGCTATGGTTTGGTCTTCCAAGAACACAACATCTCGACTTCAGATTACCTTTTTGTTAATCGGATCATAGAGTTTGTAGCCAAACTTCTCATCCCCATAACCCAGAGAAATGCACTGCTTGACTTTGTCATCAAGCTTGGATCTCTCATCCTTGGGAATATGAACAAATGCCCTGCACCCAAATACCCTCAAGTATCCATAATCAACATCTCTGCCTGATCATACTCTCTCTGGATAATCATTATTTAAAGGCTTTAATGGCGATAGATTGATCACATGCATGGTTGTACGCATTGATTCTATCCAGTAACTTCTAAGTAACTTAGAGTGAGACACCATGCATCTCATCCTCTCTACAATGGTACGATTCATCCTCTCGGCTATACCATTGCGTTGTGGAATCTTCGGAACGGTCTACTCATGACGAATCCCATGACTCTGGCAATACTCTTCAAACGGCCCAATGTACTCACCCCCATTATCTGAGTGAATACACTTCAAAGGCTTCCCTGTCTCTCTTTCCACCATGTTATAGAAAATCTTGAACACGCCAAGTACTTCATCCTTGGTCTTCAGACTATATGCCCATATCTTTCTTGACGCATCATCAATGAAAGTCAAGAAGTACAAAGCTCCCCCGTGGGACTTTACTTTCATAGGACCACATAAGTCAGCGTGAACTAGCTCAAGGACATTGTCCTTTTTGTGAGATGAGAATCTTTGGAAAGACACCCTGTGTTGCTTTCCTACCAAACAGTGAGTGCATCTATTTAAATGCATACCTTTAATGTCTGGCAAAGTCTTTTGCTTGGCAAAGACTTCCAAGCCTTTTTCGCCCATATGGCATAGTCTCTTATGCCATAGCTCGGAGGAAGCTTCTTCTTCTGCCACATTTACTTCTGCTCTTATGCGATATTCTTTTTTTCGCCTGTGTCTTGTAAAGAGAGCAAGTTTATTCCCTTTGGCTGGTACAATGGAACCTCTTCTCAGTTTCCATACCCCGTTACCAAACGAGTTTAGAAAGCTATCATCATCTAACTTCCCAATGGAAATTAGGCTTAGTCGAATGTCAGGGACATGCCTTACATCCTTGAGTGACAAGGTGTAACCGACATTTGTTTCTATATGAACATCCCCAATGCCTACAATATTTGAGACTTCACTATTATCCATCTTTACTTCACCAAACTCACCACAACTATAGATAGTAAAGAATCCCCCTGTGCGGTGTGACATGATAGGATACTTCTGTATCTATCACCCACTCTGTATCCTGGCATGAGGTACTAAGACAGCACACACCATATTCTGACACAATTCCCACTAGACCATCGTTGACTAGTGCGGTAGTATCTTTACCCTGTGTTTTCATTCCTCTGTACCATGTCTTCATATACACAGTTATTTTTCTCATCCCTCTTTAGTGTTCTGCACTCATACCTGAAGTGACCTTTGGTGGCACAATAATAATATTGTCTCTCTGCCTTAGGAGTTATAGCTTTACCCCTAGATTTGCTTCTGTCATCACCTCTAGAATGAGATGGTTTTCTGCTCTTACCTCTCCCCCGCTTCACTATGACAATATTATTACACTATATTCTGACACAATTCCCACTAGACCATCGTTGACTAGTGCGGTAGTATCTTTACCCTGTGTTTCTGTTCCTCTGTACCATGTCTTCATATACACAGTTATTTTTCTCATCCCTCTTTAGTGTTCTGTACTCATACCTGAAGTGACCTTTGGTGGCACAATAATAATATTGTCTCTCTGCCTTAGGAGTTCTAGCTTTACCCCTATATTTGCTTCTGTCATCACCTCTAGAATGAGATGGTTTTTTGCTCTTACCTCTCCCCCGCTTCACTATGACAAGGATCTCTGAGTGAGAGGAGCTGCTTCTTGAACCCCTTCTTGTCTCCTCATTTAACAATGCCCCAGTAGCCATCTCCATGGAAATAACTCCATCCTCAGCGGCTCTGTTAAGAGAAACTGCTAACGTCTCCCAATTGTCGGGTAGAGAGGTTAATATGAACAAAGCCTCAACTTCGTCACCCATATTAATCTTCATCAAATGCAACTGATTGATGATATTATGTAGTTCATTAAGATGCTCAGACATTGAAGAACCTTATTTGTACTTCGTGTTGGCAAACTTCTTAATGAGCAGCACTTTGTTTCCGGCCGACTTCCTCTCATAGAGGTCTTCGATTTTCTTCCATAAGCCAAAAGCAGTAGTCTCTTAGGATACATGGTGAAAGACACTGTCGTCAATCGACTGTCTAATGTACCCTATTGCTTTTCTGTCAAGCTTGCTCCACTCAGCCAAAGGAATCATTTCCGGTTTTTCTCCCCCATTCTCAATGGGTTGTCCCAAGTCCTTGCAGTATAGCAAGTCTTCCATCTTGGCTTTCCAAATAGTGTAGTTTGCTCGATTCAGACTAATCATGCGAGTGTTCATAGAATGGTCCATCTCTCCAAGTTATTTAAACTCAAATCTTCTTTCATGAATTTCGACAAATACCTTCCGAGCAAGATTTGGATAACAACCTAGGTTAATCTAACCTAGCTCTGATACCACTTGTTGGGGTTAATACCGATACCAATCGATCCCCACTACACAGATATCTTGTAATATGAAATACTACAACTCCAGACAAATTCAAAATATCCACTATAACCAACCTAGCATGCCAAACTCTCTAAACAACTATCAACAACCAAATAATAATGTAAAAAGAAGAACAAGCATACCACAACACAAAGATGTACTGTGGTTCGGCCAATGGTGCCTACTTCCATAAGAGCTAATCCTTTTATAAAGTGGGAATGAAGATTACAATCACTCCTTTCAGTCTCTCACCTTACTAGATAACTCCTCTCTCCTTACAAGCTTTTCTGGATGTAGGGTTTTCTCTCAATCTTGATTGCTCTCAAAATTGGGTTTTCTCTGACTCGTGTGTGTCTTTTTCGTATGTTAGGTTTTGCCAAAAACTCAAACCTTATATTGCATACTCGCGGCAAAGAAACCTCATTTGCTAGTACAAATAAATATCATGTTCATATAACAGAAAAGGGAGGGGTTCTAGTAGGGGTGCCATTCTTTTCCGAAAACCCAATTTTTCTGAATTCCGATCTGATATTTTTCTGAATTTGGCAATAATATTTGTGTTCCGATATCCGAAATTCTGATATCCAATTTTTCCGAAAAATAATTGGATCGGAATTGGATGTGTTTTCAAAATCCGATCCGATCCGATTTCCGATTAATTTCTGAATTTTTAACATATTGCGGTCAATTTCATATAGTTACTAAATTAAAACTGTAGATAGTTTACAAACCAAATAAAAACCCTAGAGAAGTAGAACATTGTCTCTCTCACAACTTCAAGAAATCAATATTGTCATTCTAGTACATGTCTCGATTTCTCCCATCTTTCTATTTACTGAATTAATGCATTAACATGAAGAAATTAAAAACTTGCTGAATGAACGTGCTAAAAGATCAAAGTTGTTTACTGAATTAATACATTTCAAAATGATTGCTAAATGAATGTATTAACTGGATAAAAAAAATGGTTATCCTAAAAGAGAATCCAATTATATAATTCAAATTTCCGATTTACTTCCGTATTTTGCGGATTTTGAAATTTTTTAAATTTTTTCGATTTTCCGAACTTTCCAAATTCGGAAAAAAAATTGTCATCCAAAAAAAATTGGAAATTTTTCCGAAAGCCCTTTATCCGACCCGATCTGAAGTCACCCCTCGGTTCTAGGGGCATATATTAAAAAAATACGTAAACAAACTCATGTTTGTTACGACATTTCTAAGTTTTAGATTTGGCTAACTTTTTGTACATATGATCTGTAACGCCCGCATTTAAAATATTTATTTATTTATTTAAAATTTGTTGGATTGGATTTAGGATACGTGGGCCTTATTTCTGGGCCTGAGTCTGTGTTGGGCTTAGGTTTTAAACCCAGGTATATATACATATTTTTCTAGAGAATAGGGTTTTTAGATAAAAATAAAATAAAAATGGAGGCGGAGATAAAAGGTCGCTTGCTAGAGTGTTGGAGCTTGATGATTCGAACTATGAGGGATTCGGGGAGCTGTTAATTAATGTGAGTAGTTATATTTTAAATTTATTTTACCTAATCTACGGAAAAAGCTTTATTATCAGAGTTTTGTTTCCTCTCAGTATACATTTTTATTGTTCTGCTTACTGTAGATACTTTCACCCTGCCGAATTGTAGTAAATATTGTTAGCATATTGTTTTGCAACTGTGAACTGGGGAACTCTGAAAAATAGAGTGTTGAAGCTTAATGGGCTCGTTAATGGGGTCGCGAGCCTGAGATAAAGAAATCGCCCAGTAAGTTACGTGAACTGTTATTGTTGTGGTTTTTGGTTGATTTCTAAAGGAGGATTGATGTCAGGGGGGAGTAAGGGTTTTATGTTTGGCTATTGAGGTTTGAATGGGTGGGCTGTTGGAGCTTGAAAGGCCGTTAATGGCGTCGCCAGAAATCGTCTGGATTATTGTTTGAACTCGTTTTTTTGTGGTATGGTTGGTGGTAGCGAGTGATTGAGTGCTGGAGAGTGGGGAAAGTGCCGTGAAGAGCTTTTGAAGGGTGTTAAGGGTACTGTTGAAGCTCCCAAATGGTTCGCTAATGGCGCCGACTACGAATTTTGAAAAGTGGGGGAATCGAGTTTTGAGGGTATCAAAAGATGGGGTTTTTCTGGGGGTTCAAAACCGAACCGTTTCGGTTAGGTTGGAGTGCTGGTGGGTGGTTAGTGGTGGCTGGTGGAAGAGCTGCTGTGAGGAAGAAGGAGGAGGAGACGACCTGGTTCTATTCTTAGTTGGGCTTGGGGCTTGGGCCTTAGATGGTTTAGTTGCTGGGCCGAAATCTAATTTTGTTGTTAGGCCGGCTCACATTAGTTTTCTTTGGATCGGTTTTTCTATTTTTTGTTTTGGGCTTGGTCCATATGTTTTAAAGTGGGTCAGGTTGATTCACTAGGCCAGTTTAGACTTTTGGGGCCGAGGTTTGGATTTGGGTTTGGCTAGTTGGGTCCGAACCATTACCTTAGTCATGAGCCCATGAGCCATGCACCTTGACCTTAGCCATGAACCATGACTATGACCCTGAACCTGTTGAACATGGAAATGACATGTTGACTTTGATATTGACCGTTGACCATCGACCATCGACCATTGACCATTAACTGCGGAATGTTGACTTTTTCTAGATTTTCACATATTTAATTTTATGGACAATTGTAATAATAAAATATTGTCGAAAATGGTATACCCTTGTTTGTCATTATCTAATTAAGATTTGACGTGAGTGGTGTGTAAAGAATATAAATATTGGCACGTAACAAGAGGGGAATTCTTATAAGACTTAGATATATACATTTTTATGATAATTAAACTACACATGGACTCAGATTCATGGACTTTAGTATTGGGCTTTTGACAGTTGATCAGTTTGACTTGACTTGTGATTTGTACTTGAATAATTATGCGTGATATTTGGACTTGAGTTGTTTTTTTTTTAAAAGTCGTTTCATTTTGACATTGGTAGAATGGATATATATTTTGATTATTTATTTCCTATTTATATTGTGCACAAATGGAAATAATGCGTGCTTTTGATGGTGAATTGAGTTCACATAAATATATTGAATGAATACATTACATGATTGATTACTATTATGAGTTGCTACTTAAATAAATTGTAGTATTTATGAAGGCTTGAGATATTCCATATGGTGTAGTGTAATATAGGATTGGCATGTGAAATAATAAATTTTAAGATTTGATATAGAGATGCTTGGATATCGTGCAATGAATAGTATTGACACGTGATAATGTGGATTGTATTATAATGGGAAACATTGAGCTTCAGTACAATTAAGTATACTGGCATGAGATAGAACAAGAATTACTATGAGACATGAATGTATGACACCTTAATAAATTACGTAATGAAAATCCTAGAACCTAGTTACCACAACTCATGTGATTTGGCCTTTGTGATGGGCGTATGTGATATGATTGGCCCTTCTAGCGTAAGTAATTTGATTGGCCCTTATGGCTTAGCCGAATAGTGACTTGATTATTCCGTTTGCAAATTTAGAACGAGACGCGCGATATTTTTATGCCGAATAGTGGTAGTACTCACATAATGGTTTTCGTGTGAGGGTTACTTGGTATGTGATATCCCGCTTAGGGTAGCTACGCACGGAGTGGTTCATTATGTGAGGGGAGGCATGTGGATGTATATGTTCAGCGTTGGGTAGCGATTGTGGTAGCCAGGGAAACTAGGTAAGACATAGATACGACGTGATTTTAAGGACACGCAAAGAAAGCCTTTAATAATATAATTATGGTAATATATTGGTTAATGATATATTTTTAAATATATGATTGTATATGGTTTTGTAAAAGGGTGAGTCAAACTAATTACTTGTGCAGAGACGACCCACTCTATAATTGAGCATGAAATGCGGTAAGTATAAAATATGCTGGGCTGGTTATTAGTTTAGTTATAACCTAAGACGCCTCAATGGAGGAACTACATGCCTTATTTATTATGTGTATGGTTTGTTGTGTGGTTGGTGGGAAGTTAAGGCGCCCCAGTGGAGGAACTACCTGCCTTAATTATTATAATTAAGAATATTGTATTAGTTGTTAGAAGTTAAGGTGCCTTGGTGGAGGAACTAACTGCCTTATTTATTGGGTATATATATGTATTAGTATGATTTGTATTTTAGGGCTACTCACACCAGCATTGTTTATAATACTGACCCAATTTGCATGTTTGCTTATCGGGTGTGTTCATTAAATGAACATAGTTGATAAGTCTTGACAGGTTTAGTGTTGAAGAAGGTTGGTTGCTGTTTGTGGTTTGCGTTAGCGTCGCATTTCAGGATAGATTTTGTTTTCCCTTGAGGTAAAATAGATTTTCAGTTGAGATAATGTTATTTATATTTTCATTTATAATTTTAATTAAAGAGTTATTGAAAGGAGATTTGTAACCTAATCTTATTTGTGAATTTTTGTAATGAAGAGGACTTTTGTTTATCTTAAATTTTTATTGGTTTTTAATTATCCGTGTATTTAAACTGATTATGGGTTTTTGGGAGTTGAGAGTGTATCACACCTTGAAAATCGAAGAGTCGGGAACAAATATTGTTTTTCTGAATTCTGTCGAAATTCGAAGTGTGACAGTTCTTCCAACTATTAGATGTTGTAGACTTAAGTCAGCTTTTAGCAAACTAAAGAGTCTACCACTTATATAGCTAAAAAAACATGAACACATAGAAAACGATGGTCCACCACTTCCAAGCTAGTTATAATTAGTGGCAATAAACTTCTTAAAAACAAACATGCCCATCAAACTGAAACCATCAATGCATCCTCGATCAATTATAAGAACATCTCTAATGGGGGTGTAAACAATATATAGTGTAGAGTTTACACCCTAGGTGTCAAAAAACTCTTTTCAATGGGGGTGGTATACCATAGGTAATATAGTATTAGTTAATAGAGGGGGTGGGGAATTTCCCATCCGGCTATTAGTAGCTAAAATGCTCGAGCGACACTCAAAGCAATGTATGAACAAAAAAGATTTTGGACACCAATTAAAGTGACGTTTGACCCAACTCCAGAAGTTGCAAAAGAGAAATGGGTTCTTCTCTTAGTCTCTAAAACGTGTTAGTCTTATTTTTTATTCACTTTCTCTACTGCACCTTTCTTTACTAGCCTTTCCATATCTCTTCTTTTCCCCTTCTTTCTGCTTCTTTCATTTCTTTACTTGCTTAAAGGTGTTTTAAGCTTTAAATATGCTACAAGATATGCTTTTTAATTGCTTTTTGTAAATTAATTGTCTAAATTTACACCAAGATAAGAGCTCCTTAGTGTAATTTACCTTGGTGTAAATTTAGACATTTACACTTTTACTTGATTTTATTGATATGGGGAATTTGAGTTTTCACTAGATTCTTCAACTTATGCTTTTATATTAAAAAAATATATATAAAATTACACCCCTCATTGGAGAAGCCCTGATAAAGTGAACTGGTTGGGTAATACAAATTCCTTAGTCGTTACATATTCCTTAATAATCCTTACATTACAGCTTGTGTTTGGTTGAGATGAATTAGGATTCGTGGAAAAGTGAGTAGATATTTAAGAAGATGTTTATAAAAAAAACATGAGTTTGTCATGCTGACATGCTGTTCCATAAATTCATGCCCCATGCATTAGCAGATGCCAACTAGCAAAGTTGGTAAAACCTTTGAGTGATGATACCCAGTGGCGGAGCCAGGGGGGGCCCAGGGTACGCCCTGGCTCACCCTCAATTTCTTCCAAAAAAATGACTACTATATATATGAAAATGATTTTGTTACTAAACCCTTACTGTAACTGACCAAAAATAAAAACCTCCTTCCCTTAACTAACATAAGAAAGCTCTCCATTTCTAATTTTATGTATTTTGAGAAACAACACTTTTGGCAAGTGTTTTTCCTTGTTTGGAAAAACAAAAAAGATGAAAGAGAAAAAAAGAGTAATAACATTCTCAAATCTCAGTCCCAATAATTCATATGTATGTTTATTGGTATGTTTTCTAAACCTTAATTCCCCAAACTCTTATTTTTTTAGTTTTTTTATAATAAATTTTATTAGTTATAATTCAATTTTGTACGTAATGAATTCAATCCATCGATTACTTGAGTCCATTACAATTTTAATTTGTTGCATAAAATTGTAGTAAATTTACTTTTGAATCTACTTAAAGCATTGATTGGAATTTTGGGATTAAATGAAAACGAAAATGAAAACAATTAAAATAAATGCTAAAGTGACCACAAAAAAATGTCTTGGTGTCTAAACATGTATAGTTTAAAACAATGGTGGGATAATAAACCATGTTAAATAACAAGCTAGTTTGAAAATTAAACATAAGAATTATGTTCCCAATCCAGAATTTGTAAACGCTTTGTAAGTCTGTAACACCATTTTTTGTTATTAATATTAATTACCCTTTAGCCAAAAAAAAAAAATGTCTAAACATTGTATAATATTTTTTATTGCGCCTATGTGTTTATTTTTTTTCCCAATGCCTTTTGGACTATTTTCCTTACAGTTCTAAAGAATTCATTGTTTTTTTCATTTGTGGAATTTTAAAGTGGTTTCCATAAGCATATATATTTGTAAGAAGCATATATTTGTAGGCACTTTCTTCTTAAGTTCCTAATTTTCTAAAGCTAAATGTCCGTGTAATTTTTTTTTCTCCTAAATCGATCTATTAAGCAATCTAGTCTTTTGTAATTCCAAAATTTACATATCTTTTGTGATGGGATTCGAATTGTGTTTTTTTCTTTTTTACTTTTAAAAAATATGCAAGGGAAAACAAAAATTCGACAAATTGGGTGTTATCTTATTTTAGTTTTTATATAGTGACTAGTTGTGGCTCACCCTCACCCAATTTCCTGGCTCCATCTTGATGATACCAGGACATGACATCATCAAAGAGTTACTAATCTAATTTAAAACAAGCTTACCAATAAAAATAAAATAAAATTAAGCCATTATTATATTACAAATTTCATTTTCAAAAGGAAATCACAATCTCCGAAGTGTAGCTACACTGGCACAGAAAATTGACACATTTATTTGACATAGTGATATGGCAGATGATACATGTCTTGTATCATCATGTTACACGTCATGTATCATTGTGTAAGAGGGTGATACATGCCATATATCATTCGCCACATCACTGTGTCGGGTGAATGTGTCAATTTTCAGTGTCTGAATTATTGCACAATCTCCACGCACAGATCACTGCCACACGAAATGTCGAAATTAGATTGGCATTTTGTACAAGTCACATGACATGATGACAGTATAACACAATAAAATTCCCTGCCGGTCATGAGTTGAGAAACGCAACATCTGGGCGTACACAATCATTTAGTAGAAACTTGTACAAAAATCAACCCCGGCTCTCTGCCTTCTCTTCATTTCCCACTCTGGTTTTTTTTATTTGCTTCCCCTCATCTCTCTCTCTCTCTCTCTCAAACTATGGACGATTCAAGATTCATTAGTAGTAGTAGTAGTAGTAGTAATAGTAGTAGTGACTCAGATTTTTGTACCAAGGGTAACATGGTTAAATTACCACCCGGTTTCCTTGATCCACTTCCTGACTTATCAGTTGTTCGAAACAACTCTCAAACTTGTAATAATGAAAGGAAAGGCGAGGTGGAAGTGTCTTCATATTCTTTAAGGTCTGTGAAACGACGTGGCGGAAAGAAACATGCAGCAGTAAGTGTAATAAAATTATGTGTCGTTATTTGTTAAATTCGAGTTATAAGTATCAGTTTTGTTATTGTTTGGTGTAACAGGTGAAAAATGTCGACTCGTTAATTTGCATGGATTGTAAAAGGAAATGATCTTGTCTAGAAAAAAAGGTTAATGTAATGGCCGTTTTTAGAGTATTTTATTGTTAAGGCGAATTGATGAACTGATGTGTTTTGTTTTTATTCTTCTTTATGTGGATGAAATTAGGGGTTCTGATCTTTCGGAGCTAGAGAGTTTGAGCATTTTGGAGCTGATGGTGTACTTGAGTATTTTGAGAAAATTGGGCAGATTTTGATTTCCAGGGAGGAAAAGTTGATATTTAAGAAGGAAGAAGAACATAAGCAATTAAATCGTACGACGTTACGTGTGAAAGAATTGAAGGAAGAAGTGAGAGTTTACAAGGACAAGGCTTATTTGGAATTGAAAGAAGAGTTGAGAGTTTACAAGGATAAGGCTTACTCGGAACTGGAAGAGGAGTTGAGAGTTTACAAGGTTAAAGCTTATTCCAAATTCGAAGAGGAGTTGAGAGTTTACAAGGTTAATGCTTATTCCGAATTCGAAGAGGAGTTGAGAGATTACAAGGTTAAGGCTTATTCCGAATTGGATGAGGAGTTGAGAGTTTACAAGGATAAGACTTATTCAGAATTCAAAAAGGAGTTGAGAGTTTACAAGGATAAGTATTATTTGGAACTAGAAGAAGAGTTTAAAGTTTACAAATATAAGGTTTATTCGGAATTGGAAGAAGAGTTGAGAGTTAACAGGGATAAGACTTATTTGGAATTCAAAGAGGAGTTGAAAGTTAACAAGGATAAGGATTATTTGGAATTCACATAGGAGTTGAGAGTTTACAAGGAATTAGCTTATGCGGAAGTGGAAGAGGAGTTGAGAGTTCACAAGGATAAGGCTTATTTGAAATCGGAAGAAGAGTTGAGAGTTCACAAGAATAAGGCTTATTTGAAATCGGAAGAAGAGTTGAGAGTTCACAAGAATAAGGCTTATCTGGAATTGGAAGCAAGGAATGAAGTTTTTAACAAAAGAAGGAAGAAAGAAGAAACTGAGCAAAACGAAATTCGAATTGAAACTAGTGAAGGAGTTAATGGTGTTTGGTCCTACAATTTGGAAATTAACGAGAACCGTTCCAACAGTAATGACTTTGTTCCCGAGTTTCCCGTCTTTGAGTTTAATCCCCGTTCTTCAAGTGGAATTTGACAAGTTGAAGGTATTAACTCTTCCCTCCCAAATTTTTGCCTAGCATTACTTTATATTTTCAAGTGGAATTTGACAAGTTGAAGGTATTAACTCTTCCCTCCCAAATTTTTGCCTAGCATTACTTTATATTAATGTGCATTTTGAGATGTCTAACTTATATCTGAAATGGTCATTGCACTCTGACTGGTCTTGTAATGATATCACGACAAACGAGATAAGTTTGTATATTGTTAAACATTTTTCAGACAAGGAGAATATGAGGAAGAAGAAGAGAAATCATGAGGTTTTGGACAATCAGGTTACTATGGAGACCAAGAACAACGTAGCAGCGGAGGTACTGAAGGTGAAAAGTGAGTTTTTGGAGAAATCTGGCAGTAATGAGGAGGAAAACAGTAATGTCATAAAGGATACGTCTGTCACCATTCCTAGTTCTATGGGACGTGCCAAGAGGAGAACTGCACATGTAAGTGTATTCCTAATCCAGACTTTGTTTCTTCCTCATTTAATTTCAAAGTTTCCTTTTGGTATTGGAAGTAAGATTAATTAACCATCTAGCAGATTATTTATATCTTGGGATGAACAGAAAAAGAAAGTGACTTCGTTGGGTTGTCACCAATCATCAATGTGCCACCAATGTCAGAGGAACGATAAAGGGAAGGTTGTTCGCTGCATGGAATGTGGATCAAAAAGATATTGCTTCCCCTGCATAGAAAAATGGTAAAAACTTACGTCAAATTTCTAATATCTTATTGTGACTGTTAAATGCTCATCATAAATCAAAGGGGTGATGCCATTTCAAAGTTTTCTTGGTATCATTCTGGAGATATGCATGCTTGATGAATTGGACAACGTGCATATTGTATGCCATGTAACATGTACACAACATTTTTCAGAAATAATCTGTGTGGGAAACGTGTCGATGTGTCCATATCGGATACGACACATGCACTTCTTGTTTGTGATATACCTTAATTTTTGATTTTTCGTCGTGTTGGGCACTTTGTATCCGTGTCTGAGACGGATACACTTGCCTGTGTCAATGTAACTTAGATTAGCAGTATTTGGGATCTCCTACTTGTCCCACCTCATCAGGTCTCTTAGGTTTGGGAAGCTCGATCAATCCTTGCTCGAATAACGATGTGAAGAAATCTTCAACATCCTCATTTCGAAGGGCAGACTTCTTCTCTTAGATGGTATGTTATTGCAAACTATGTACTTCAGCGTAATAGGTATTGTAGCTGAATCATTATTTATAGTGCTTGCTTGCTCATCTGTGAAATTGGAATGCATGAATGTGGTATGGGTGGTTGCGGAGCTTTAGTGGTAAATATTCTTCTTGTCTTCCACGTGACTGAAGCTTTTTATTTATTTGGTGTCTAGTAGTAACTCTTGCATGTGGCGCTACTTGTATTCTGTTAACATATGGAAAATATTGTCTCTATTCCATATCCTGAATTTTACTACTACTTTCATAGATTATGTTCTTATATTGGTTTTCTATGTCAACATATATCCTGAATTTTCTGTTAACAAATAGTTTCTTGTTTGTTGCTTTCTGTTCTTGACATTTTTTGGATCATAGGTATCCACAAATGTCACATGAGGAAATTGCAGAGTCTTGCCCAGTTTGCCGTGGAAATTGCAATTGCAAAGCATGCTTGCGGAAGAACGAAATATCTAAGGTTTGTTTTAGTATAGCTAGCACATTCGTCTTAATCTATGCCACTCATTTCTTCTCCACACTTTTTTAATGTTATGTACCCTATCCATTTCTTTTAGGAGAAATATAACTCAGCTATGGATATCTCTAAAGATGATAAAGTTAACTATTCCACATATATGCTGCATTCACTCCTTCCCATATTGAAAGAAATTGATAAAGACCAGACGAGAGAAAAAGAGGTAGAAGCTAAGATTCGAGGTAATTTGCTTAATTTTCTGCATCTGTTTGGATTGTTACTTTTTGCTGAACTATGATGGCCATTCTGCCCTGCATCAGTTCTGCAGGATGGCCATGGCAGACAACAGGCCACCTAATGAAACACTATAATGCTAACTTATTTGATATTCGTGGGATTGCAACCTTTTTGATAGTCCTCAGTGTAGATGTCCTTGTTCAAAATTGTAACAGATACTACCAAACTTCACCAATTGTTTGTTTTGTACCAAGACCTTAGTTCAACCAGTAATGCTTTACTTTTTGTTTTTGTTTTTTGATATTATACCTGTCCTAAGGAACGATATAAGATAGAACACAATTTTTTCTGAAGTAGGTATTTCCCCCACTTTTTTGTCGGTAGATGTATGGTGTCATGCATCCATCCAGTTTTTTGCCAACTTCTATTTCTTAATTGCTTTTAGTTGAAGTACATTATGACAATTACGTATAATCATACAGTGGAAAGCCACATACGCGCCCCTTCATTTTCATTATATAGCTATACGCTAACTTGGAGTTTCATTTATAGGAGTCGCGGTTTCTGAGATAAAGTTGCAACAGTCAGATTGTGCGAGTTATGAGCACGTATACTGGTAGAAACTCCCTTGAGTATCCTTTCATGTCTGTTTACTCTAATTCATATACAGGCTGATGCGAAACTCCCTCTCGTTTTTTTTTGGGTCTTTGTGTGCAGTGACAACTGCAGAACTTCTATTTTTGACTTCCACAGAAATTGTGTGAGTTGTTCTTATGATCTATGTCTTACTTGTTGTTGGGAGATTTGTAATGCTTGTAATCCAGGAGCTGGAGAGAAAGTAACAGTTGAATACTCCTACAGAGGGAGTAAGTATCACCATGGTGGAATGGCTCAGGAACAACATATGGAATCCCGTCCTGACCCTAGTTCTGAAAATGTCTCCAGGGAAAAATCTGAGTGGAAGGTGGAAGGAAATGGTAGAATTTCTTGTCCTCAAAAGGAAATAGGTGGTTGCTCTGGCTTTCTTGAGCTGAAGTGTCTATTCCCAGAGAATTGGGTTTCAGAGATGAAAACGAGAGCAGAGGAGATAGCTGCCAGACACAAACCACTTACTGATCATGGAACTTCTACACGATGGTGCACCTGTTTCAACTCTGTTGGTGAGATTGATTGGGGCAACAAGAACTTAATCAAAGCCGCTTGTCGAGAATATTCTAATGACAACTATTTATATTGTCAATCTGCTAAAGATATCCAACAGAATGACATTAATCATTTCCAGAAGCACTGGATTAATGGTCAGCCAATTATAGTCCATGATGTACTAAAATTGACATCTGGATTGAGCTGGGAGCCGATGGTTACGTGCCGTGCATTGCGAGAGAAGAAAAATTCAAGAGACTTAAGTCGAAAGATGAAAACTTCCAATGGTTTGTCCCATCTGGAAGTTATAGCTATTGATTGCCTTAGGTGGTGTGAGGTTAGTTCTATTTAGAGGATGCTCATTATTTTATGGTTATCAATATTTGTCTCTTCATTATGTTCTCTTTTCGTGTCACTTAAAGTCACGCCTGTCGCTTGTGTATTTGACTATTCAGCTACTGACATTTAATCTTATTGCACGATACAGGTTGAAATCAATATTTTTCAAATTTTCAAAGGGTATGTAGATGGTATGGCACATGAAGACCTGTGGCCTATGATGCTCAAACTAAAAGACTGGCCTCCATCTAATTTCTTTGAGGAGCATTTGCCATGCCATGGTGGGGAGTTCATTAGTTCCTTGCCCTTTCAGGAGTACACAAATCCCAACTATGGATATCTTAATCTTGCTGTAAAGCTTCCAAAGGCATCTCTGAAGCCTGACTTGGGGCCAAAAGCATATATTGCCTATGGAACTGCTGAAGAGCTTGGCCGTGGAGATTCTGTAACCAAGCTTCATTGTGATATGTCTGGTGCTGTATGCTTGATTCCCATTGTTTTTTTCCTTCTAATTTATTTTCAGTTCCATGTGTGCCTTACTCTCTTTCTTTGTTTATTTTTTATTCCTTTTTTTTGCTTATTGTGTGTTTTCCGTTTGAAGATAACAGAAAGGTGTCTTCAGAGATTTATATGATATTATAATTAGTGTTTGAGTACACTAATCAAATTAAAAGTGTTAGGCTTGAGCACAATTTTTGGTGAATTGAGTTACATGGACCATATGCATTGCCCTTTTCTAACTTTTACCGGTCGTGATCGGCTCTGGGAGCTGCTGCTTAAAATTCTGATACTTGTTACTATGTGTTTCTTTTTTCTTATTTGCTGCTCTTCTTCTCAACTAAGGCTAGGCTTGGTTGTTGGTTATATTCTTTATCTAAGTTTTTACTCCATCTACTGTGTATCTATGCTGGTAAAGCAATATGTATCACTTGGACTCTAAGTGCTGAGAAATAATGATTTTTACGTCTGACATTGTGTTTTATGCCTTTGGAATCCTATATACCTTCTTGTAACCCCTCTTAACCATCTATACTGAGAAGTGAGAAGGATTGTTATTGTGCATCTACACCAAGTTGTATGGTCGCATAAATTAAAGTTTTGATGTTCAAATTCAACAACAATTCCTCTAACATTTCGTCTCTTATTTTATCGTTTTTCTTCTATCAGGTCTATGTTTTGATGCATACTGCAGAAGTGAACCTTATGCCGCAGCAGGTTGAGAGTATAGACAGGTTGAAAGTG
Organism: Coptis chinensis; assembly: GCF_015680905.1. NCBI lineage: Eukaryota > Viridiplantae > Streptophyta > Magnoliopsida > Ranunculales > Ranunculaceae > Coptis > Coptis chinensis. Next base: position 40,578,768 of record NC_141462.1, on the reverse strand, counting down.
AAATGCCATGAACAAGATAGAAAAGAACACGTTGGTACCACTAGTGAATTCTCAAAGGTCCTGACAGAATGCCTGTCACCATCTAACGAAAAATGTCTGTCTGAAACTGTTGGGACATCTTCCACCAGCAAGACGCATTGTTCCCAAACAGCAGAGGGAGGAGCCCTCTGGGATATTTTCCGTAGACAAGATGTTACTATGCTTAAGGAGTATCTTATAAAGCATTCTGGGGAGTTCATGCACACATACTGTTCTCCTGTGGAGCAGGTAAAGTATTTATTTTTGGTATAATGATTTGAATAATTTTAGATCCATGAAAATATACTCTGAATATTATGAACCAAAAAAGTCTTGACTCTAATACATAGTTGATGTTGGAAGCTTCAATAAAGCTGTAACTCAAACAAGCAAATTTAGGATTTAAGATCAGCTTCCATAACAGTTTTTCGCAAGAACTGTTGATGAATGATCTCTGAACTCTTTATTAATCCTACTCAAACTTAGGAACGAATGAAGCTTAATACAAAAAACAACTAAGTGTGAAACATTAAAATAATAGCATCCTACAAACTTGTAAAGGGAGTCAACGACATGGGAAGCAAGGAACAGCCAAGACTTTCAGAATCAGAACCTGGCCAAGAAGCATTAAAAGATGATAACATTACGCGTTTATTCTAGGATAATGTAATAGCGTCTTTAATGACAAATTGTTAAAGAATCTGGCCCTAATAGGTCGATGGATTGATAAACTCTTCAATTTTAATGTTGATTAGTCCTGAAAAAGACGAGAAGTCTAATAGAGCTTGTAATGGATATAAAATTATATAACGATGTTAGTCTAGGTTGTATCCCTTTTTTTGTAAAAATCAAAATTGGTGGTGCCGTACGCCCATACAGAACCTTAATTTGTTGTATTTGAAAAAGTATGGTACATCAAAAATGTTTCATTCTTGAAACTATAATAAACTATTGGCTTATGGTCCCTTTTTCTGTTATTCTCATTCCTTGATTGTATTTATAGTTTTTTTTTTCCTCAGTCATCATCATATTTTCATTCACTTTCCTTTATTGATACAGGTAATTCATCCCATACATGACCAGACTTTCTACTTGACTTCAGAGCATAAAAAGAACCTTAAAAAGGAATTTGGTTAGTTTACAGCAGAGCTTGGTTGGTCTTCATGCAGTTCTCACTCTTGTTTTAGTTATACTTTTATATTTTGATTACAAATGCACACCAGTAGTTGAATGTGCTTTTACACTCTTCAAGTACCCTGCAGGCAATATGGCGAAAGTTTTATTTACTTGCAAATTTATGCTTATTTTATTCTTTATGCCACTAACACGTGTCTGCATACCTACTTGTATTCTTCGAAACATATCTTAATCCTTCTACATAGTTCTGTATGCATTGAGGGAGTATTTGTGGCATTACTTGCCTTGAATGGGCTTATATATAGAATGTTGTGCTCATCGGAGTCATCGGGTGATTGTTGGTCCATTTTTAAAGATCCCTGTTTGTGCTTTTCAAAACAAATTTTATTAAAAGATGACTTTTAGTTATGTCATTTTAAAATTTGAAAACAAAAACCAACAATATCTTTCAGGTACATACTCATGGCCTCTTCGTGACCCAAACTTTGCGAACACCACAATCTATTCATCAAACACTAATTAAGTTTGCTTTTCTAGAAATAAGTTAATTGTTGATGTTGGCTTGGGTTGGGAAAGGTATGGTCTGAAATACAGTGAAAGGGCAAGATAAGAGAGACGTAAGAAAGTAAAAGTGATATAAACTTCGATCTGTATGACATTTTTTGGAAAGATTTAAGATTTTATGAGCACTACATACCTTTCAAATGGGACCAGTGATGAATACCAAATTTCGAAAAACAAAAGCGTCACTATTCGTGTTTCAGGGTCGTGTCGGAGTCACTTTGAATTGTGCGGAAGGCCTTCTTGGGTGCACCAGAAGCGTGCCAAGCCTTTATATCATGAGCTAGTACATGTTACATTTTGTTGCCTATTAATTTGCCATTCACATACTTTAGGTTTACTTCCAAAGACATCAGTTTCATGTCAAGTGATACAATCTCTACTCTCTTGATGACTTGGTCATACTGTTGTACTTTCTCTCCCCACTGTATAGTCTTCTTCCCACTCACAATAATTATAGGACCTGGACGGGGGCCGGATATCTACATTCTCTTGTTGGTGGTATGACATATATTTAGTTGGTTGTTTTCAGGAATTGAACCATGGACATTTGTGCAAAAACTTGGAGAAGCAGTCTTCATTCCGGCTGGATGTCCTTACCAATATCGAAATATGAAGGTATGCTCTCTGTTTTGGTTGGCTTCCATCAAATATTGGCTATGCATGGACATATTAATATCAGCTTACATCACCAGTAGTTTCTCATGGAAATGTTTTCGTTAACAATGTTCTTATTTAGCCCTTGAGCCCCTGATCACCTTATACCAAAGATGTTATTCTTCACCACACTGCTACAACCACTTAGCGAAAAAGGTTCATTTGTAAGAGACACATTTCAACACTCAAGGACCTATGTTTAATGGAAGAGTGATGGCCACGTATGACCAAGATATGACTTTGAAACCAAATTCCAAAGGCTATGTCGATTTTAGGGTTCGACAACCTTGTATGTCGCGAAGAACACGAACTCTCACACAAGAATTCAACTGAGAAAACCTTTCTTTAAACTCACAAAACCTTATTCTTTATCAACTCTCACTAGGGTCAATTGCCTACAACTCAATATATAGCTAATGAAAGTAAGAAACTATGAATATAGAAGCTACAAACTTGAAAACTGTTAATTCCAATTTCGAAATTAAACATATTCCCAAAAATAACCTATTCTAAAAACATCAAAATAGCACCTAAACGTAATTAGAAATAGCATATGAACCAATATTTAACTAAAATCAACCCTAGATGCATCAAAGAAGTTATCTATCCTGTTTACCGTATGAATCTTGGAACACCCTCCATCCCCTCCTCAAGGGAAGCATGTATGAATGAAGAGGTGACTAAAGAAATGCTATTCTGATATCTTATTCTGCATATTTGTTTATGGAGATCTTGTATTAAAGTGTTACTCTTTACTGTCTTGCAGTCATGTTTGGAGGTTGCAATTGAATTTGTTTCTCCTGAAAATGTCAATGAATGCATCCATTTGGCTCAGGAATTTCGTGAACTTCCGCAGGATCACATCGCAAAGGAAGACAAACTGGAGGTAAAAATCTAGTTTATCTCTAATTAGAATTTTGATGTACTTTGGATACCGGTAAAAAGTTGTACTCTTACGGTATTTGATTCCTATAGAGTCCATCATATTGTGCTCTTGTAAACTTGTTCCAGATATCTTCCATAGTTCCATACGTAGATCTTCACTCGTGGTTTCTTTCGTCTGTCTTTCCTCTTTTTTTGGGATACTTCCGTCTTCTAGTTACCTTCGTGTTGACCACAAACCACATTTCTTCTGTAACACAAGTACCTCGTTGAAGGGCAATTAGGTATATATTGCTTCTATGGGATGCTCTTAGTGTATCAATGTACTTAAGATACTTTCTCTTAGATGGTTTATGCCTGATGTCACTGAAGTGTCTTTCTGGAGTTTGTTTATGTGAGTCAGACTTTCATGAAATTTAATGATGTCCATTATGACCGTTGCCTTCGGAATTCGTTGTACCTCAAATGCTGATACACGATGAGGTCTTTCGCTGTTCTCCCTCAAGTTTGAATGCAACAGTTTTCTGTTTCCTAGTCTGCTCATACATATTTATTGTTAATTTGTTATTGGTACTGGTTCATAGTTGACATTTGTTACTGTGACAGTTATCTTACATGATTACATCTGTTTTTTGGGTTTAGGTGAAGAAAATGATTCTTCAGGCAATCAGCCAAGCTGTCAGTGAACTGGAGCAACTCAGTAACTGAGTAAACTTTGGTAATGTTTAGATCATTAATTTAATATTAGCTTTTTTGAAGTGGTCATTTTATTTCCTGGTACTTTGGCTATGAAGCTCTGTTCGAGAGGGAATGCATTTGGGCAAAAGAAGAATTTCTGATTGCTGAACGCTGAAGGATATGGCACTGTTGCATGGTGGGACAGATACGGAGCTTTTTTCAAACTAAGGCTCATGGGCACAAGCATATTCTAATCGTATTTTGGACCTTTTTATGTTTTGTAAAAGCATGTATTCCAATATTAGAGTCTTACATACTCTTTACCCTCCTTGGCAAAGGAAACACAATTGTATGAGAAATTATTGTACAAGGCAAGTTCGGCATCGCAGTTTGTTTGCCTAACAATGAAAAATACATAAATTAAGGTATGGTCTCAAAAGTCAAAACAGTCCAAAAGAAGAAAATGGGAGGATAGTATTGGCATATATATTATAGATGGAAAAGGTTTTGGGTCATTCAGGCAGGCATGCCACGTAGTAGTGAAAAAGTGAAAAGAAAAATTAAAAAAAAAAAAATGCATGTGTTTGTGTTTAATCCCGCCTGCAATAATTATTATTCACTCTCACTCCAAACGTTTTCCATTTCTCCAACAACAGAATTTTTGTAGAAGAAGAATACGCGATTCCTTCCGAGAAAGAATAGTAAGTGTTTCAAGTTTTCTTCTTTTATTCAAGTCAAATTTTGTTTATGAGGTTTTGGAATTTTCAATTTTGTACATAATAATAAATGAAACAAATAGTAACCACTGGAAATTCCTAATGCAATCTGAGGATATTTTCCACTACATGTTGCCTTTTTTTTTAAGGTTTTATGGCTACTGTTATGATATTAGTAGGTTAAGCAATTAGCTTTCCGCTCCTTGACAGCTTTCCTAAGATTTGGTGTAAGAGGTTTGACTCATTTAGACAGGGAACTAAAATGAATACTGATAAGTTGGTCAAGACGACGAGTATCGGGTCAGTGTCCACTGTGCCTACATGGGCATTGGAATCTTGGTGGAGTGTTCAGATCCTAGGTTAAGTAATCAGTTTTTACAGTTGGGATTTTGAGGAGTAATATGTACAAACCACAAAGAACCAAACTTGGTGATATTAATGTAATAAATTTATTTGACTCGTGGAGAAAAAAAGAGATATTCTTCTATGCTTGTGACGCATCATAGTTGAGAGAGATACAAACCTAGGCAGAGCAACAAAGATGTTTATTGGGCAAGGAGCATTCTACTGGGACAAACATTGACCCCAAAGATCACAAGCTGTTCCACTCTGTCTTTTTGGTTCCAGAATACAGCCACCATGGTTTCTGTTCTTGGTAATGGAAGCATTCTACTTGGTGTCTCTGTCACCAATATGTGTGCTACTTTTGCACTATGAAGCACAGCTACTTCTTCAGAGGCAAACTATCTGTGTCCGACACGTATTGGATATCAATACGCCTCCTACATGTGTCCGATACTCCAGTTGAAGTATCCGATCTTTGAATATTTTTACAACTTTGGGAACGCTTGGGACACACTGAGGACATGCCTGTGACATGCACAGGGCACTATTTGTGTTTTTTTGTTCGTTTTTTGAATTTTTTTCACTGGGAATAGGGGTTCACTCGTTTAAAACAAAACAGTAGGCCGAATTGGACCCAACTGAAGTTATGCTGCTTATTGCTTAATCTGTTAGAATTGGACATGCTTTGAACTAGACGATTAGATTGAATCTGATGGAGAATGTTAATTTTCAATTGTGTAAATATATTCTTTAACTGTTAACGTGTCCTTCATGTGTCCGTATCCTACTGTTTGAAAAGTGTCATATTTGCGTACCCGTGTCGGGGCTTGTCCATGTCCTGTTTCGGTGTCTGTATGTCAATTTTATGCGTACATGTTAGGTACTTAAACCAAAGTTCTTATACATGGGCCTTTGATACTTCAACAATCAAAGAGAGTTGAACACAGGAGACAAAATTTTATTGGAGATTAAGACTTCACATGTTATGTTAGTATTGGGCAATGAGCCCAGGAACAAATTTTATCTCATCTAGGTAATCACCTATATTTTGGGGAGCAGAAAAGGCAGAGATGGATCTGATCCTCTTTGATACCATGTCTAGAAAATAGGAGACAATTTACTGAGATTATCGACATTATACATTTAGTGAGATGACTTAATTGTCTAGAGACTAAAAAATTCACTTCGAAGAGTGTCTACAAGGCACTGTGCCGTTTGCAAAGACAAGGTGATATAGATTAGTTTGGAAAAATTGGTTATCCCTAGATACTCTTTTACATGTTGGCAGGTCTTCTTAAATAGTCTATCATTTCCCAATTTAGATTGTTGCAAAAGAAATACTAGTTCAGTCTCTTTGCTGTCCAAAGAAGAGAGAACTCCGAAGACCTTTTTCTTAGCGCTCACTTGAGAGAAGTCTTTTTTATGGAAGGAAGCACTTTATAGTTATAACCACCGACACAAGGAATGCCAATAGGAGATGTCCTCTGCACTAAGGCTTTATAGAAAAACCGAGTGCTTTAAAATCGGCAAGCCCTTCGTATGTGCAACTGTAGATTTTCTATGTACGGAGAGGATTGCGAGAACCTTCAGGTGATGTTTTAAGCCACTTATGCCCTGGAAAACAAACTGCTCTGTGTGTTATGGACTTGTGGTGGCCTATACTTAAAAGCCAAATAACTGAAGTCACTGACGTGTATGGTGACTAGAAGATCTATTTAGAAATCGTGGTTGCAATTACAGATCAAGAACAAGGAACCAAACTACTGCAAGTCCACCTGAATTGGAGCATATTAAACTTAATACAGATGGAGTAACGAATCCAGAGTGCTGGACATGGTGCAATAATTAGAGATGAATTTGAGAGGGTCCTAGTGGTGGGGCTACAGCACTTTTCAAATATTTGAAAGTGATTTAGGTAAGACAGAACAAATGTGTGGACCTACAACTGTTGCACATACTCTGATTTCTCTAAGGGAAGTTCAAGTTTTGAACAAGACTGAGGAGTCCCTGTCATACTGTTTAAACCTGTTTAAGTTCTTCCTTAGTGTTTGTGTTTTTCTTACATGTATACGGAGAGACGAATGGAGTGGCTGAATTCATGGATCTCACTTTCCAACTAACTAATGTTAGGCAATAAACAGAAGCAATTTGCCAATCCAACTAAGGATCAGAAGTGTTGGATGTAACATCTAAAGGACGGCTTCTATCGTCCGTGTATAGACTGCAAAATTGTGTCATTTGTTACCTACAATATGCACAAAACAGTCAATAGGAAGGAGTCATAGTCAATTCCACCAACATGCCTAACTAATAGTTGAGAGTCTGCAGGTGCCAACTAGCAAAGTTGGTAAAACCTTAGTGATGATACAAGAGGTTTGGGATCGAACCCACCCCACCAGCATCATTTTACTGGTTTCATTTAAAACAGGCTTGCCAATCAAAATAAAAAATAAAATAAAATAGTAGAGTCCTCAACAGTTTCAACCAATAGGTCAGTGTCTTTAATTGATTCAAGATTGAAGTTGGATCTTTTTGGTCCTAAAATGAAGTATGCGACAATATACATTTGAAGATTGAGTTTTAGAGGTTTTTTGTCCTGAAATTAAGATTGCGCAATTAAGTTTTGGGTTTTCATTCTAAAAATCTAAAAATTAAGACTACACAATCAAGTTATTGTGTTTTTCTTTTTCCTGAATTTAGGATTATGCAATTGAGTTATGGACTGTTTGGCCTAAAATTAAGTTTATACAAGATACTACAAGTAATGTATTTTAAGTTAAGGATGACACAATTTCTGCCTTCCAATAGACTCGAGAAAATCTGCAATGTGTTTCTTTCTAGTGTACATAGCACAACTATAACCGTATACATAGCAGTATAGCACAAGCTTTTTTTGCATGGGGGATAGCATGTGCATTGGGTCGTGATTTTGTGGTTTAGAATTTTGCACCCCATATAGCATATGCATTCGTAGTACTCTTACTTCAGCCCCACATTCAACTATTCTCAACCTCTTTAAAAGATACTTCGTCAAGTTGATGAGTCAACCCAGGCTAAAGCTGAAGTTTCCAATCATTAAATAGAAGGTGCAAGCCAAGTCCCAAGAGAGTTCTCCATTGCTGTAACTCAGCATTTCTTAGTGGCATACTGTAGATGACTTTGAACTCAATGTTGACTCTTGACAGGTTGCCCACCAAATGTGTCCATCCAAAATGGTACTTCATTTCTTCATCTCCAAGCTGGAAGTGGATGTTCTTGGCAAAAGAGTTTCCTTTGTGACTGATGATGCCTAGTGCAGATCCATAGAAGGAACTGACGGGTTTGGTGTACCAGCACAAATTTTCCACTCTATATAAGCTTTTGATAACTTCCCTTCATAGTTTAACCATGCTGAAACCTTGATTATGTCCAAGCCACTTATGTTTTCTTTATCATACCATTTCCACTTCATTAATTTTTGTGAACTGTTATCAACTCTTTTTTAATATTTTGAAACAGCTATCTCTTCTGCTTTTTAGATTTTAAAGACCTGCATCTGGTTTTGTTTTTGTTTACATAACATTGTATTATAACAACTTGCACTTTAATTTACTTCCTCAGTTCTTTTTCTGCTTCATTACTGTGACCTAACCTTGTACTCTATGTTTGAAACGCCTCATGTTAGCCTTGCACCTTGTTTTGTGCTTGGTTGTTGTAAAAGATTCCTAGCACTCAGTACTGATAATATCCCTTTTTTACATCTTAGTTAGGGTAGTTAGAGCAGACAGTACTACTAGATTCTTTAGGCTTAATATTTTTCCTGGAGGCATCAATAATATTTTACATAATGCTATCTCCAGTACTTTGTTTAACTGTTTCAAACATCTTGGTTAGCTACATAGCTTCTGTAGCTTTAACTGTTTAGTAGTTTTGCTAAATAAGATTTCTTGAGCAGTTTATGTGTTAGACATGCGTCACGTCACCCTGACCCTGCTACTCATAGGTTTGTTGGTTAGGATTTTTGCCCATTTCTAGAGTGTTTTCAGGAGCATCAATTTCAACTTTTACACCCCAAAATTGTCCAATCACACACCATGAAGTTTGATGTAGAATAAAATCATAGTTGTTCCATTGTTGCTTTCTAAAATTTTCACAGATATACATGTTTATTTCTTGTACATTGCCATATTTGGCTTGTAGTGTTTTATGAACAATACAGTAAAGTAATTTAATTCTCTGAAACTTAGTCTCCTTCTACATACTGGTAACAAGTAATATAACAGTATTTTGGGTAGTTTAGGTGTATATAAATTCATCATAATTGTTGTTATTAATATTAGGGTTAACTAGTATTACCCCCCCACTAGATGAGCCAATTAGGATTTCCCCCCCACTAGATGGGAAATTAGGGTCTCCCCCCCAAATACACACAAAAAAAAAGTCAAAATGGGTTGACCGAATTTTTTTTGTGTGTATTTAGGGGGGAGACCCTAATTTCCCATCTAGTGGGGGGGTAATACTAGTTCACCCTTAATATTATTCTAATTGACATTGACACGTATACAGAGTGTCCGAAATGACAACCTGTGTGAACTAAGACACAGAAAACTAATGGAAAAGAAAACCATTGCAATTCTTTGGTTACACAACTAATTCTTGGGCTCAAGACCTTATGAAGACACCTCCTTACAAATAAATAACTATGAAAGTGGCATATGTGGAGTTGTAACAAATAGTAAGTACAAAGTGTCCATGTGGCGGACACGAGTGTGGAGTGTCCATGTGTCTGTGACTCTGTGTCTGACATGGATTTTGAATAATAGGGTCCTTGAGACGAGTTCGGCACAAGAAGCCAAGAACAATAGGATTCTGAATAATAATATTTACTATGGCTATTACTATTATTATTGTTGTTAATGGTATTGTTAATGCTATTATTATTTTTTATATTATTGTTTTCCGAGTTCATTTAAGTGGTGGGTATCTGTCCAAATGCAAATTTCCTTTTTTTTTTTTTGGCTTTCACAGTACAATAAATTTTCTTTCCTTGTGATCCACTGTCGTTGTTGATTTCAATTACTCAATGCAGATACATCTCAGGCTCATCTCCTTATTGATATGGATAACATGTATGGAGAAGATCAAGTAAGCTGCAAAGCCTTTGTTATTATTTTTTTTTCAAGTCTGTTGTTTTCTGAAATTACCTAAATCAATTGATACTCAGCAGAATATCTATGCAGGACGGAGTTAATGTCGTGGGCTTTGAAGTTCCAACATCACCAGATTCAAGTTACAACAATCCATATCCTGGCACGGAAGATGAAGCAAGAGAACCTCCTATTGTCCCTGTTCAATTGCAGCAAACTTTGCTGAGCATCCCTACTGGTCGAGATGCATCTGGCATAGTTCCGCCACCCCAAAATGTGATTCTGAACCATCTCTACATTGAGAATAGAGAGAGCCCGCGATCGGTAGTGGCCCTTGGGATCACTCATCGCTTTCGCTCTAAATTTGTTACAGTTGTTCTTTATAAACCAATTCAAAGAAGGGTTGGTAATAGTGGTAGAAACTAGAGGTGTTTAGTTTGTTTAGGCATTGACAGTTTGTAATGATAGGAAGATATTTATAGACCTGCATGAGAATTAACTGTGAAGTTTATTGCAGTGCTGCAAATGAACTGTAGTTTCATTTATTGTGCGTTAGAGATCACCTGATTATTTCATACTTGTTTTTCTGTCTGTTGTAAGAGAGTAGATTTCCAGAACGGGTGTAAGGATATTCCATTGACATCATTGGCTTGCTGGATTGGATTTGTGATCCCTATTGAGGATGTATGTTTGATATTCTGTTCTCAGCATGCTTACCTTCCATGACTTCTTCAGTTCATTTATTCTGCTTGTTATTGATCTACAAGATCCTCTCTGTTCCAAATTAGATAAAACTAAATAGATAATTGTGGTGAACGGGGAGTGATAAGCTCCGGAGACAGGGTTAAAATATATGGGGATTGATTATTTATTACTGTTACTATTATTAATATTATTATATGATTCATTCAAAATTTACCTGTATTCCTCCCCTACCTCTCTTCTGGCATTGCTTCAACTTTATTTCTATACATCCAAGCTGATTTTTTCTGTTAACAATTATACGAAGCACTATCTAGATACCAAAGATTTTGGGGGATAACAACTGGATTTGGTAAGTCCCATCTGTAGTAGATTTTGTGTAAATTATAGCAACAAAGAGAGAAGTGTCCAAGGAGTGAGGACAAGTGGTCACCAACTTGTCATACCGAAGATTACCGAAAAAAAAAAAACTTGTCATACCGAACAGAAATAGGTTTTATAAGAATGTCTGCTTATAAAGCCGAAAAGATAAGAGCCTGTCTGCATACGTTTGATTAATATATGATCGATGATACTAACGATCCAACATACATCATCAATCACACTGTACAAATTCCACACTGTGCTAGTTGTCTTCTTTCCTTTGTTTATTACATATAAACATCTAATCCTAGCAATAATCCAAGTCATTATGTAATGTATTGAAAATCATTTTGACGGAACAACGTAAAAAAGCTCCCAGCCCACGCGAAAGGGTGAGGAGGAAGAGTTCAATATGGATTATCACCATCAACCTATATGTGAAAACGAATAAGTTAAGTTGTTAGCGAAAAAAAAAAATGAATTAAGTTTTCTGGAGTAGAGGCTCCTAATATATGATTAGTTTAATTAGGCAGGGTGAGAACAACTGAAGAAAAGTGCAGTTAGATGGTCAAAAGAGCATGAAGAAGTCATTAAAGTTATTATTTTGTTTTCAAATACTTTATTTTCCAATTTCATAGACGCCTCATACGGTATCAATGGGAATTGGCGAGGACACGAAGGCGCTTATGGGGCAGGGACACATTTCCAAGTGCAATACCAAACTTCACCAGCAAGCAAATGCGACTAAAACCATAATCTGTGAAAATAAATAACGTCAGATTTACAATGTTAAATGGAAGAATCAGGAAACTGTTTTCAAACAGTATTATAAAATTTCCATGCTATGATCAATCCTACTACTTCGTTGTATCTATCTCTTTTCCTACTAATCAATCTAATCGAAACATGTAAGAGTTTCAATAATTGTAGGTTTCTAAGGAATTTTAAAGACCCTTTAGAACAATTCCTCTTCATCGACACCATATCCCAACACTAAAACAAGTCACCATGTGTAGTGTGTCAGCTAAAAAACTTTCAAAATAAGGCAAAGGGTAAGGAGATTCATATGAAAATTGGTTTATGTCTCAATCAAAATGGTCATGGTACGGCTACAATTCATGTAAAGGAACAAACACTGTGTCCTAGTTGACCCAAGAAATAGTTGCGGACTCATGTATATATCCATCGTTGAATTGAAAAACATCAATAATACTTGAAAAGGGGGAGGGTGGTGACTGGGTGAGTGCGTTAGAGGCGCCGGCCTATTATTAGATAACTCTAAAATTTTGAATTCGAAACCACTCACTATGATTAGTATGATAGCATTTCAAGGTTTTGCATTAGAAAGGCTCAAAATGCATTATTTAATTGGCCTTAGTAAGAGATCTGTCAAAACATTAATACAAGTACTTTTCACTAAAAATACGTTAAAAGTTTCTAATAACCCGTACAACGTTTTTTCTCAGGACTATAGAGTTACATGAGAGGAAAGTAAAACCTGTTTCCATTTCGTCTGAGCCAAAGTGAACCTCTAAGATTGTGTATGTAATTTCATAAATAATTTTTCGGGTAAGCTAAGGGATTGTTCACTTCTGCCCAGTCCAACATTTTTTTACCTTATTTAACTCTAAAAGCAGGACTAACTAGATGATTGCACCAATTAGTGTATTAAAAATCATTAGATACTAAATAGGTGAGACATTAAGCGATGGATCTTCTTAGTTGTTGCTAGCACATAGGCAAAATGATCTTTTGGGATATTCATAAGACCTTATGTTTGTAAGTGAGATGCGGAGCCAAGGATTCTTATTCAAAATTGACTACAACATACAATATTACTGCAACCGTTGGGAATCTCCAGTAGCCCCTTTAACAATGTCAACGACTTGTATAGTGCTATAAATACACTCTCCTCCTTCCTTTCAATACAGCACTACATACCTACTTTGCATTCTTCTAAAACTCTGAATCCTAATCTTTCGAGTTTTTAGAAGAAATGGCTGATATAGAGGGAGACCCAGGAAGCTCAATGCATGGAGTGACAGGCAGAGAACAGACGTTCGCCTTCTCTGTCGCTTCCCCAACAGTCCCAACTGATACAACTGCAAAATTTGACTTACCCGTCGATTCTGAGCATAAGGCCAAGGTCTTTAAGCTCTTCTCATTTGCCAATCCACACATGCGAACATTCCACCTCTCTTGGATGTCCTTCTTCACTTGTTTTATATCTACATTCGCCGCAGCACCCCTTGTTCCAATTATTCGAAATAACCTTAATCTCACAAAAGGCGACATAGGCAATGCTGGAATTGCATCTGTTTCAGGAAGTATCTTCTCTAGGCTTGTAATGGGCGCTGTATGCGATCTACTAGGCCCCAGATATGGTTGTGCATTCCTCATGATGCTCTCTGCACCAACTGTATTCTCCATGTCACTTGTGTCGTCAGCTGGAGGATATATTGCTGTTCGATTCATGATTGGGTTCTCACTTGCCACATTTGTTTCCTGCCAATACTGGATGAGCACCATGTTCAATGGAAAGATAATTGGACTTGTAAATGGTACTGCCGCTGGTTGGGGAAACATGGGAGGTGGGGCAACTCAACTGCTGATGCCATTGCTTTATGAGCTAATCCGTAAAGCTGGTTCAACTCCATTCACTGCATGGCGTATTGCTTTCTTTATTCCTGGATGTATGCATATCGTCACCGGGATCCTAGTCCTTACACTAGGACAAGATTTGCCCGATGGGAACCTGAGTAGCTTACAAAAGAAGGGAAATGTTTCAAAAGACAAGTTCTCAAAGGTAAGGTCTTCAGCATTATACCTTTTTTATCTGATTGCAATTGCTTTTCTTCTCCTAGCTAGTCTTACTTCTTATCAATGAAGGAAAAATAACCCCCACAATACCATGTTTCTAATTTGTGTTTTACCATGGGACCCTTTCTTGTTCAGGTGTTACGGAATGCCGTCACAAACTATAGGACATGGATCTTTGTTCTTCTCTATGGTTACTCCATGGGTGTAGAACTAACTACCGATAACGTAATCGCCGAATATTTCTTTGACAGGTTTGTCTAACAATCAATTCGATACATTGTTTCTTAAAAGATCAAGTTCATAGAGAGATTGACTGTCTAATGTACAATTTACTTTTCTTTTCTTTTCTTGTGTAATAGGTTCGATCTGAAGCTCCACACAGCGGGAACCATTGCCGCTTGCTTTGGTATGGCCAACATTGTTGCCCGACCCTTTGGTGGATGGATGTCTGATTTTGGTGCACGTCGTTTTGGAATGCGAGCAAGGCTATGGAACCTTTGGATACTCCAAACTCTGGGAGGGGTCTTCTGCATCTGGCTTGGCCGCGCCAGTTCTCTTCCTATCTCTGTTTTCGCAATGATTCTTTTCTCAGTATGCGCTCAAGCTGCATGTGGAGCTACATTTGGCATCATCCCATTTATTTCGCGAAGATCATTGGGAATAATATCAGGCTTAGCTGGTGCAGGTGGAAACTTTGGTTCAGGGCTTACTCAATTACTGTTCTTTACAAGCGGGAGAAATTCTACAGCCTCAGGTATCAGTCTTATGGGGATCATGATAGTAGCTTGTACTCTTCCTGTGGCGTTAGTGCATTTCCCCCAATGGGGAAGCATGTTCTTGCCTGCCTCCAAAGATGTTAAATTCGATGAACATAACTACTATGGATCCGAATGGACAGAAGAAGAGAAGCAGAAGGGGTTGCACCAAAACAGTATTAAGTTCGCCGAAAACAGCAAATCCGAACGTGGAAGGCGTGTGGCCTCTGCACCAACCCCACCAGAAACTTCACCTAGTCATGTCTAGAGCCTTGAAGCATAACCTACAACCATAAGGGCCCGGTTTATTTATCAAGATAAATTATATGTTTATCTGTTAACTTTGTTATATAAATATATAAAAGTTGATCTCGAATGCGTTACGCCACGGGGTTGAGCTGAGAATGAATGAGGAAGAAATTGGAAATGGAAGTTTCCCATTTTTTTTTTCATAAGTGTAATTGTTTACGTTTGCCATTTTCAATGGGAACATATATACATGTGTTCTGCTATTTTGCTACATCTATGAGCTTGTATTATCTTATGGTATCCATATCCAGAATTCCAGATGAAAGATTCTGCAATAACAAAAGTTGGAATCTCTTATATGATTATTAACATTGCTAACCTTTTTCTTGATACTTGTTTTACGTTTAAACAACTATAAAGTAGAATATACCAGTCATTTGGTCATTAGTTCTACTTGGTCAGGTTTTCCAAAATTGGAGATTTTTTAATTGCGTGGATCGACTTCAATTTTGATTTTGATATTGAGAGATGCTCAATTATTTCCCACGGTATGGCCGAATAAGTTGACTCCGCTAAATTATGAAATGAAAAATGGACATCTACCTTGTTTGTTGTGGAGTGTGGACTTTATACATTTGGAGATTTTAGGATCATATAAAAGTACAAAAAATCATATTAAGTGGGTGTTTGGTTCTCATTTTTTCAAAAATTCATTTTTTAAAAAAAAATATTTTTATAAAAAAGTATTTATTTTAAAAACAGTTTTTCAATAAACATGTTTGGTTGTGATTTTTCTTAAAAGCTATTTTATAAAATCAAATTTCGCACTATGTTTCTCGATATATTTTGGCATATCGTGGCATAAATCACTAAAGTCTTAAACATCCGGGGAGTTCATTTGCTTTTAGCACCCAAAGTGTTTCCTTCAAAGAAAAATAGTTTTTTAACTTGAAAAACAAGTTTTACCTAATTATCATAAAAACAAGTTTTTGAGACCAAAAAGTGTTTTTTGGATGAAAAACTATTTTTTTAAAAAAAATAGAAACCAAACACATTTATTTTTTCAAAAAATATTTTTTCACTAATAAACACTTTTTGGCAATAAATAAATAGGATCCAAACACTTTTTTCTCCAATGACTTAAACGTCTAAAGTGAACCTTAGTAACAAAATCAGATTGGTATTAATTCGGTGAGGCTTGTTGGGAATGTTAAGGGTTAGGTCTCTTTTATTATGTCGAAGTCTTAGTCTTAGTAGTATTATGCATATTCACAATTTTGGAATTCGGCATCAATTCGGCAAAGAAGAAATTGTTAATTTGTACACATTCGTTAAAAAATTCGAGAAAACCACAAATAATTAAAACATAAAATAGTATGCAGTGTGTGATTGTGCATCATGTCAGGGTTACTTCGAGCATATATCAAATTCAAAATTTACAAATATATATATGTAAAGTCTTGTTATATCTTACGGTATCCTCCAAATAATTGCAATTTAGAAAATAAAATATTAAAAAAATTAATAGAAAACTATCCATCATAAAAAAAAAATCTTTAAAAATCGGTAAACATCAAGAATTAGGAGACTTTTATCGTTTTTATTGTTTATTCATTTTGAAATTCGGTAACCTATCAATTCAGAAACTTTTTATGTTTTTTTTGAAAAAATCGGAGATTTTTGTGACTTGGTATTATACTACTATGTAGTGGGTATTTAGTCCCATATATATTGAATAGTTAAGAGACTTGTGTCATGTTCTTTCCTTATTTAGGTGTGTGATCCCTATGTAATTGTTTACCTAGCTTAAATATTTCTTTATAGTTTTTATGGTATCAGAGCTTTAGGGTTTAGACCTACGGCTTCACGTTTTTTGGTTACTGCTGGTCGAAATCTAGCAATCGGTGACCAGCTATTGGTCGGATTCCAGTTTATTATTATTATTAATTTTTATTTATAGGTCAATTTGTTAGATTATTTTATTCTTTTTGGTGGTATTGTTTATGCGACTTAAAGTTTTTTTTACGCTCTTGGTTTTAATGTTCACTGGTTACTGCTCACGTTCATGGTACTATTCACCAAGGTACTATTCACTACGGTCTAGTAGTGTTAATATTATTGTTTGTTTTATTTCTTTAGTTTTGTTGGTGAGCTCTCAATCTCTTGACTCATTTGATATGTTTTTGGTTGAGAGATATGGGTCAAAGTTTCTCCTCCTCTCAACTTGCACGAGTTGGTATGACGACTCCCTAATTATTTAATTTATTTGTTGGTTGATAAACACTTTCGTTTGTAACGGTTTGGCTCCTTTTTATGGTTCAACTTGCAGGTGTTTGACTCCCTTTTATGTCATAATGCCGAGTTTAATGGTGTTTTACCGACTCTTTTGTTTTAGCCCTCTTATTGAGGGGCTTATCATATGCTAATGTCATTGATGGTTTAGCTTTTCTGGTTTTGATTTCCTTTTATACCGCAGTGGTGCTGAGTATTATGGTGTTTCAATTCATAAACTTTTACTACTTGTTTGTTTTTTTTTTTTTTTTTTTCCTACGACAAGATGTTTATAACTTTATACATTATATGTCTCTCAATGGAGGGGGTAGTATTTATCGCATTATCTACCATGTTGGACGTTTTGGTATAAGGTGTTCAAGGATGAGATTGTTATATTGGCTTTTGGATTTGGAGTATTTTTTATAGTTGGTTAATTGGTTGCATCTCCCCTAGTTGTTTGGATACATCACCCCTAATGCTATGATTGGTCGATCTTATTATTGATTCTTGGATCCAACTGAGCCTTTGTTCTTGTTGGTCATGCTATTCCATTATTCGATTCAACTAGTTGTTAAACTACCTCTCTACATGAGGAGAAATTGTTATTAGGTCGAGCTTCAATTCCTTGGCATGTTCCTGGATCATTTTGGAGCTACCGGGTCCAAAGAGTCCAAAGCCTTTGTTTTTGTTTGTTGATGTTATTACGGGTGTGGGTACTTGTTCGAGAATGATGTTTGTGGCTGGAGCTTAGAGGTTTATATTTTTGTATTTGGAAATGATACTTTATGTGATATCTCTATACATGCTCAAAAAGTGTGTGTATCTAATCTAATGGTTGCTTATTTTAATTGCAAACCTGAAATATGTATATTTCGGCTTGAGGGAGAGTGTTGAGAATGTTAAGTGTTAGCCTGTTAGGTGTATTTTATTGTGTCTAAGTGTTAGTCTTAGTAGTATTATATAGTGGGTATTTAGTCCCACATTGAATAGTTAAGAGTCCCGTGTCATGTTCTCTCCTTATTTAGATGGATATGTGAGCCCTATGTAATTCTATAACTTGCTTAAATAAATATTTATTTAATTTATAGTTTTTACAAGGCTCAATTCTTATAATTCATATTAATACGGAATAAATTTTGAAAAGTTAAACTAACTAAGTTATAAAAAGTGTAAGAAACATTTTATGATGTTTATCTTAAAATATTTAATGTTATATTTAATGTGCTATAACATGTTAAATACTAGTATATTGCCCTCGCCGTACGGCAAGGAAAAGCCCAGTCCATATGCCGTTGATTTAAAAAAAAAAATGCAATTAAAGCCCAGTCCCACAAAAGCCTAGCAAAAACCCATATGAATTGCAACTGAAACCCAGTCCCAAAAAAACCCAGCCGCACTTGTTGACCACTATCAATCAGCACACCCCCCATTAGGACCCCATTAGCACTCTTGGATGCTCCACGTCATATACAAAATCCAAAGGTTAGGGATTGGGGTGGTTGGTCCGACACCACCCTAATTTGTTATATAAAATATATAGATTGGTTATATCATTAGTGAGTTAATTCGTGAGTACGACAACTTCCCAATCGCTTTAAAAAAATCTCAAGTCTCTTTTAAAAAATGGGAGAATTTTGTCACTATGAATATAAAGTGAACTTAGTTCCTAATTTGTTTTTTAAGAGTGGTCTATGTATGGATGTATATTTACCAAAGCCTTATAGTGGTTTCTTCAGTATTGTGGGCTGAAACCCAAGTTGGGATATTATGAATTGGGCCTTTACAGAAAGCATCTACACAAAATTAGGCCCAATCCCACAAATTGAAGAATAATTATGGTTGTAGTACCGAGTTACTTTCATTTAGGGTTGCGGTATTGACACCCTACTTTATGAGATTGACACCTCTTTGACCAATTCCAAGGTATTGGCACCCCTCCATTAATCACATAAAAAAATACCAATGATAAGAAGTTGCTGCGAGATCACATAATCCACGACATCGGGTTGCCACGAGATCCCATATCCCACGGAAGGTTGTTACTGTGGGGGTTTTTTTTTTTTGTTTTAATTTTTTTTTTATAGCCACAGTAAAAAAAAGTTAGTTGCCGCGAGATGATTGTGTTCACTAAATGAAGTCTTTGCCTGTGTTAATTATCAAAACTTTTCTTCATTAATTTGATCACAAGTTTTTCTTATAGCATATGAAAATATTTGCCGCAAGATAGCAAAATTATGCATCGATTGTACATTTTTTTTTTTAATGATTTTGGTGTTGTTCCTGGAGTGTATAAAGAAGCTCTAAAGAAGAAAATGAGATATCCATTTGTTGTATGTGTTCAATACACAAAATTTGAAGTTAAAAAAAACAAAAAACACAAACAAATCCTCCGCAGCAACTCCCTGCCCTGTGATATAGGATCTCGTGGCAACTGCCTACCGTGGGATATGGGATCTCGCGGTAACCCAATGCCGTATAACTATCGGGCATGTGGGGTGTAAAAGGGTATATAAGAAATAACCATTATTGTTTTACTTTTTGCCAAAGGGGTGCCAATTCCATAAAGTGGGGTGTCAATACCGGCCCCCTTATTTATGGTTCCAGGACAAATTAATAGGGCAGCGTTAGTGATTATGGTTCTAGGACAAAAATTTCTATTTTTGTCTTATTTTTTTTTCCAATAATAACCTTCTTTTCCTAACATAATTGAAATTGAAATTTTTTGGACTCAACCCAATTTTCATGTGAGCAAACTCTTATTCTTCAAATCTCTATTCCACTTCTATCAATCAATTCCTTATTCTCTCATAACAAACACTTTATTCTCTCATGACAAACATCTACCTTCTTCTCCATCTAAAAAAAAACACTTCAACTATAAACTTGTAATTTTTTTTTGAGATCTAGTTGTTTCCATATTTAAGCTAGTTGATTTGTATGTTGTGATTAATGATTTAAGATGTGAGAAAACATCTTATTCTCTTATGACAAACATTTTTCTCATTTTGCAATCTATTTTTTCATTTTTCAATTCTAGGTTATTGTTTTTTTTTAGTCGGTAAAATGTGTGGGCAAGCCTGTTTTTTAAGAGATTGATTAGTAACTCAATAGTGTGTAGCGGGGTTTGAACCCCATGCCTCTGGTATCATCACCCAAAGGTATAATTCTAGGTTATTGTTGATTGAAGAATAATTGGGTCAATTTCGACACTAGTTCGACAAACAATTGAACAACAATTGAATTTGCTCTTCAAATGTTCGAATCTTATATATGTTAATCAATCATGTGATTTATCTCGATTTCAATATTTGTTGTCGTCCATGATATTTTTAAGTTGGGACTTAAAAGTAGTAGCAGTGCAGGCCCTGATGCAAAGCGAGCCAAGCCGCCGCTTTGGGCCACCAAGTCAAGATATCAAATTTAAGGGCCACATTATACTCGCCCACAAAAGGGAAGTTTATTACGTTTTCTCAAAAAGCCACCTACGGAAACATAAAAAAAAAAACCCAGTCGCTGTTCGCCTGTTCCAAAACCAAACTTCTACCCAAAAAAAAAGAGAGATAAACTTAGTCGTTGTTCGCCTGTTCAAGAAGTAAAGACGTAAAGGTACAAAACTCCACTCCTCTGGTATCATCACCCAAAGGTATAATTCTAGGTTATTGTTGATTGAAGAATAATTGGGTCAATTTCGACACTAGTTCGACAAACAATTGAACAACAATTGAATTTGCTCTTCAAATGTTTGAATCTTATATATGTTAATCAATCATGTGATTTATCTCGATTTCAATATTTGTTGTCGTCCATGATATTTTTAAGTTGGGACTTAAAAGTAGTAGCAGTGTAGGCCCTGATGCAAAGCGAGCCAAGCCGCCGCTTTGGGCCACCAAGTCAGTATCAAATTTAAGGGCCACATTATACTCGCCCACAAAAGGGAAGTTTATTACGTTTTCTCAAAAAGCCACCTACGGAAACATAAAAAAAAAACCCGTCGCTGTTCGCCTGTTCCAAAACCAAACTTCTACCCAAAAATAAAGAGAGATAAACTCAGTCGTTGTTCGCCTGTTCAAGAAGTAAAGACGTAAAGGTACAAAACTCCACTCACTCTACCTGGTTTTTGGTATTAAATATTTAGATAATTAGATTGGAGTGTTTGTTGTTTACAATCATGCCTCCTAGAATTAGAATGCATGCATCTGGTAGTAGCAAAAGAAAAAAAAAGCAAAAAACAGAACAACTTATTCAATCTCAAACAGGAGCTATTCATAAGTATTTTTCTAGTGGCAAGGAAAAAGATAGTTCTGATGGTAGTGAATGAAGAACATGAAAATTTGGCGGATGCACCACATGAAGATTTGGTAGATGAGGAACATACAATTGCCAATGATAATGAGGATCATATGATGAATGACACACATGAAGACTTGGTAGTTGAAGACAATGAAAATTTGGTGGCTGCAAACAATGAAGATTTGGTGGATGAAGATGATAAGGATTTGGTTGATGAAGAACTTAATCAACAAACAAATGTGGCTGACTTATTTGGGCCAGTAAACATTGATGACCCTCGAAATTGGGATAAGATGGATCAAAATTACAAAGATTTATTAGTGGAAAGATGCCATAAAAGAGATAACACTGTCAATTTTCCTAAAGATGATCTTTGTAGGCATTTTTTTTCTACTCATTATGTTCGACACTTATCAAATGGAAAGAAACAAGATAGAAGATGGCTTGTATATTCCAATGCTTTGGATAGGGTATTTTGCTTTTGTTGCAAGTTGTTCAAGCACGACGAAAACAATATTCAGATGGCGAATAATGGATTTAAAAATTGGAGAAATCTTTTACAGAAGCTTAAAAGTCATGAAAAAAGTAGTAGGCACATCAGTTGCATGAGCAGTTGGATTGAATTAGAGATAAGATTGAAAAAGAATGAAACGATTGATAAACGTGTGCAAGAATAGATCAATAAAGAGAAAAACGTTGGGGTCACATATTACTGAGGATATTCTCTGTTGTGAAAGCTCTTGCTAGAAATAATTTAGCATTTCGTGGGACAAAAAAGAAGATTTATCAAGAGAACAATGGTATTTTCTTAGGCATAATTCAGATGATTGCCGAATTTGATCCTGTAATGCAAGAACATATTCGGCGTATTCAAAGAAAAGAAATTCATTACCATTATCTTAGTCACAAGATACAGAATGAGTTAATACATTTGCTAGCAGAGGAGACCAAAGGTATCATTGTAATGAAGATCCAAGAAGCAAAATATTTTTTTGTGATACTTGATTGCACCCCAGATATAAGCCATGAAGAACAAATGTCAATTGTTATACGGTGTGTTGATGTTTCTACAAGTCCGGTAAAGGTAAAATAATTCTTTTTAGGGTTTCTACAGGTGGACGACACTTCGGGATTAGGACTTTTTAACACACTCAAAGATGCACTAAACTCTCTTCAGTTAGAAATCGGTGATCTAAGAGGACAAGGATATGATAATGGATCTAACATGAAAGGGAAACACAAAGGTGTGCAAAAGAGGTTGCTTGAAATAAATTCAAGATTAATGTACACACCTTGTGGTTGCCACAGTCTCAACCTTGCTCTATGTGATATGACTAACTCTTGTTCTAAAGCTGTCTCTTTTTTTGGAGTGGTACAACGCATATATTTGTTGTTTTCTTCTTCTACAAAGCTGTGGAAGGTCTTCAAAGATCATGTAAAATACAAAGAAAAGAAAGGTAAGAAAGGTCTAAGTGTTAAGTCATTGTCTCAAACTCGCTGGGAAAGTCGTGTGGCAAGTGTTAAAGCAATAAGATATCAAGCGCCAAAGATAAGGGATGCTTTAATTTTCTTGGCAGATGCTAATGATGACCCTAAAACAAAGAGTAAAGCTGAGTCCCTAGTAACACATGAGATGGAAAATTTTAAGTTCTTGCTTGGTATGGTTATCTGGCATCATTTGTTATTTGCTGTGAACTCTGTTAGTAAAACAATGCAAGCTGAAGATATGCACATTGATGTTGCCATAGATCAATTGAAGGAACTTATTTCTGCATTTGAAAAGTATAGAGAAGTTGGATTTGAGGAGGCCAAGGCTGAAGCTAAAGATGTTGCAATTTCTATGCAAATTGAACCTATTTTCTGTGAGAAGCGTATTATTCGTAGAAAGAGGCAGTTTGATGAAAATGCTGTCGAGGAGGCGCCACTATCAGCTGAGGAATAATTTAGAGTCCATTATTTTGTATTTGTTATTTATGCTAGGAGATACATATGGTGGTTAGTTTGTTAGGTTAAAGGGATTGAGTGTGTAGAAGAAGAAGAAGAAAGGATGGAGGCACAAGAAGAAGGTAGGGTTTAGAGTATATTTACCCTAACCTACAATACATATATTTATACTAGAGATGGAATAACCTAAATAGCAACAAGCTAAATAAGGTACGGTCTCACACTTATAGAATGTGTGAGACCGACACTACATACTTCAACACCCCCTTTCAAGCTGGAGCATAGATATCGCTCATGCTCAGCTTGTTACCAATATAACTCAGAACTGGACGAATCACTGGTTTGGTGAAGATATCAGCTAACTGATCTCGAGAAGCCACATAAGGAGTACTTATCTCCTTTGTTTCAACCTTATGTCTGAAATAATGACAATCTACCTCTATGTGCTTAGTTCTCTCATGAAATACTGGATTAGAAGCGATATGAATGGCTGCTTGATTGTCATAATGAAGAGGGATCGGTAGCTGTACCTCGAAACCTAACTCATGTAGCAGATTATGAATCCACATGAACTCACCAGTCCCTTGAGCCATAGCTCTATACTCAGCCTCTACACTAGACTTTGACACAACTGTTTGCTTTTTACTCTTCCATGTCACCAAATTTCCACAAAGGAAAGTACAATACCCAGTGGTGGAACTTCTATTTGAAACTGATCCTGCATAATCAGCATCTGAATATCCAACAACATCAAAATTTCCATTAGAACGATAGACCAATCCATGACCAGGAGAACCTTTCAAATACCTTAGAATACGAATAACTGCCTGGTAGTGAGGAATCCGTGGTGCATGCATATACTGAGATACTACACTGACTGCAAAGGAGATATCAGGGAGAGTAATAGTAGCATAGATTAGCTTTCCCACCAATCTACGGTATCCCTCAATATCGGCATACATCTCTCCAACATCCGACTGGAGTTTGTCGTTCGAATCTATAGGAGTCTCTACTGGGCGAGCTCCTAAATTACCTGTCTCACTGAGCAGGTCTAATACATACTTTCTCTGTGAGAGATGAATTTCACCAGGGAACCTGGTAACTTCAATGCCTAAGAAATACTTCAGTTCTCCTAGATCTTTGGTCTGGAACTGTCTTGAGAGATTAACTTTAAGTCGATCAATACCCTGTTTGTCAGACCCTGTACGTGACAATGATATCATCAACATACACAACTAAGACAATAATCCTTTGCTGGGTCTTTCGGTAAAACACGGAATGATCATATTCACACCTAGTCATTCCATTAGCCATCAAAACCTGACTAAACTTTGCAAACCAAGCTCTAGGAGACTGCTTGAGCCCATAAAGAGACTTCTTTAATCGATAGACTTTCCCCCCTTGAGCAACAAAACCAGGAGGTTGAACCATATAGATTTCCTCCAGAAGATCGCCATGTAAAAATGCATTCTTAACATCCAACTGAAACAGAGGCCAGTGATGATGAACGGCAAGAGAAATCACAATACGCACAGAGGCGAGCTTTGCAACCGGAGAAAACGTCTCGGAGTAATCAATACCATATGTTTGGGTAAAGCCTTTTGCAACCAGACGAGCCTTTAAACAAGAAATAGTACCATCCGGATTATGCTTAATAGTGAAAACCCACTTACAAGCAACTGCTTTCTTCCCAGAAGGAAGATCTGTAAGAACCCAAGTGTCATTTGAATACAAGGTACTCAACTCCTTGTCCATTGCTTGCTTCTAGCCAGGATGAGATAGTGCATCCCTGTAGTTAGATGGGACATAGACAGACAACAAGGACGTAGCAAAAGACTTGACAGATGGTGGTAAATGATCAGTGGAAACATACTTAGAAATATAATACTGAGCATACTTACTAAGAAGACGCATACTGGCAGGTGGACGCTCAAGTTTTCGGAGTGCAATCGGAACATCAAGGTCAGATGGAATGGCAATAGGATCCACAGACACAGTGGGAAGAGGTGAGGGCAGCGGAGCAGTTGAACTTTCGGCCTCAAACTCTGGAATGGCAATTGAAGGTGCTGGGTTCGCCCGCGCTCCTGGAAGGCTATCAGTGGGCGCAGGTCTCGCTCGATCGCCTGGAACTTGACCATCAAGGGAGCGCAGGTCGCGCTCTAGAAGGCTATCAGTGGGCGCAGGTAGCGCTCCTTCTTCACTCGCTCCCTCATTTTCACCAAGATCATATCCAGCACCACCAGATGGCATAACACAATCCTCAAATGGTTCAGAGGACATCTTCCCTTCTGAAGAGTAAAACGGGACATCTTCAAAAAAGGTAACATCAGCACAGACAAATGATTTGCACAGATGAGGACTATAACATTTGTACCCTTTCTGTGTACGTGAATACCCAAGGAAAACACACTTAATAGCACGAGAGTCTAACTTATCATGACCTAGCTTAAGATTATGAACAAAGCAAACACAACCAAAAATCCGAGGGGGAAGATGGAAAGAAGATTGACCAGGAAAAAGAACAGAGTGTGGTGTTTTGCCTCCTAATACTGAAGAGGGCATACGATTAATCAAGTATGTGGCAGTAAGGACTGCCTCTGCCCAATAAAACTTTGGGAGATTTGTTTGAAACATTAAGCATCGGGCGACTTCAAGAATGGGTCTGTTCTTTCTCTCAGCAACTCCATTTTGTTGAGGTGCATCCACACAGGAGATTTGATGTGTAATGCCATGGTCATCTAAAAAACTCTGGAATATTGTAGAGGTATAGTCTTTGGCATTATCAGTTCGAAAAATATGCATGTGTGCAGAATACCGATTAGTAATCTCAGCATAGAATTTTTGAAAAATAGAGAATACTTGCGAACGATTTTCCATAATATAGACCCAACAAACACGAGAAAAATCATCTATAAATGTAATAAAATATTTGGCTCCAAAAAGTCTAGTGGTTCTACAAGGACCCCAGACATCTGAATGGACTAACTGAAAAGGAGCACTAGAACACTTATTTAACCTATTTTTGTAAGTAGCACGGCGATGTTTAGCTAACTCACAAACCTCACAACCTAAAGACTGAATACTAGAAGAAATACTGGGAACTAAACTTCGCAAACTAGCCAGAGGAAGATGACCAAGACGTCTATGCCACTGAACAGGAGAGACTGAGACTATAAGAGCCTGCTTCTGGTGAGAGTGCCCATAATCATCTTGAAAGTAATAGATGCCCCCGTGCTCATACCCCCCACCAACTAGTGTCTTTGTCTGTAGATCCTGAAACACAACATGAGTGGAAGAAAACATGACATTACAGTGAAGAGATTGGGTGAGATGATAAACAGACAATAGATTAAAGGGGAAATTTCGAATAAGCAAGACTGAGACAAGTGATATATTACGAGTTAATTGAATAGTACCCCGACCAAGAATACTAGCCTTAGCCCCATTTGCTAATGTGACATATGATGGTGTGTGAGTATACGCAAGACTAGAAAACAACTGGGGATTACCTGTCACATGATCAGAAGCTCCTGAGTCAATAACCCAAGAGTTGTTACCACTTGTATGAAGACATGTTTTACCTGAATCGGCTAGGGTCGCAGTAGGGTAGTCGGACAAACTCGATGAACTGGGAATAACTTGTATCCGCTTCATCAGGGCTGCAAAGTCTTCTTGAACTCGTTGAAAATCAGTCACTTTCTGATAAACTACTGTGGCATTGTTGGCTTTGTGCAAAGGTGGGCGTCCTGTTATATCCCAACAAAAATCAGCACTATGATTTGTGCGCCCACAATGCTCACAAGGCTCAAAACTGCCAATACCACGACCATGACCCCCTCTACCTCCTCTACTGCCATTACCACGACCAGAAGAGGGGTTGTTATTACTGCTTGGAGGGATCAATAAAGCCGCACTATCATTGTGCCTTGGAGGAGGTGCAGTAATACGAGACAAACGAGAGTAAGCCTCAGACAGAGTAGGGAGATTAGATTCAGCTTGAACTTGGGCTTTCACATTAGCAAACTCGGGACGTAGCCCAGATAGGAATTTGGAGACTCGAAATTCCTCTCTTTGTTTCTTCAACTGATTTATGTCTGTAGTAAGTGGGTGATATATATTCAGTTCTTCCCACTTGCTACAAAGAGAATTGTAATATTCAGAGATAGACATATCTCCTTGAGTGAGATCAAAGATGTTCTCATACAACTGAAAGATACGAGAAGTATTCTGAGATTGAGAGTATGATTCTTGTAGATACTCCCAAATCTCCTTCGAGGTTTTAAAAACATACGATATTACAAACATATTTCTCCATAGTATTCCACAGGAAATTCTTAACCAAGGCGTCATCTTTTGTCCAGGTTGTCTTTCCTTTATCATCTGGGGGATCTGTTAGATGATTTTCCTTACCTTTTCCAGTAAGATAAACAATAACTGCCTCTGCCCATTGAAGGTAATTGGCAATACCCTCCAATTTGACAGAGGTCATACCAACAGAGAAAAAAGGGACGATTATCGAATTCATCAGATTTTGGAACAACATCAGTCATTGTAAAGAGAAGAAAAACTCACTTGATGAAAAGGAATACGAAACTGCAAAACTGCGAGACAGACGTCTCCTCTTTATCAATACCAAGAGATTGCAGAAGCGAAACAATACTAAGACACCAACTAATATTAAAACTGGAACCTTGAAACTGAGGATCTCTCTCCTAGCATTCTCTAAACAGAGTCGGCTCCAATACCATGTTATTTATGCTAGGAGATACATATGGTGGTTAGCTTGTTAGGTTAAAGGGATTGAGTGTGTAGAAGAAGAAGAAAGGATGGAGGCACAAGAAGAAGGTAGGGTTTAGAGTATATTTACCCTAACCTACAATACATATATTTATACTAGAGATGGAATAACCTAAATAGCAATAAGCTAAATAAGGTACGATCTCACACTTATAGAATGTGTGAGACCGACACTACATACTTCAACAGTATTTATTTTGGACCAAGCTTTTTCCTTATTGAGAAGCAGGTTTGAACAATTCCAAGTATATGAAGGATTATTTGGGTTTTTATTTAATGTGGAAAAGTTAAACTCTGTAGATGCTAACAGTTTATTTGAAGGTTTCTTGTAAACACCTTGAAGTGTTTCTAAAACACGAAGATATTTATGATATTGATGGAGAAGATTTATTTTCAGAATTAAGAATCTTAAGAGAAATTTTGCTGAAGGAGACAAAGAAGGCGATTGATGTGGTGAATTATTTGAGATTAAGAGATCATTGTTTTCCGAATGCTTGGGTTGCTTATAGGATATTATTGACTATACTTGTTACATTTGCTTCTGGTGAAAAAAGTTTTTCCAAGTTAAAGTTGATCAAGTTTTATCTTCGCTCGACCATGTCACAAGAAAGATTGAATGGATTAGCGATGTTATCTATTGAAAAAGTTATTGTTGAAAAGGCTGACTATTCAAGTGTAATTAGTGAATTCGCATCTAAAAATGCGAGAAGAATGATTTTTAAGTTATAGGTTTTTTTTTGCCCCCCTCTCGGATTATATTGGCAGATGAAAGTTGAATAATATAAGTATTTTGTTTTGTCTTGTTTTTTTTTTACTGCATATAGGGTCACATTTTAGTGCAGCGCTTTGGGCCACGAAAATGTTAGGGCCGGCACTGAGTAGTAGTCCGATATACATACAAACACCACTATGCATGTGTATACCAACATGCACACACCATTATGAATTTGTATAACAGACATGCAAACATTATTATGCATGTGTGTAACACGCATGCAAACACTACTATGCATGTATATATCACACATACACACACCATTATGCATGTGTATAACATACATGCAAATAGTATTGTGCATGTGTATTAAAACATGCATACACCCCTTTGCATATAAATTTGTTGCTAATATCTGAATCGCTCATTCTCTATAATTAAATCTGATTTCCAAAAATTGGTGGAAGGAAATGAATAAAGAAAGAAAAGAGAAAAACGGTCCAACAAAATAGAGACATTTTTGTCCAAAATCATAAATTGGAAGGCAGAAGTATTATTTGAATAAAAACTGTACTTGAGCCATAATTATATGCCGATCCTAACTAAAACCAAAATTAAAACTCAATATTGTTGTTCCCCTTGAGCATCTACTACAAAACCATAAAATATGAAAGTCGTGGCAGATCTAGATCTAACGCGTGTATGCATCTTGAGATTCCCTCATAGACCTCCATGTACGAGGATCTTACGACGTGGCAGAATCTAAATACGATCTTATTGGTACCTAAAAATCTAAGCCGTGGCGATCTGATTGGAGAATTT
Source organism: Coptis chinensis (assembly GCF_015680905.1). Taxonomy (NCBI): domain Eukaryota; kingdom Viridiplantae; phylum Streptophyta; class Magnoliopsida; order Ranunculales; family Ranunculaceae; genus Coptis; species Coptis chinensis. The sequence goes on along the minus strand of NC_141462.1, from coordinate 40,548,917 downwards.
TTTTTGATGCAGATGGAATGTCAGGCAAAACAGTTAAATGTACGATCAATCAGTTGGATATTTTTACCACGTGACACAATGCTTCCAAGTGTCCTAGAGCGCTTTGTAATCCCAGCTTAAGTAAATTTCTTAGAAGTTAGAACAACGGGTACCCTAGAACAATAATGGCTTTATTAGTTTATTAATGCTCTTACGTAAAGGACTTACACTAGACCCTAATTAAGAAACATGAATAAATCTACCGTAACAAAATAACAATGTTGGCTTTAATTTGGGTCCGTTAGATTTAACATGCTTACAACAACAGTGAATTGGGTTGGGGTTGATTGCATAGAAATTTAGTTCATACACATTCTTCTCCATTCAAAACTTTCTCTGCACTCAAAAGCATTAAAAGCATATAAATTAATCACAATATATATGCTCATTTTGCCACAATAAAATGTGTCATACATGATAGTCTTAATTAACCACAAGTCCATTGATCAGTTGGTAGAGTGGAACAGGTTGGTCTTGGCCTCTTGGAATCAAGTTGATGTGGTGACGAAAAAAAACAGAACCAAAAAAAAAAATACAGCAGTCTTAGTTTGGTAGAAAAGTATGTTTTGACGAGCAAGAAATGTAGAGTCAAGAGCACGGGCATGCTCTCAGTTGCATAGTCAAAAGGCTCTCCCTCCCACAACTAAATCCATCCACCCAACAACTTAAGTACGCTTGCTCACTAGCTATGAGCTGGGCTCATCTGCATTTCATCTCAACTCACGAGCCCATTTATAGCCTTCTCCAACTTTAATCCAAATAAGCTTCTCAAAACCTCCTGTATAAATACTCTTAACTCTCCAAGATCCCAGCACCTCTTAAAAACAAACCAACAAACAACATCCCAAAAGACAAACCAATCCAAACAAAAATGTATGCTAAAACAGTTACCTACATGTCCTTGTTCTTGCTCTTTTTATTCTTGTCTCCTGCAGATAATGCATTGGTCGGGTTCAGTTCGTCGACTAAGGTGGCAGAAGCAACGAGACTCTTAAGATCAGAGTCGTCTCAGGATTATGCAACCATGAACCCAGAAGAATCAAATAGCAAGCAAAAAGTTCATTTTGGAGGTCGAGTGGTTGAGAACTGTCTGCCAAAAGGAGTTCGGCATTCTTCAGCACCTAGTCATTATGCTAACTATCATGCCCTTGGCTCAACCATGTGTGACTGTAATGGAGAACCTTGCAAGCCTTGATGTATTGAATAGTACGTACCATACGCACTTCTTAGCTAATAGTATATTGTACGTGCGTGTAACGTGTGTTAATGTGATTTAAATTTTGTATGTTCGTGGTCATCTTAGGATGCATGAAAAATGAAGATGTAAACCATCCATCCAAAGGAAAAAATTTGTATAATTGGAATGATATACATTTATATATATATTTGAATAATCCCCGTTCAAGAGAGTGAACGCCGAACGGGACTAAATGTTTTAGGGCCATGTTTCGATTATGTTCATAATATTATTATGGGCCCTATTATTATTTATTTTTTTTATTTTTAGGGTAAAAGGTTTATTATGGTATAGTATATATGTACTGTGTAGTTGTATAATTAGGCTGCAATTGACTTTTGTTTAATTGTTCGGTACAGTGCAACCAGCAGTCAAACCTAGAAATACTGATGAAAGACCATTTGTTTCCGGGACTAAGACATTAACCGGCCAACTTATGCTCATGAATTCAGCGTATTGATCGAACCAGCAATATATTTCTCTCGGTACCTTAGGAACCAATGCAACAAGAATCAACCTAACTCACTGTAAGTACCCTCCGTTCTCAAACCAATCATTACAGCACACGTGTCCACACATCAGGTCGTATCTTCACAACTCGTATATCACCATGTTGTACTACGCCACCAGGACGTAACCACGACCCAAATTCAGATCGTCCCAAATATCAAATACAACCATACATGGAAACCACCATGAAAGGACAACTCAAAGCTTTAGCAGATCAAATGAAGACTCTCCAAGATTCTTTTATAGCCCTTCAACAAGAGAATCAAAATCTTCGCGAACAAACAACATCTAACACCAACAACATGGATCCCGACGCCATTGATAACAACGGTGTCGCAGCACTTACAACCACCACAAATCAACACCTTGACGACTTCGCCCAGCGCTTGGAAAAATCAAGCGAAAAGGCCAGCGCAACACAGATAGTCCAAAAGATGCTCCAATCTTACAGAGCGTCACCATTCACCACTGAAATCCGGGACAAGCAGCCTCCCAATTATTTCATCCAACCAAAGTTTCCAATGTAACGATGGTGCTGTCGGTCCGTGTCAAGACCTAGCTCGGTTCGGATCCAGATCCCGACGCTTACAAATACCTTCCTTCGACTACTTTAGATGCAGATTTTTTCCAGCCAGCCTAAAGGACAGAGCATTAGACTGGTTCTATACGCTAGCACCTAATTCAATCCATAACTTCGACAAGCTGGCCGAAACATTCGTAGCAGAATTCGTCCACAATAGGAAGAAACAAGCCGACTTGGACTCATTGTTCCAACTAAAGCAAGCACACGACATCCCAAAACTGCAAAATCCTCAAGCTTCCAGCCCTCCAGCATCAACAATAGACAAACTCAAAGGAAAAATAAGCACAAGTCGAGCCAGGAGAGAAAGTCAATTTGGGCACAGATGATGACCCAAAATTTGTTTATGTAGGTGGCTGATTTAGACCCCAAGCTCAAGGAGCAACTTATTAATTTTTTTTTATCTCTCAATAAAGATGTGTTTGCTTGGTCGTATATCGATATGCTAGGAATCGACCCTCAGGTTGCTTGCCACAAATTAAATGTAGATCCAACTATAAAGCCTATCAAACAACGACCTAGGAAACTAGCACTTAAATTTCAAAAAGCCATCAATGAAGAGATAGAAAAGAGCTCAAAAAGGTTGGATTCATCAGAGAGGCAGAATACCCCACCTAGTTAGCTAACATTGTAGCCATTCCTAAGAAAAATGGCAAGGTACGACTCTGCATTGACTTCACAAACGTTAACAAGTATTGCCCAAAAGACAGCTTCTCCCTACCTAGGATTGACATACTGGTAGACCAAACTTGCGATCATGAAATTTTATCATTTATGGACGCATATAGCGGATACAATCAGATACCACTTGTAGAAGAGGACCAGGAAAAGACGTCATTCATAACTGAACAAGGAATGTTCTGCTACAACGTCTTACCATTCGGCTTGAAGAACGCCGGCGTGACCTACCAGAGACTTGCCACAAAAATGTTCAAAGACATGCTGGGTGACACTATAGAAGTCTACATAGACGACGTGGTAGTCAAAAGCACCATTGCGGGCGACCACATTTATCACCTACAAGAAACCTTTTGAAGATTGCGCCACAACAAGATGAAGCTCAACCCAGCAAAATGTGTATTTGGGGTAGCCTCAGGGAAATTCTTAGGATACCTCGTCTCACAAGGACGCATTAAAGCAAATTCAGAACAAATACGAGCTTTCCTTGAATTGCCAAAACCAACTTCCAAATAACAAATACACAAGCTATTTGGCATGGTTTCAGCCCTCAACCGATTCATCTCACGTGTATCTGACAAATGTAGACCGTTCCTGGAAATACTAAGGAAAAGCGTAACATTCACATGGACAGACGAATGCCACAAAGCTTTCAACTACCTGAAAGCTTACCTATTAACTCCGCCCATCCTATCTAAACCAAATGAAGGAGAAACACTGGGGCTTTACCTTGCGACTACCAATTTTTTCATCAGCTCGGTCCTCTTTCGCGAAAGCGATCGAGGGAATCGAAAAACTAGTCTATTTCACCAGCAAGACATTGGCAGATTCAGAAAAGAATTACTCTCCAATTGAGAAAACAATGTTATCTTTGTTATACTCTTCTCGCAAGTTTCAACCATACTTCTAGGCTCACGACATCAATGTCTTAACATACCCATCAAGCAGGTCTTGAGTTCCACCAACAAAACAGCTCGCATGGGCAAATGGGCTGAAGAACTCGGAGAACATCACATCAAATTTTTTCCCATTACGTCTCGCAAAGGTCAGGTCGTTGCCGATTTTCTTGCTGACTTCCCCGTCGAAGATATCAACTGGGAACCCGAGCTCATTACTTCACTTCATCAGCCAACCACCCTAGATACAAGGCACCTCTACGTAGATAGAGCTTGCAACAATAGCAGTAGTAGACTGGGGGCTGTGTTAACTTCACCAGAAGGAACCCAGCTACAAAAGTCAATAAAGATCGATTTTGCAACATCCAACAACGAAGCGGAATATGAACCGTTAATATTAATCATAGGCCTCTACATGACACAACAATTACAAGTCTGAAAGCTCAAAGCTTACAGTGACTCACAACTAATCGTCAAACAGATCACCAAAGAGTATGTGATAAATAGAGCAAACTTAGCCAAGTATGCTTAGGTCGTCAATGACATCATCAGCTCGTTTTCAACATTCTCCTTGGAACACTTCCCCGAGAAGATAATAGACATGCAGACAGCTTGGCTTTCATAGCCTAAAAACCCAAGACGCATGTCCCAAAATAGTTTACATTGACATCCTAGAGAGCCTACCAACATGAAAGTGTCAACAGCCTCACAGACTTCCAGCCCTCATCCAAAAAAGTGATCACCCAATCTTAGATAGGCCCATTTCTAAAATTTATCTTACATGACGAGCTCCCAGCAGAGGCAAGGAATGCTCGTGCCATACAATTTTGCGCTCCTAGATACACCATTATTCTGTAAATATGTAGGAGGACCCCACCTAAGGTGCATAACTCCACGCGAAGGCTAATTCATCTTCGACAAAATTCACAAAGGCAAATGTGGCAACCATGCAGGAGCAAGATCTCTTGCTCGTAAAGCAATCGCCCAAGGGTATTATTGGCCAGGCATGCATATTGAGGCAAAGAAGTATGTTATCAAATGCCACCAATGTCAAACATTTGGTCACAACCATCTAAGTCCAGCACGGGAGTTGATCAACATAGCTAGCCCGTGGCCTTTTTATATGTGGGGGCTAGACATCATGGGACCATTTATCCCACAAAAGAAAACATGACTCAAATACGTCCTTGCAGCCACAGATTACTTTACCAAATGGGTTGAGGCAATCCCACTTGTTCAAGTCAAGTAAGTCCACATCATCAACTTTATATGGACCAATATCAAGTCAAGATTTGGTCTACCCCACACCCTCATCATGGACAACGGAACCCAATTTGCCGGCACACAAGTCAAGGCATTCCTATAAAAGTGGCGCATCATTCAAGCATTTTTTACACCTAGATACACGCAAAGCAATGGCCAGGCAGATGCCACAAACAAATCCATCAAAGAGAATCTCCAAAAGAAGTTGGAGAGTAAGAAAAGCCAATGGCCATAACAACTCGAGAACATTTTAGGGGCATACAGAACAACAGCCCGAGCTAGTACCAACGAGTCTCCTTTCATACTTTGCTTCGGAACAGAAGCAGTAATACCATCAGAACTTACAATCACAACTACACGTTCTGACATCGTCGAATCAGGAGAAAACGACAACATCTTATCCAAAGAAGTCGACCTCCTAGAAAAGTGTAGGGAAACTATTGCAATATCCCTAGCTCAGTACCACCAAACCATCCAACGATCTTACAACAAGAAGGTCGTCCCAAGATCTTTCCAAGCTGACGACCTAGTTCTCAAAAGGACCTTAGCACCAGCCAAGCTTGACCCAACTTGGGAAGGCCCATATATATTTCATAGAGTCATTGGAAATGGAGCTTACTGGATAAAAACTCAGCTCGGTGATGTGCTTCCCTGACCTTAGAATACAACTCTACTCAAGCGCTTTTACCAGTAATTTTTCTCCAGATGTATCAATCAATATGAATAAAATTTCATAACATTTCACGTATAAGTGTTCTCTTTGCATTACATGAGTACCACGCAAATGCTAATTATTAATCAAATCCAATCCAAGGTCCCATAAAAGGATCACAAATCAACTTAACACCAACCCCAGGGTTAAGCACGATTCAACTATAATTGCCATGCAAAGGTTAATTATCAGTCAAATCCAATCTAAGGTACCTCCAAAAGGACCACAAGTCAACTTAAGGCCTTTGAAAGGGTTAAGTTTGACTCAACTATAATTACTACTCAAAGGCTAATTATCAATAAAAAATCAATAAGAAGTTCTCCCAAAAGGAACCACTCAATTAATCTACACACACCTAAGGACACGAAGAAACCTAGGTGTCAACTAGGCGCATATATCAGGTTGTGCGCAAATACTTACGACCTACAAGCATCAGACGATCTACCAAAATGCAACAAGTCGTCGAAATTACTGCTATGCATAACAGGTCGTCAAATAACAAAACAAGATGCAAGGGAAGCAATCACATGTATACCAAATTCACAGATAATCTCATTTCAAAACAAGTAAGTAAATCAACTGCTTTACGTACTACAAAGTCGGTTAGACACTAGAGGCCCCCAAGTTATCCTGGGAAAATGACCTCAGTATCCCCATAAAAATTTGAAGTTATTAGTATCAACAACAAAAATAGTTCAATAAATTCACCCACATCAAACATATCATAAGAAGAACAAATTAGTTGACACGAGACATATTCTCCACATTCAAGGGGTCTAGATTGCTGCCCTCTTCACCAACAAAGCCACCAGCCGGATCTCCACTTGTAGTAATCACTTCAGTAGCAGCATCCTCAATCGGTTCAGCAGCTGGGGTAGCACTCAAGTCGGTAGGTAGATCAGATCGTCTACTAGCATCTACAATAGTACTTTCTACAGTTACTACTGCAGCCCCACTTTCAACAGACCTTTTCAAGGTTTTGTACTTACGTTCTAGCTCCATATAATCATCCACTAGAACGTAGACATCACCACTCTTTACCAGATCAACCAGGTCGTTGTACTCCTTCTGAGCTCATTCAGCAATGGCCTGCGATTGTTTGCTCTCAACAATCCAATGTGCTACCTCCACCCTTGAAGAGTCAAGAGATGGCTGTAATAAGGCCACCTTCCCAGTGAAATCACCGACCTAAGCCCTCAGCCCCACCACTTTAGCTCGTTCAACTTTTTGCACAGCTACCAATTTGTCATAAGCCTCCTTGGCAACCTCCAACTCATTGTACAAGTCAAAAATAACCGCCATCTCTCTCAACTTCCTATACATAGCCAAAACCTGACAAACCAACAAAATAAGTAAAAAATCAATAACACAAAACACAAAACAAAGCTCAGATCGGAAAGATACTTACAAAATTGATCGAGCGATCCATGTCTTTTAGATTTGCCTCCAGATTCTTTTTAGTCTCCAGCGTGTTCCTGTCCCTATCAAGGACGACAATACTCTCCAGCAGTCCATTCGCAACCAGTGAAGACTTGAAACTACAGTCTTTATTCTTTACCAACCGCGTTAGCCCACTCACTGGATCTTAATAGGTGACCGTCATATCCAGAACGTTAGACTTACCAGCCTCATCACCTTGGAACGTACTGTCAGACCCTCATCACCAGCCATGTCACTAGCCTTCTTCTTGCCCCTAGCATCAGCAACACCGACATCAACTGCCAGCTCCTTCAGATTCATCCTTTTCAAAGGAGCCCGACTTGATGAAGTACGACATTCCCCCATAACAGGTCATTCCTCAGACTCAGGTCGCGTCCTCTTAGCCCCCTTAGGCTCGACACCTTTAGTTCGCCTTTTCAAATGAGGCCTACGAAATGGAGCGGGAGCATCACCACCTCCCCCAGCACTCCCACCTCCACGTCCTCCCCTATCATTTTCACCCCCCTCCGCAGGTCGTCTAGACATAGGACGGCTACCAGAGCCTCCTCCGATAGTCCTTGACCCAGAAACAGACCCCCTCATTTGATCTACTTTTTCCATCTCAGTGTTCGAGCTAGAATCAGAGATCTCAAAGATTAACTTTCGGGCCCTCTTCTTTTGCTCAACCTTTTTCCGGTTGATCTTCTCACCTCCACGCTTATTGAAGTAATGTGCAATCTCTCCCAAAATAGATCGTTTCTCCTCCCAACTCAAACAAGCAAACTCTTTTATAGCTCCGGTGTTCGTACGTCCACGAATCGCAACTTCTGCAAAATGAAATAAAATTATCAGAACATTGTAATATCAACTAACCTACATATACTATGATTTATCACATAACGACCTACCATCCCATTTTATAGTACGATTCGCCAACTCCTAGTGAGAAGGATAATAATTACCCGCGACCAGTAAAGGCCTACACCCCTAATCCTCCTTACTTACACCCACAATCACGGGAGATTTACCCTTCAACACCTGCAAACTAAAATTCATAGTAAACGACCTCTTCACCAAAAAAATGCTTAAGCACATTCGATAAACAGATGTTATAATCCCGCTCATTCAACAAATCTAACACATGTAAAACTCTCCAACTATTCCCCACGAAATGACAAGGGGCTTCCCCATAAAAATTCAAAAACTCCACAGCAAGACGTGAGAACGGTAACCTTAGCCCAGCCTTCAATTGTCCATAACAAACCATAACACCCCCATCCCGAGGAACGTAATCCAAGCCAAATACGTTCCTCTCTCCACTCAGGTAATATATTTCCAGGTCGGAGTTCTCCAAACCAAACTCCCCCATCAAATCAACAGTATTACCTACCGACGTAGGTATTGCCTCCTCAGCCATCATCTCCAATGAGAAAGACGATGACGCCTCATCTCCACTACGCGCCCTAACACCACCATCTCCATCACTCACAATTGTCTCCTTCGACTAATTCAATGCCACTTCCCCACTCACACAACCACTAGTAATCGACATGACAACACAAAAACAAAAAGGAAACAAAAAGATCTAATTTTTTCTATAAAAAAGAAACGCACTTGGAGACGAAAGGTTGGACATTTTTTGTTTTTCTCTTTCTGCTTTTCTTCCTTTGCTTTGATAAAATTAGGAGACGAATGATCTTCAGACATAATAACCCTTTAGCCGCACAAATCTCGAAACAACCAAAACATTTTACCTTCCCTACAAAACACAATCATAACTAACTTACCTTGCCCACAAAACCCGTCGTGAGTTGGCCCCATAGATAAAATCCAAATAGTTCCCGCACATTTTCCAAAACTGTTCATTTCTTTCAAATAAACCAGCTGTATGACACGTGTAAAGAGCTTTATTTTATCTTTTCTTTTCACATCAGCGCTATCCAAAAAAATAAAATAAAGGGGGTTGTGTAAGTACCCTCCGTTCTCAAACCAATCACTACAACACATGTGTCCACACATCAGGTCGTATCTTCACAGCTCGTATATCACTAGGTCGTACCACGCCACTAGGACGTAACCACGACCCAAACTCAGGTCGTCCCAAATATCAAATATAGCCATACATGGAAACAAATGATCTACCACGATCCTGAAGCTTAGTTAACGCACCAATGAAAGAGACATTTGCTTTGTAACAGCAGGAGTAATTAATGACGAATTATCAAGAGAGCACAAAATATGGATCTACACTTGACAACGACCTAAAGCAAATAAGGAAAGTCAGACCAAACATCTATAGGTAGAGAGAGATGAACTATGTAAGGCTTGATTCAAGTTCACCCAAGAAACTTGATATGTAGGCAACTCTTATCCCAAGCAAGAGTGCAGCCATTCCCCCTCAACCTCAACATCAGGTCGTAGGTAGAAACCCACACATCTACACTCACTTTAAACTTTCCACCCAGCCAAAATTCACAAAATCTCCAACCAATTGTTGGCGAAATAGTATCTAAAGAACGTAATGTTCCACTTATTAAATCGAAGTGATTTGAAATGGCATGCAAGAGTATCCTAGAACTTATTTCAATATCAGTATTTGACATAAAAATATCAAAAATGATCTGATCATAGTCTTTATCAATAATATAAGTTTTTATATTATTCGTTCTGTACATATAGCTTAATTAAGCTTTGAAGTCTTCATGGTGTTATAGATCAGTAATATAATACCAACTACGGCAACAAATGTCATATATTTCAACAAATGGTGTTATATTATTCACATTGAATGCTGCTAGGCTTGGTCTATGGAATGATATATGCAACATTCACAATGGCATACAAGGGGAGTGGTGTGTAGCAGGGGACTTTAACAATGTGCTATATTCTTTTGAACACATTGGAGGAGAAGCAGTGCATCCTAAGGAGACTACTCCTTTCTCTGACTGTCTTGTCACATCTGAGCTTTATGATCTTAAAGCAACTGGAGCTTTCTTTACATGGACCAACTTTGTGAGAAAATGGTCTAAAATTGATCGCTGCTTAGTCAATTTCCATTGGAGCTCTACATTCTCTTACTCATTTGTTGAATTCATGCCTTTTGGTACTTCTGATCACTCTCCCCTTGTCATTACTATTTTGAATAAAGTCGTTGCTAGTTCCCCTTACATGTTCAGTAACTTTTGGATTCTTCACCCTGATTTCTTGGCAACTTTCATGTCTTGCTAGAATCTGCAAGTGTATGGCAGTTCTATGTTCATCTTGACTCAAAAGCTAAAACTTTTGAAGAACAAACTGAGAAGTTGGGCAAAATTCTTTTGCTCAGACATAACCAAGCAGACAGAGGCTGCAAGGAAAGAGCTTAAATATATTTAGAAAGACCAGCAGAGTAACCCAACGGATATACTCCTATGCCATAGAGAAAAGGAAGCCAGGAATACTCTTTGTCAACTTATTATTATGGAAGGTGAGGACCTCAGGCATAGAACCAGATGTGATTGGATGAAGTATGGGGACAAATGCAATAAATTCTGCCACAAGATGATCAAAGAGAGAAAGAGCAGAAATCTTATTTGGGCTTTGAATGACTCTGCTGGTGTTAGAAGGGAAGGACAAGAAGAAGTATCAGAGGCATTTCTTGATTACTACAAAGGCCTATTGGGGTAACCTTCTTTAGCTTACTGTGACCCTGCTTTTCTTGAGAGTCTTCACTTCCCGAGGGTTCTTACTGCATCTAAAGCGGATTATATGGTACAAGACTTTAATGAGGCAGAGATTCAACAAGTATTGTTTGATATGGAGGATAGTAGTGCTCCAGGCCCTGATGGTTATAATGCCTTCTTCTTCAAAAAGAATTGGTAATGGGTTAAAGATGAGTTTGTCCAAGCTATTCTTTCTATCTTCTCTTTGAATTTAGTGCATCGAGGAGTTAATTCTACTCATCTGTGTCTCATTTCCAAATGTGCATCCCCATCAAGAGTTGAAGAGTTCATGCCTATTGCATGCTGCAATGTTATCTATAAGTGTGTTTCCAAACTACTCACCAATAGAATGAAACCCTTCATGCCTAATCTTATTTCTTTGCAGCAATCAACATTCATTCCGGACAGATCCATACAGGATAATCTCCTTCTTGCTCATGAATTGGTGAGGGTCTATACTAGAGCCCATGGTAGTAAAAGATGCTCTATCAAAATAGATATCACCAAAGATTTTGATATGGTTAGTTGGCAATCTATTGATATGGTAATGGCAAAGTTTAGGTTCCCAAATAAGTTCATTGAGTGGACCAAAATGTGCTACACTACACCATATTTCTCCATTTTAGTCAATGGCACACCTCAAGGTTATTTTGCTGGTCATAGAGGGCTTCGACAAGGCAACCCCATTTCTCCCTATCTTTTTATCTTAGTCATGGAGATACTTGGAGGCATGTTGAATCGAAATGTGTCAACAAAGGACTTTTCTTACCATTCCAAATGCAAAAAGCCAAATATTACTCACATAAGCTTTGTCGATGACATTTTGTTGTTCTGTAAAGGTGATACTATGACTATTCAAACTATTAAGAACACTCTAATAGAGTTCTTTGCCTATACGGGTCTAAAGTTGAATAGTCAGAAAACTACTTTGCTTGCTGAAAGTATGAGTCGACATGAAGCACAAGACCTAGTTGATATCATAGAAGTTAAGCTTGTGCAACCTCCAGTTACTTACTTAGGCATCCCTCCTGCTTTTAGCTACAAGAATGGGTATCAAAGAATGCTTACCTTTGATAGAAATGATCACCAAGAGGATATCAAATTGGAAGAACAAGTCTCTCACTCATGCTGGCCGTCTTTAGTTGATTCAATCTGTCTTATCCTCTTTTCATGTTTATTGGGCTAGAACCTTTATTCTACCCAAAAGAACTTTGAATGACATAGAAAAAATCTACAATAGATTCCTTTGGTCTGGTCCAGATATGACTCCAAAAATGCATCATGCAAGTCACTCCACTCTAAGACTTGGCAAGAATCAAGGTGGTTTGGGCATTGCTGATCCCAAGACATGGAATAAGGCTGCCTACTGTGGCCTTGTATTCAAGATTGCAAGCTACGAAGACTTTCTATGGGTTAAGTGGTCAGTTGAACATCATGTGCGAAATCAACATTTTTGGACTATGAAAACCCGTACCGACTGTTCATGGGTTTGGAAGAATGTCTTAAAGCATCGAGAAGTCGCATAAAGATTTGTAAGGCATCATATAGCTAAGGGAGAGCAAACATATGTATGACATGATCCTTGGTGCCATGACACACCACTTCTTCAATGGCCTGAAGTAGTACAACCTTTACAAATCCCAGTTGATGCCCTGGTAAGTGACCTCATCCTTGATGGGAGATGGAACCACTCTATATCTTCTTTGCCTGAAAGTGAGCTCAAAAGAAAGATTGTGGGTACAGAGTTGAACCCTCTTCTACCACAAGACCAAGTCATCTGGACTCAAACTATCTCGGGAAGATTCACTGGAAAATAAGCTTACATGGCGCTCAAACAGATACGAAACAAGGTCAAATGGCACAGACTTATCTGGGGTAAGTTGGTTTTACCTAAGCATTCCTTTATAGGTTGGGAATTATTTGCAAATTGTCTTCCCACTCAAGACAGACTAGTGAAAAAAAAGGTGTTAAATCATTCCAGTTGCTGCTTTTGTAACTCTTCAAGGGAGCATTCAAAACATCTCTTTTTTTATTACCACTATACAAAAAAAATCTGGTCTAAAATGAAGGGATGGATGGGTCTGAGTAATTATTTTCAACCTTCTACTCTAGAAAGGTACAACATAATGAGGTTAAGCAGATCCACTACAATGGAAGCTGAAATTATCAAAGCCATTGTTTGCGGTACTTTTTATGCCATATGGATAGAAAGAAACTCGAGGAGGTTCCAGCAAAAAATACACTCTGAGGACCATGTATGCAGTAAGCTCATGAAGGAGATGAAAATGTACCTGCAAACAGTGTTAAGAGAAGTACCTGAGACTGTGGCAGCTAAAATACTTATCAAAAGGATTGGCATTCAAGTTTCCTTCACTCGCAAAGCCCCTAACTGGTGTACTTGGCTCAAAACTCTACCAGGTGAGTTCATGGTAAATATCGATGGTTCTCGTAGAAAGCGAAGACACTAATGGTTTGGTGGTGCTATCAAGGATGTAACAGGAGAAGTTAAGATTGCCTACGGGGAAGTTCACCTGCTGGCCGGTCATGTCACAGGAACTACTGGCGATTGAAGCTGGTATGAAGGGTGCATTGAGAATTGGCGCTAAAAGAATTACTATTGGGTCAGACTCTGTGTGCTGTTGGTGCCATCAATGGCAAGGATGAGCCCCCTTGGTACTACTGCCTAAGCACTATTGCTTCATAAACTCCTTGAAATAACAATTTGAATTCGTTGATTTCAAACATGTTTACAGGGAAACCAATCAAGTAGCTGACTACTTGTCTAGGCTGTGTAACTCTTTTGATGATTATGTAATGTATTTCTTGCCTCCAGTTGATGACACCCTCGCTAAAATTATAAGGAGGATGTGCAAGGAAAAATGTACTTGAGAGCCTAATTTACTTGATAAAGGTTGATGTTTGCCAAACCTCTGTTAGAAAAGTAGATTTGTTCTGCACAAATACATTGATATATGAATGAGTAATTTGTCTCCCAAGTTACCCCACTTGAGATGAAATGGGTTTCTCTTGAAACAGTATGTAAAGTGAGAAAAACCTTTTCAAAAGGATGCACTAGTTTGAAACAGTGCATTATGACAAAAAGGTGCGACCTTTCGAAATGTGCACTGGTTCAAAACAGTGTATCATGCCGAAAAGGTGTGACCTTTCGAAATAGGCACTGGTTTGAAACAATGCTTTATGCCGAAATGGTGTGTCTTTTCGAAACATGTGACTTTTCAAAGAGTTGTTTACTTTTTCCCAAGAGTCATTGTGTTGTTTTGAAGAGGCACCACTCACCTATAAATAGTGGATAAATTTAGAGAGAAAGACACACGAGATCACACAGAGTTCTGATCTTTCTCTTCTCCCTCTGTTCTTAGTCAAATACTATGTTGTGTTCGCTGATTCTATAGAATTGAAGTGCTAGCTTTCTATAGAAGGAAATCCGTTCTATCTTGGGAGATAGTTTTCCATCAACCTTCTAGCACCGTGAAGGGGAAAATCTGTCTTAAGGACATAGTGATCATCACTAGGCTCGGATTTAATCATTGGTAAATTAGGTTCATTCGTTGAACTAAAAAGTTTGTTTGTTTGTTTATATTAAAGGTTTGTTCATATCAATTTGATTTCTTGTTTACTTAACAATAAGTATATTTTTAGAATAAGTTTCCTATAAACTTAAGCCAGATCTCTCCTTTCCGGTTTATATTTATTGTTAAGTTCAAATGCACTAACAATTTTGAAGCGGATTTCGTTTTTGCTTTATTGGTAAAAGGCGTTAGCGGAAAAGATTGTAATGTGGCAGAAAGTTTTCTCACCGTAGATATTGGATTTGCAGCATGTTGAAGTAACACACGGAAATGTATTGTTCCAAAAATCAGGTATGTTTTAATTGGGACCATGTGCAGTTTTCCTGGATATCAATTGCTTTCTTTTGGAAACAACTAATTAGTTAAGTGTCAAAAGTGAGGAAGGCACCGTTTCAATGTTTTTATACATGTCCAACAGACAAAACTATTTGCCTGGTTACTTGGTTATGGATGGGTTGTGACCGCTGCTTGCATGCAATACATTCATCTAATTTGTTTGATCTAAATAATGATGTATATGTGTCATTAGATTAAGACTTAAACAACAGTCATGTTCACTAGCATGGATGTATGCAAATGCATTGTTTCAGTAACACGCATTAAGAAGACAAAGTTTTACTTGTGCAAATATTAAATTCCTTAGAATGATGATGCCAACGTATCAAGCTTTGTGAGTGGAAGAGAAGTTGGTGCTTAGCGCCATTTCTACCTGGACTTTGAACAAGAGCGGCAACAGATGGGATGGAAATTATTCCATTCAATATTTGTGTTTTCTATTTGAAATATGGAAGAGAGCCACCTGTTAGTAAGGTACGGTTCAAGACTTGAAGTCTTCTTGACTCTGGGTCAAACTTCTTTTAAGAGACGGTTGAAACCTTTACAAGGCAACTGTTGGTGCTAGAGAGTTAAAAAAGAAAAAACATGGTCTTTGTCTCTTACTGAGAACGATAAAATCTCATGGTTTGATAACCAGTAAAGGAAATTAGAAACAACAAGGTACTTTTCACACCTTCTAATTTTGAACCTTCTGAAAAGGACATCTCATGCACTATTTGTTGCTTACTAAAAAGAAGGTACTTTAGATGCCCATTCTTTCTCTCTCAAACAGAAGCAAGTTCACATATTAGTTTGTGAGTGTATATTCTTTACT
The DNA here is from genome assembly GCF_015680905.1 of Coptis chinensis. Lineage (NCBI taxonomy): Eukaryota > Viridiplantae > Streptophyta > Magnoliopsida > Ranunculales > Ranunculaceae > Coptis > Coptis chinensis. The sequence goes on along the minus strand of NC_141462.1, from coordinate 40,533,142 downwards.
GAACATAATTTGTTTATGCTTTCTTTTTTTGGTTTTAAAGAATAACAAAGTGTCTTTCTATTTCAGAATAGAAATGACAACACCACCAGGTTATCCTATTCATGCTGTTCCTATTTCATTTGCTAGACCTACTAGTTCGTTGAATGATATGAACATTTTGGTCCCCGATGACGACCATATATGTTCGTAGAGTTGGAACTCAACAACTACGGGTGTCTACTAGCAATGGTGGATACTGGTTCAACTCATATGTTAATTTCTGAGTATGTATCCGAGGTTATTGGATTGAAACTCGCAGAATGTAAAGGCTTTATGAGAGGCTTGAACCAAGAAGCCGAACCGGTGAAAGGGCTCACTTTGGAAAGAAGTTGACATTAAAATGAACAACTGGCGGGGAAAGGTGGACCTGATGATAGCTAGCTTAGACCATTTTCAAGTCATTCTTGGAATGGACTTCTTGAAAGCAAACAAGGTGGTGGTAATGCCACACTTGGGGGGGATTATGATCTAAGATTCTGAGAATCCTTATCTCATTCCAGATGTTAGGAATGGCGGGTGCTAAAAGGGTTCTAAAATTATTTTATTATTTGTAAGATGCATGTGTTTTACTATTGCGCCAAAGAGTGCCAATAAAGAAGATTGCTTAAGATATTGTTTTGTAAGCATACTTCTAAGCAAAATTGAGATCTTAGAAGTGTTTTCTACACTATATGAATGATATGTGACATTCTTTAACAAGACGCCTTACTTGAAAAACATATATCTAAATGGTTTTCCAATTTATTGACTTTGTCATGAGAAATTCGAAAATGTGGGGGATTATGTATCTCCTTGAATTAATCAATTCAAAATTGGAAATTTGTTGAAGCATTACTCAAAAGACATCAAATGTGGTGTTTTGCTCTAGGAGAGATGCATAAGTTTCAAAGAAATCCTCATAGCAAACGTGTATAGCAAGGTCCACTATAGAATCATAATTCATAGTGTTGGACGAGGCTGGAGAAGAAGAAGCTGAGTGACTTTGAAATTTCTTAGAAGATATTCCAAAATAAGCTGAACTTGTGCCAGCAGTAGTGTGTATACATTGTGACAGCCAATTTGCTATTGGTAGAGCACAGAGTAACATGTATAACGGGAAGTCTCGACATATACGTCGTAGACATAACACCGTTAAACAATTGCTCTCAAATGGAGTTATCTCAATCGACTATGTAAGGTCAAAAGATAACATTGCGGATCCGCTTACAAAAGGTTTAACAAGAGAGCAAGTGGAAAGATTATCGAGAGGAATGGGCTTAAAGCTTTTGAGATAATCAACCAAGAGTCCTCATAATGGAAAAACCAACCTAGTTGACTAGAGATCCCAAGATCTAGGTTCAATGGGCCAACTGAATTATGTTTGTGACTCAGTTAGCATTGGAGAGTAATATTATACTCTAACCTATTCCTATATAAGACAGTGCATATCTGCCACGAGAACCAGGATAAGTCAAGCTTTTAATGATTTACTATATCTTGGAAAGTTATGTTATCCAAGTGGAGTATTGCAGGATACTCTTTATAGAAATCACCTATGTGAGTGTGAAGTGGGGCCGCTTCTATGAGAATTTTAAGGCAAATGTCTCAAAAGCACTCTCTGAAACCAAGAAGTGTTCAAGGCCAAAATGAACACAAATGTGAGAACCAACAGTATTCGAGAAGGTATTGCGAGAAGATGATTGTCTAGATTTATACAAACGGCTGACAGTTCAAAGACATTAATTGAAGTCTACTGATTGTCCAATTAAATCCGATCGTCTTTCACTAAGGCAAGTTCAAGGCCTCCCATGCTACTTGACCTGATGCGGTGTCTTTTCATTTGTAAAAGAACAGAAATTAGATTTTTATGATAGAAGAAGCCAAATTTTCATTCATGTGGGGGATTGTTAGAAAAATGGATTTGGTTTGCACAAATGCATTGAGATATGAATGAGTAATTTGTCTCCCAAGTTACCCCACTTGAGATGAAATGGGTTTCTCTTGAAACAGTACGAAAAGTGAGAAAAACCTTTTCAAAAGAATGCACTAGTTCGAAACAGTGCATTATGCCGAAAATGTGTGACCTTTCGAAATGTGCACTGGTTCGAAACAATGCATCATGCCGAAAAGGTGTGACCTTTCGAAATAGCACTGGTTCGAAACAGTACTTTATGCCGAAATGGTGTGTCTTTTCGAAACATGTGATTTTTCAAAGAGTTGTTTACTTTTTCCCAAGAGTCACTGTGTTGTTTCGAAGAGGCACCACTCACCTATAAATAGTGGATGAATTTGGAGAGAAAGACACACGAGATCACACAGAGTTCTGATATTTCTCTTCTCTCTCTGTTTATAGTCAAATACTATGTTGTGTTCGCTAATTCTATAGAATTGAAGTGTTAGTTTTCTATAGAAGGAAATCCGTTCTATCTTGGGAGACAGTTTCCCATAAACCTTCAAGCACTGTGAGGGGAAAAATTTGTCTTAAGGACATAGTGATCATCACTAGGCTCGGATCGTTGGTAAATTAGGTTCATTTGTTGAACTAAAATGTTTGTTTGTTTGTTGATATTAAAGGTTTGTTCATATCAATTTGATTTCTTGTTTACTTAACAATAAGTATATTTTTGGAATAAGTTTCCTACAACCTCTACTTGCTTAAAAAAAAAAGTAATGCCCATCAAAGCCACAACCATTAGTGATTTTGAGTGGTCCATCTAAACAGTTTAATTGAATTGAAATAGTCACCATTTTCTGGAATTAGTCTACATCTACACACTAAATCTGCAATTACTAGATAATAAAAAAATAGACACTTCATTTACAAGTCAAAATGGACCTTAACATTCTAATAAATGTAAAATGATAGTTTTACCTACGAATAAGTAACGAGACTCAAACGCAAGTAAAACTAAAGCTATTTTCTGTTCTACTTATCAAAGTTTTCTACTCTTGATGCTATCGCAATAGAGTTGGAGTAGAGAATTCGTTCCACTCCTAGTTCTTTAGAATTCAATGTTTTCTAAGATTATGGGTCTATCCAAAGTTAATGAGAGTATGATGGAAATTATACTACGATGTGAATTATACTAACAAGATACGATAATTCAAACTACGGAATTTCTAATTTGACTATATGATAAGGAATTAGGGGGGATTGATTCCACCTTAACTCGACTTAATTAACTAGCTTAAGATTAAATTAAGTGATCCAAATTTTAATGGTTTCGCATAACAAAATGGTATTTCTAATCCCTAATTATTCATGACAATCTCTACCAAATAATAACTAGCATGTGAAGCAATCAAACCCATTCTCATGGTGAACTAATTACTTTCTAAAATTAAATAGATTATCATGACGATTTCTAAACTAACAAAATCAAGTTTTCATCAAGGCTTCCTCAAACCCCTCTAATGGAGGTTTAGCTTTAAGTTATTAAACTTTCATTTCTATACGAATTTAAGCAAGACATGATATAAAGATTGTAAATTTACTAATTTGAACTATAATTATAATTTAACTAATTATCAAATGAAGACAACCTAATTTATGAATTTAAAACAATTAAAACTAAATAAGAATTTAATCAAATAACTAAATTGAGATGAAAACTAATACTTTATTATAAAACTAATAGTGATTCTAAATAATAATCTACTTTTGTTCTAAAACTAATTAATTGAAAGGTAAAAACTAGATCTAAAACAAGCTATTGAAACTAAGTTATTAAACTTTCATTTCTATACGAATTTAAGCAAGACATGATATAAAGATTGTAAATTTACTAATTTGAACTATAATTATAATTTAACTAATTATCAAATGAAGACAACCTAATTTATGAATTTAAAACAATTAAAACTAAATAAGAATTTAATCAAATAACTAAATTGAGATGAAAACTAATACTTTATTATAAAACTAATAGTGATTCTAAATAATAATCTACTTTTGTTCTAAAACTAATTAATTGAAAGGTAAAAACTAGATCTAAAACAAGCTATTGAAACTAATTAATGGAGTCTAAAACTAGATCTAAAATTATTGGCTAATGGCTACCTAAAAATTACATTTGCTTAAGAGCTAAGTCTTATGTCTTGAAATGGAGGATACAAGATCCACTTTTTCGTGCATGGGCTGAGGAGCCATGTTTTGGGCCGAAAAATCGAGCCCAAAACCCAATTTCTTCAGTCCATAGAGGCCTTCTCAGCTAGATTTTACTTCAGCAGATTTTTTTGTCCACTTTTTCTCCTCTGATTGGGTCAAGACTTAAACCATTGGAAAGCTCTTTCCGAGTCGGTCGTTTTGACGTAAGGTAAGCCCAATTCCGAGGTTTGAGTCCAAAGATACGGTCTTCGGAAGTTCTGCTGACTTTTTTGCGTTGTTTCTGCCCGCGTTGACTTTGACTTTTCAGCTTTGACCGGGCTTTAAAATGGGGTTTTCTCCTTAAATCTTGGCCTTTAATCACAGAACTTCTTAGCAACCAACCCTTACTCCTTTATCTCGCTAAAGTGACATATTTCTGCACATAATTGACTCCAATGCCTGAAATATATAAAAACACGTAATTAGTATTAACTCTTATTTATTACTCGCATAATTGGTCTAAAAGTATTATTCTTAAGGGGTTAAAACTATAGTTTTGGGCTTTTATCAAACCACCCCGAAACAGCATTTTGCTTGTCCTTAGGCAAATATGAGAAATTATAATAAGTGACAAAAATGGAGTTCTAACTATTCTCGTTTCGCCGAGTGCGATTGCATTGACCATATGCAACAAGGCCTTAAACCACTAGGAATTCCCTAGTGGATGAGTTATAGTCTCGTGAGAGTTTTCCAGTGAAGGTACTCACAAACTTCATTTATACTACAACGACTAAGAAATAAAACTATTATTTCCTTCTTTATGTCTCAATTATCTATACATCTCACTAGCAATGAATACAGAATAATCAAGTTGAAACCTAAGCTAATATATGTATAATAATCAATCATCTACGAATAAACATATATACAATGAGTAATACTATGAAATGCACTAGCAGGTCCGTTTATGAAAACTCGGAATAGCGTCCTTAAGTAGGTCCTCACATAAATGTAAAGACAAAAACCACTCTGATTTTTCCGCTCAAGTTTCGCTACTCCAGTGCACAGTGGGCACACTTTACCTTACAATCTCAATGACACACAAGAAAGTTGGATTCGATCAAACACATGTGCCACTTACTATCACACTAACCTATTCCTAATTGAGCTAGAGGTTTTTATTAGGCGTTGCGGGGATTAAGAGATGGTTTAAGAAGGAAGGAAATGGATATTCAAAAAAGACAAGTCTGAGATAATAGGGTCTTCGTATTACATAACTAGAGAAACCCTTGTTCTTTTGCTTCTACATTTTGTTTCCATCCTTAGTTTTTTTATTTCGGCTTTTTGACTCATTTTATTCTATTTTTGGAGTTTTTATTTTGTTTCTATTTCTATTTTCTTTTCTTTGGATGGAAACTTATTTTCTTTTTATTTTCTGAAGCAACTAACTAATTTTTGTTTACACATATGTTTTTTCTTTCTCTTTTCTTCACTCATCCTATTCTTAGACTCATTTTATAATGGGTAGGTTGATTTTTTATTTTGTTTTGTTTTTGTAATAGGGTAAATGATTTGCGGTTTATAAAAGGCTAAAAAAAAGCTCAAAGGGGTGACTAGCGGAAAATAATTCATAGGTTTGAATTTATAGCTATATCGATCCAAAGAGGGCCTAAATTCTCTCTTAGGATATGGTATAGTGATCAAGCAAGTGGACGTGTGATTTCTCTATCCGGATTTTACTTCTCCCTTGTGTCATTTCTCAAATGTTTCACTCATATAAGGCTTTAGGCTATATTCTCACAGGATTTGTAGAATAAGTACTCTAGCCTAGATTTTAGAAACTTACTGCCAAACAATCATAGATATTCATGCAATATATTATAGAAAGATGCAAAGATTATTATATACATATTAACCTAAGTTTCTAAAAACTATTCTAATGCAACTGCTACGTGAGACTTCTAGATTATTGAGAGCATAGAGAAAGAAAAGAATATCAATATTCCTAAGTGTATAACATAAACTTTTTATTTATATTTTTGAAAATTTTGAATTTTTATCTAGAAAACAAGTGCATATTGTACTATCTATATTCTAATAGAGGCCTTAATTACATGTGTTTCTATGCCACCCCCAAACAAGAAGCATGCTTTGTCCTCAAAGTATTAAAATAAAAAGGGTAGAAAAATACCATGGAAACGCGTGAAATTTAGGAATATCTGCAAAACAAGGTTAAAACATACTAGTATAGAAAAAGAAAAATAGACGCAACTCTATAGGAGTTCCACCCGTTATGGGGTTAACAAGAATTAAATTGCTTGGGACATAAGAAGACACTAACTGAAACTAAAAACTTACCTTATCTCCCGCGTTTAAGCATCATCCTCATTCTCTTCAAAGAAATGAGGTTTCTTCGCGTCCTGCCATGCCATGATAACTTGCCAAGCCCGTCGCCGTGTGTCATCAACCCGTGCTAACCTGTCGAGTGTCACTTGGTCTGATGGGGTGTAAGGAGCAACCAAATGAGGTTGCATCTGCCAACCCAGCCAAGTTATAACTCGAAATGAACGAACCACCCAATTGGTGGGTCTCATGACTTCAACCCTTTTCCAATCCGTGAACTGGGTACAAAATTCAGGTAAACAACCGCACATGATGCGGCAAACCAAAACAGGCATAAGAAGATACTTATGCTTCATGCTTTGGGCTCTCTTTAGACTAGCCACTAATACTTTGGGAATGTCATATCGCCGACATCCCTCAGCTAAAGCAAGAAAAATGTTACCAGCGATATTATTTGCAGAAGTAAACTGCCACTCCCCTAAAATATTCATCATGATGAATAACATGGTGGTGCTTACATTCAGGGACATGCTACCAAGGGCTATGTTATATCGCCCTTGGTCAATTATACGAAATACCCCTCCCCCATAATAGTCATGAAAATATGTATAGTCATAGAGGTATGCATTATCAGTCATATATCCCCACGTGTGCATAGGATCAGGCAAGGGTAATCCCGAAACTAACGCTACCAAAGACTTATTGAATTCCATTGTCGTGTCTTCAATTGCAAGGGAAATTTTTTGTTCTCTATCTTGGTTACAATAGAAAGTAATATTATTGTAGAAAAATGCAGTAAGCTAAGGTGAATATGAGTTGTCGTCACTTACCAGTAGATGTTGCCATCCTAACTGCAAGATCTTATCGCGGAACTAACCTCCATAAGTCTCGCTTCCCAACAAGTCTTCGAACGACTGCTCAGGTATGACTGTAGGAGATGTCATCACAAAACTACTCTCTAGAACAGCTGCAAACGATCTTGGAACAACTCACAAAAATCGGAATTTTTCGTGCCTACGGAGGTCAGAGCGCGGGGTGCGCTCTGGCTATGGTCGAGGTCCAGGCACTTGGGCGCAGGGTGCGCTCACTTTTAGCCTGGGATGGGCGCAGGGTGCGTTCGTGGCTTGGGCAAGTTCCAGTGTTTTGAGCGCGGGGTGCGCTCGGATTTGTTCTTGTGAGGGCGTAGGGTGCGCTTTGGTCTAAGTTGAGTAACAGATAGGTCAAGTGTAGGGTGCGCTCCATTGAGGCGCAGGGTGCGCTCCACTAAGGCGCAGGGTGCGCTTCGGGTAGTCTGGGTGCTGAAGTGAAGAAGAAAAGAGATAAAAAGTGAGAGTGCAAGGTTTGTAGTGTGGGTTGTGATTGTAGAATGAAGGAAGTATATATAGGGTTTTGGTTTCTAAAACGGATTAGTAAGTTGCCAAAAAGCTTTAAGGCAATTGCCGGAAACAAAATATTTTCAAAACTTAAAATGGAAACAACCCATATTCATTATTCTATAACAAACCTAGTATCTTTTAGATTGAATTTGGAATAGTAACTTCTTAACTCTTTGAAATTTCATTCTATCACAACATCTAATCATAGGCATGCCAATATCGGCAATATTCCCAACAATTACCGCAAAACTACTTCTAAAATTGTAGATCATATAAAAATCATGCTAGAAGAAATAATACCACCCCCAAATAATTCGGGAAGGTGGGATTAACAATAAAATCAATGCATAATTTGAAAAGAACCAAATTAAATTCAAATTCAAATTAAAATACAATTAACTACCGAATTCAAAATTTAACTACTAAATTCAACAACTTAACATTCGAACTAATAAAAACAATAAAAAAAACAACAACAATCAATAAATTCCCTAAACCATCCGCTACTGTTTGACGATGGAACATGAGATGAAGATGGGTCTTGAGCTCCCGATGGGCCTGAGCCATCCGTCCTTCGGCAACGACACTCATGCCTCACAGATGCTTCCTCCTCAGAAGAACCCCCGTGGGGTGGGAAGCGTTCAAGCATTTCTTCTTGGAACTTGTGTTGTGCTTCCATCTCTGCCTTCATCTCTTCCCAACGCTCATCGTCACACTGGGCACGACTCTCATAGTTATATGTATGGTAGTATGCCGAATCCGGAGATCTTCACAAATAGTATTAAGAGAACGCATGCCACGATGAATCACTGACATGCGTTCTAAATCAGAATTACATCTCTCCAAGGCATCGACATCAAAACATGTCGTGTCCTCCTCATCATCCGACTCAATCTCTTCCACTACCCTCTCTCCAGGTAACCTCCAAACCTTCTGAACACAGTCTGTATACACTATGACATTCATATGCAACTTAATCATAGTACGCTCAGTTTTCGGAGTTGCTCTCAAACTCATCATGATCTTTGTTATCAAAACAGGGAGAGGTGTAATACTCTTCCCAACTCTCCTAATCATATTAATCAAAAACTCGAGAATACAAATTCATACTTTCGCTCCTAGAGTATCCATAGAACGTGAAGACAGTTCAGACTGATGTCACTGACCTTCTCTTTTCCAGTGACATTCCTACCTATCCACTGAGCTACAGCTAGCTAGTTGGTTCGTAGAGACGACTGGCGAACACAATGCGAGCTCGCATAGTAGTTTCCCTCCAGAACCGTCTCTTTCATCAAGGGCTCGATCCCACCAAATTGGGATTCTTGCAATGTGGCTTCAAGATGGCGTCTAGGCGGAATGCCTAAAATCTCATCCAATAACTCCCTAGATACTTCTCTCCTCGTCCCAGCCACCTTAACAGAAATTCTATTCCCATCCAACTCCCTATTCTTATAGAATTGTTCCACCAAATCGGAGTGGTAGAAATCATCTATTGAATACCACAACCTATTTCAATCCCTCCTAATCATCTCGTCACTGTAAAACGGTGCGAAGCAGTCGGCCGTAAAAGCTTGTTTCGCCAAAATTCTTCGTCTTAGCGCCATTAAAGTTTTGAAACGATTTGAGGGTTTAAATGCAATGTGGGGATGAAGTTTGAATCAAACTCACTTAAAGTTTGGGCGGTGGCGTGGTGGTTCGAGTTTTTTTTTTCAAAATTTTTACTGTTTTGGTGGTTGAAATTGTTGGAGATGGTGGTGGGGATGTTGTGGGGAAGGTTTTGGAGTGGGGGAATCCTAATTGGCGTGGTAGTATCTAGGTTTTCGTTTTTTTTTATTTTTTATTTTATTTTTTTATTTTTTATTTTTTTATGTTAGGGTTTTGAGTTGTTAATGGTGGAAGTGGAAACAAAACTCGCGACTGTTTTGTTTGGAGGAAGGGGACGTACGTGCGTGGCACGTGCGTGTGAGATTTGGGCCCAAGCTCAATTCGATTTCCGAAATTTTCTGATTTTTTCGCGCAACTTCAAACTAAAATTGCCGATTTGTTACTGGTCCGATTTTTGCGAATGAGATATGGAAACGATCAGGAGAGAATTTTCAATCCAATGATCCATAAAATACTCTATTCTAACCGTGGGTGACATATAAGAAGATGGAAAACACCTCAAAGTGCGTGTGTGACGTAAGTTATGTGAATGAATGAAATCTAAATTCATAGATAATGTCAACCCGAATCAAAATACGAGTAAACGGCCTAAGTAACAAAAATGGAAAGTTTAGCAATCAAGGACGGAAAACCAACACCCCACCCCTAAACAAATTTTTGGCAACGAAGATTAGGAAATTTGTTTTAAACGTGGGTCTTTTAAAGTCAGATTCCCAAAACTTCCTAGATTACTATTTTTATGGATTTGATATTTTTTTCTTTTTATGAATAAAATTTAATATAAGAAAAACAATAAAGCAATAAATACACAATTCACACCATAAAGGAACATTACTAAAAAACCGAGAAAACATGCTAGAGTGGAATACGTGAATTATGTTAAACGTAGACTTAGGATCCGGTACTTACAACCACACACTCCATAGGGAGGGCCCGATTACCTGAATGATGCACTTATCACTATATGGAAGTGAAAAGAAGTACACAAATAACAAAGGTCAGTCCTCATAGACAGGGTCCTGTAAAAGGACTTTCTCCACATTAGGGGATATTAACTCGTGGAAATGTTTTAACCTTTGGCCATTGACTTGAAAGGTACTATTGTCCTTGGGATTTACCAAGGTGATGCCCCGACTTTAGTAACCAGAAAAAGACCAGACCAACGAGTTTTTAATTTCTCGGGGAAAATATGTAGACGGGAGTTGTAAAGTAAGACCTTTTGACCTTCCACAAACTCTTTATGCAAGATTTGCTTATCATGAACACGTTTCATGTTAGCTTTATAATCCTTTGCGAGATCATAAGAATTGCTACGGATTTTTTCAAGCTCATTCAATTGCAACTTGCGCTTGACACCCGCCTCATCAAAATTGAAGTTAAGGCTTTGTATATCCCACATAGCACGGTGCTCTAATTCAACGGGCAAATGACAAGGTTTCCCAAATACAAGTCTAAAGGGCGACATACTTATAGGAGTTTTGAAAGCAGTCCTATACGCCCATAAGGCATCGGAGTTAGGCGACGCCGACCAATCTTTCCTATCAGGATTTACAGTTGTTTCTTAGATTTTTTTGATTTCCCTATTAAAAACTTCTACTTGTCCGCTAGTTTGTAGATGATGCGGAGTTGCTATCTTATGTGTAACTCCATACTTTTTTTACTAAGGACGCAATAACTCTGTTGCAAAAATGTGTTCCACCATCACTAATGATGGCTTTAGGAATGCCAAAACGACAGAAAATGTACTCTTTAACAAAAAACACCACTGTCTTATGGTCATTGTTACGACAAGCCATGACCTCTATCCATTTAGACACGTAGTCCACGACAACTAAGATATAAATGAAACCGTGGGAAACAGGAAAAGGACCCTATGAAATAAATGCCCCATACGTCAAAAACTTCTACCACAATGATTGGATTTAATGGCATCATATTACCGCTTCGTGATTCGCCCAAGTTGTTGGCAATGAACACACGTCTTACAATGCACTTGGGCATCTTTAAAAAAAGTAGGCCAATAAAACCCACATTGAAGAATTTTAGAAGTTGTTTTTATACCACTAAAATGGCCACCACACTCTTTGTCATGGCAGAATGAGAGAACCTCATTATATTCCCTCTGGGGAATACAACGACGAATAATCTGATCCGCACAATACTTAAAGAGGTAGGGCTCATCCCAGTAGTATAGCTTAACTCTGGCCAAGAACTTCTTACGTTCATTTCTTGACCAATCATCAAGAATAATATCAGACGCTAAATAATTCACAATGTCAGGATACCATGGTGCAGAAAAAATAGCATACAGATGCTCATCAAGAAAAGAGTCCGATATGGACTCAAAATCACTATCATCGTCATTTGTAAGTCTAGATAAGTGGTTAGCAACAACATTTTCGACCCCTCTTTTGTCCTTTCTTTCTAATGTGAACTCTTGCAGGAGAAGAATCCATCGGATTCATCTCTGCTTAGCATCCTTCTTTGCGAGAAGGTATCTAAGGGCTGCATGGTCCGTGTAAACTAGAGTCTTAGAACCAACCAAAGAAGGACGAAACTTATCTAAAGCACAAACGACAACTAAGAATTCTTTTTCAGTAGTTGTATAATTCCTTTGAGCATCGTTTAGAGTGTTATTAGCATAATAAATAACATTGGACTTATTATCTAGTTTCTATCCCAAGATAGCACCAACAGCATAATCACTAGCATCACACATGAGTTCGAAAGGTTTAGACCAATCGGGAGGCTGTATAATGGGTGCAAAGGTTAAGGTAGCTTTTAAAGTTTCAAAAGCCTGTTTACAGATAAAATTAAAATCAAAGATGGCATCCTTTAAAAGCATATTAGTTAAAGGCCTAGCTATTTTTGAAAAATCTTTGATAAAGCGCCTATAAAAACCTGCATGGCCTAGAAAGGCTCTAATATCACGGACAGTCCGTGGTATAGGTAGAGTCACTATCTTATCTAGTTTGGCCTTATCTACTTCGATGCCATCACTAGATATAATGTGCCCTAGCACTATTCCTTTTTTCACCATGAAATGACATTTTTCCCAATTTAAAACCAGACTCTTCACACCGTGTCAAAACCTTAGATAGGTTAGATAGGCAGTCAGTGAAAGAGTCTCCATAGATAGAAAAATCATCCATGAAGTGTTCTACCATGTCACTAAATATATGAAGCATACACCGCTGGAAGGTACCAGGAGCGTTACAAAAGCCAAAAGGCATTCATTTATAGGCGTATATTCCAAAAGGACATGTGAAGGTAGTTTTTTCTTGGTCATCAATATCAATAATAATTTGAAAATAGCCAGAGTAGCCATCCAAAAAATAGTAAAAAGCATGACCAGCTAGAAGTTCGAGCATCTGATCTATAAAGGGCAAAGGAAAATGATCCTTTCGTGTCATGGCATTTAATCTTCTATAATCGATACAGATTCTCCATTTCATAAGACCATGCGTGGAAACATATTCACCCTTGGCATTACGTACCATGGTAATCCCTGATTTTTTAGGAACTACATGAATGGGACTTACCCATTCGCTATCAGAGATTGGGTATATGATACCAGCATCGAGTAACCGTAAGACTTCTTCCCTAACTACCTCTTTCATGGTAGGGTTCAAGCGACGCTGAGGTTTGCAAGAAGTTTTTGCGTTATCCTCCAAATGGATACGATGAGTGCAAACATTAGGGCCAATTCCCTTAATGTCGGCTAGGGACTAACCAATCGCAGAACGATGTTCCCTAATCACCCTAATCAAACGTGCATCTTCCTTCTTAGATAACAAAGACGATATAATTATCGGATGACTACCATCCGGATCAAGTTGAATATATTTTAATTCAGAAAGAAGAAGTTTAAGCACCGGGGTGGAAGAAATGTCGATAAATGCTTCTGGAAGGTCCTCATCTTGAGTAATGAATACTTGCTTAGGCAGCAGGTCTTCAAACTCAGTAGATGGAGCAACAGAAGGGTCTACGATAGGTGTAGACTCGAAGATGGTGTTGACTTCCTCTAAGTAGGAGTCATCGGCAAAATCTGGACTTTCAAAAGAAAGGAATTTATGTATCTGGTTTTCTAGAAACGTGTTATTAAAATAATCTTGAGCTAAGCTCTCGATCATGCTAACCTCCTCATCTACAGACGAATCTGGTAACTGATTCATCATTTTAAAAATATTTACTTCAACAGAAAGATGGCCAAAAGACAAGGACATCGAACCATCGTGGCAGTTTATGAGCGTATTGGCAGTTGCCAAGAAAGGACGCCCTAAAATGATCGGAACAGAGTTGTTAGCGACTTCTGTATCGAGGATAACAAAATCCATAGGATAGTAGAAATCCTGGACCTTAACAAGCACATTTTCAACCACACCCTTAGGGTATTTAATAGATCGATCTGCTAATTGCAACGTCATTTTAGTAGGTTGCATCTCTTGTAGACCTATTTGTTTGTATAGATAATACGGGAGTAAGTTAACACTCGCCCCCAGGTCTAGTAAAGCAGTCGTTGTGTGAGAATCTCCTAAGGTGCATTGTACAGTAGGACGACCATGGTCCTTTTACTTAACGATTCCATTATGTTATGATAAAGTTGGAAATTGTTTAGTTAACAAGGCGTCTTTAGGAATATTTGTCTTACGCCTAGTAGTGCACAACTCTTTGAGAAACTTAGCATGGTGAGGTAATTTTTTAATCGCTTCGAGAAAAGGTAGGTTTATCATTAGATTTTTAAAAACTTCCGTAATCTCCTCAAAATTTGTATCATTGTTTAGCATTGCTAATCTCTGGGGAAACGGTGGTTTCTCTCTATATTTAGCGTATGGATCAACAAGATGTCTAACCTTGGCTTTCTGTTTCTTAAGCTGTGGTTTAACTGGTACCTCTACAGTGGTAGGATCTTCAGTTTCTATTTCGGTATCTAGTTCAATATCCGGTGTAGGGACTAGCTACTGGTGGGGTAACTAAAGGCATATTTATGGCGTTATCAACCACTTTGCTAGAATGGAGAGTGGTGATGGCATTTAACTCACCTACATTTGCATTTTCCGTACTAGTATTACCGTTTACCTCAAAGGCTGTGTTTGTTATTTTAGGATTAGGTATCGCTTGACCTGGAAACATATTTTTGTGTTGTACTTTCTCTTGTGCTAACTACTGTAAGGAAAGTTGGATAGCTTATAAAATCTGTTGTTGGGTTTGCATAAAGGCGTCGAAACGATCCCGTTGTGGAGGAGTGTTAGCTATAGGTTGTGTGACAGGAACCATGTCACGTTGATTATTAATGGGTGGGTTATGATAGTTATTATTTACGGGAACGATACCTCTATTAGTATTATAATTATTATAATTACCCTGACCTTGTCCTTGTCGTGGTGGAGCTTGATTATAGTTGTTTGCTTGCCTGACATTTTGGTTATTAAATCCTGGAGGTGTTACTTGTTGATTATTTCTCCAACTGAAGTTGGGATGTTGTCTCCAAGGGGCGTTAGGAATATGATAACTATTAATTGAGCAAACGTTATCTTGTTGTGATGTTTGTTGTTTATGCGAGGGGACAATAGGAGTCGAGATGCATGCTCAAGACTCAAACAGAAATTACATGGATTTAAGTTGATATTCATGACGGGGATATGCTTTTGTTGAACGGAAATAGCCTCTACCTTTTTAGTGAGAGATTCGATTAAAGTTTTTAGTTCAAGATTGAGTTTAGTCTCAAACATGCCGGCAACCTTAACTGTTGTAGAAAAACTAGCGGAACGGGAGATATCGTCACTACCCCCCCAGTTATTATTACGCTTTGTTTGATCTTCTAAAAATTTATAAGCCTCTGAGGCTCCTTTACTAAGGAAACTACCTCCATTCATTATGTCAAGCACCTCTTTGTGGTGGTGCAACAGTCCTTTGAAAAAGGCACAAACTAATGTGTCTTTCGTGAGGTTATGGTGTGGACACTCTATAAGAAGATCGGTGAAACGATTCCAAGCCTCTGAAAATGATTCATGAGGATTCTATCGAAAGAAATGAATCTTGGAAAGCATTTCATCTGTCTTCAGTGGTGGGTAAAAATGTTCCATAAATAGTTGAACAAGTTTGGCTCACGAGTCCACAAAATTAGGCGCTTGGGCAGTTAACCAAGACGCCGCCTTATCGGCTAAAGTGAAAAGAAACACCCTCAATTTAATTTGTTCAGCACCAACCATAGGATACTGGAATGTAGTAAGGACTTGGTCAATCTTACGCATGTGCTGATAAGGTTTTTCATGGTCTAACCCATGAAAAACGGGCAACAAATTAAATATATTTGGGGGGATTCGGAAATCCCCCACTGGGTCTGATAGAACGATGCAAGATTTTGGGCTATCGTTCAAGGCTTTGTAAAAGTCAGAGAGAGGAGACTCTCTTTCTTCAGCCATTATTTTAGGTGGAGTGTGTGGTATATTAGCTAGAGGTATAGTGAGTGGTATACTAGAAAAGCGTGTTTGTTGACATTGCCGGTTTATTACGTTAGGTGTTTTTCTTCTGCCTGACCTTAATCTCATGCAAGGCTAAGACCAATCTTAACTAATCACGACAACACTCAAAACAATCCTGATATGCTAGTATAAACCTCTAACAGGAGATGCGAGGAGTGGAAGAAAGAAGTACCTAAATGCATCATTGCTTCGCTTATGAATAGCGTCTTGTATACGCAAGCTCAGTGTGTGTAACAAGTTAGAAACACTGAATAACTTGAAGTAATGGAAGTTTGAACTAACCAGTGAAAATTGGGCTTTTCCAGAAGAGGGCGCGGGTCGCGTTCAAAATTAGGCTAGGTAGGGCGCGGGTCGCGCTCAAGTCCAACTCGAGTTCCAGGCATTTCAGAGTGGGGGGGGCGCTCGAGTTTTGCCTTGGTAAGGCGCGGGTCGCGCTCAGGTCCAACTCGAGTTCCAGGCGCTTCAGCGTGGGGGTGCTTGAGTTTTGCCTTGGTAGGGTGCGAGTCGCGCTCAAGTCCAATCCGAAGTTCCAGAGCTTGGGCGTGGGATCGAATTTAGCCTTGTTGGGCGCGGGGCGCGCTCAGGCTTGTTCTTTGAAATTTTTTTAGTTCTGAACCAAACAATCACTGTTAGAAACAAACAAGGGTGGGTAGGTTTAATGGGACTTTGAAAAGACTAACAATACTAACGAAAACAATTCTAAAGGGAACTAAAATGGCAGTGGCGCCATTTGATAAATGTAAAATGATAGTTTTACCTACGAATAAGTAACGAGACTCAAATGCAAGTAAAACTAAAGTTATTTTCTGTTCTACTTATCAAAGTTTTCTACTCTCGATGCTATCGCAATAGAGTTGGAGTAGAGAATTCATTCCACTTTTAGTTCTTTAGAATTCAATGTTTTCTAAGATTATCGATCTATCCAAAGTTAATGAGAGTATGATGGAAATTATACTACGATGTGAATTATACTAACAAGATACGATAATTCAAACTACGGAATTTCTAATTTTACTATATGATAAGGAATTAGGGGGGATTGATTCCACCTTAACTCGACTTAATTACACTACACCAAAACAGAAAATCAGTAACGCACACTTTTTTTGTTTACTAATGCTTTTTAGGCGTAACTAAGTTCCTAACGTTTATTTAGCGTTAAAATTGCAAATAATGTGTTAGTTAATTTTCCCGGATTTGAGAATTAATTTGTAACGTATTTATAAAGTTTTGTTTTGACATAAAACCGTAAAGATTATTAAGATAATAAAAACTAGATTAGCAAAAAAAAAAAAAAAAAAAGATAATAGAAACTAAATAAAATCGAAAATTAGAATTTTGGGCGAGAAAAAAATCGCGCTCTTCTCTCTTCTCTCTTCTCGCTCATATTTTTCATCCCCTGTTTTTATAACCAAACAAACAAACACTTCTGCCGCCACCGACATCCCCTCTCTCTCTCTTAACCAAACAACACTTCTGCCGCCACCGACATCCCCTTTCTCTCTCTCAACCAAACAACACTTCTGCCGCCACCGACATCCAGTAGTTTTCTCTTCCTTTTCCTTCTTCTTATGCTTTTTATGCTTTTTATTCATTAACTAATTTCCACTTTTATGCTTTTTTTTCACACTCCTCTAGGTGTTTAATCCACAACTGCAAGTAATTTCGGTGCTAGTTTGCTTCAAAGGTATGTTATTTATTTTGAAATACAACAAAAAATTTCGATTTTTATTTGATATCTTGTGTTCTTCAAATAAGTTTTCTTGGTTATCCATCCATGTACACCTGACACACACTACTGAGAAGTATGTGCTGTTGAAGCATGCCAAACAAGCACCTTAGGCATTACTGAACTTGTTATGCTAAAATATACTGAAGCCTAGTGTACGAGACCTTTAGTTTTCCTTGTAGATACACCATCAAACCAGTTAAGGAGAGCCCAAAAAATAAAAGAAAAGCTGGAGAAAAGCAGGTTCAAAATATTTGAGTTGAGAGATAAAATTCATAGCAGGAAACCCACGCAAATATTATATAAAATTCATAGCACACGCAAATATAAAATTCATAGCAGGAAACCCACGCAAGTATTGAATCTCCCTCATTCAGACAAAGATTGGGAATTCTTTCCTGTTTACTTGACTGGGAATTGGGAGTATGCCGAATCTCATCCCATTGCGCCGCTGCGATATCCTAAATTCTGCTTCGATGGTGAGTATATGTCCTATTCACGGTCCCTGTGCTTCCGAGTCCTTACATGTCGGGCCAGATACAATAGCCTGTGTTAGTATACTATTTGCTCAATCTACCTATTATATTCTAACCTATACCCACTATCATATGGTTTGTTGTTTTGAGTACAACCATATTATGTATCATATGCGCTGCTTTATATATGCAAATACATTTTAAGGGGTTAAGTAGTAGAGATACCTTTCAGTGAAGAGAGGGTTTTCTTAACTTTAAGCTCACACCCATCACAGTCCATACTGACCATAAGTTCCCCAGTTTGCAATAGTTTATTTTTCTTGCTCTTTTCATGGTTCTTGCTTAGCTTAACTAGAAAGATATTCCAAAGTCCCTGCAACACCCATATGTACGTTTCCTTTCTTCTAAAGAAACTTTGATCAGAGAGCCTAGGATTTGATGTTTTTGTACTGAAATTCAATGACCTAGTGCAAGACCATATAATAGATTTCTCTACAGTGGGTGTTCTTTAGTGTATTTAGACTTAAGACCATCTTTTCACTTTACTATTTTACTTTGTTTGTCCCTTTTACTTTTTCTTCCCTTACTTGTGATAGATAATTGATCTCTTGCAATGAGGACTTGGATTTAAACTATGAGTACACGGGGGGACTTGGGCCTGCAAGTAGACATTGCTCACACATATGCCCCCATAGTGTAGGAAATTCATAGTTGGGCAATATAAAATTCATAGGAAACCCACACAAATATTATATAAAATTCATAGCACACGCAAATATAAAATTCATAGCAGGAAACCCACGCAAATATTTATATTTGAGTTCATACAATATAAAATTCAAAGCCCATTAGAAACTCACGCAAATAATTTTGTAACCAAGAAAAACACAAATTACATAACAATCAGGCATAAAAAAACAATTGTTTTTGGGAGTTGTTAGTTCTCTGTTTCAGTTTGTTGGTTTAATCAGGCATGTAATGGGTATGCTCTATTAGTACTATTCAATATATGAATACTATGTTGTTTGAACTCTTCTTTGAGTTCTCTGGATTGTTTGTGGAAATGCATCTTTGTGGTTATTATCTGTTTACATGTTATTATCGTTGTTTTATCCTATGGTTTTTTTTCAAGTAAAATGATTGTGGTAAGTAAACTAATCGATGGTGTTAAAACTGACTTTGAGAGATCTTTTCTTATATGTCATTATTTGGACAAATATCTTGTCGTCATTGTCATGAGTGAAGTCGAGTGTTTGTATTTTTCTTTAGTGTTTCCTTGTCAAATTTGTTATGGTGACTGGATTAAAATATTGAGTATACTTACCTTAGTGGTTTGATACTTTGCCGATATTTCTACCGAAAAAAAAATGATACTCTGCTATTACCTATACTAGACTTTCATATTGAAGGAACTCCCTGATTTGGTATAATGAAGTTAAGTAAATAGTTGTGTCAGATATGTCATATTGCAAGCTCAAAGTCACTTTCATCCTTTTGCCTCTAAACTATTTTTCGTGTGAGATTTTATTTTATTCTAAACGGTGTAGTGTAAGAAGTTATTTTGCAGTATGTCTCAACCAATTCCAAAGGATTGGATGAATGAAATTGACAGATTTGGGATTGTATACAAGCAAGGGGTGTCGGATTTTATTCAATTTGCTAGTGACAAGGACCCTACATCGACCACGTGTCCTTGCCCTTGTAATAAGTGCCGAAATAGGAAAAGGTTTCCGTTTGATATAGTGAGAAAACATTTGATTTTGCATGGTATAGAATCAACATACCGTGTATGGGTTCTACATGGTGAGAACCCATATAAGGATCGAATGGTAGACCGAGATGCAGAAGAAAACGATGAGGCTGAAGGACTCAGAATGGGGAATCTTGTTGACGTTGCTTATGGCATACATGAAGGGCTAGCAGGTGATTTGAATGGAGGCGATGAAAGTGAGGGTGGAGATTTGGAACCACCATATGTTCTTGAACAAGATTTGGGTAAAAGGTATAATGAATATAAACAAAAGCGGAAGAAAAATTATACCCTTCTTCATGCGAGGCTCCTATAACAACTCTCTCGGCAAGTGGTGGACCTACAAAACTTGAAGAAGCAATATAATTGGGGGAAACAAGCGGTGTGACCGGCAGCTCTTGTCCATGTTAAGAAAATGGTTGCCGGAAGGAAACACGTTGCCTTTAAAGTATCCTGTAATGAAGGCAATGTTAAAAGATTTGGGAATGAAAGCCAAGTGTATAGATGCATGCGAAAACAACCGTCAGATGTTATATTGGAAGATCGGTCGACTTAACGGTATGTCCTCAATGTGAAACACCTAGATACAAAGTGAAGGAGGGGAAAACGGGGAAGAAAGAAACAAAAGAGGCGAGAAAAGTATTGAGACATTTTCCTTTGATTCCAAGACTCAAGAGGTTGTACACAATAGCATGGATAGCGCGTGAAATGACATGGCACGATAGAGCGACACCTTCTTGGAATTATATGCGACACCCAATCGATTCACTTAAGTGGAAGACATGTAAAGATGATTGGCCAGACTTTGCTAAGGAAGGGCGTAATGTTTGGCTTGGGATTGCAACTGATGGATTCAATCCACGTGGAGTTCAATCCACTGGTTACAGTTGTTGGCATGTTTACATAGTTCCTTATAATCTCCCTCCGTCTTTGTGCATGAAATCTGAGTTCCATATGATGTCATTATTAATACCGGGGGGCGAAGGCACCGAGTCAAAACATTGATGTATTTCTTCAACCACTAGTTGATGAGTTACAACAGTTATGGAAAGAAGGGGTGGCAGCTTATGACATGTACAAAAGAGAGCACTTTACTTTGAGGGCTATGTTGATGTGGGGATTCATGATTTACGCGCATGATGGTAACTTATTATCGGCGGTAACACATGGTTACAAAGCTTGTCCTATTTGTGGTGATGAAACTCCGCCTATGCATCTTGGGAATGCAAGGAAGATCGTTTATACAAATTACCGGATGTTTCTTAAACGATCACCCATTTAGGCAGGGCAAGTACTTAGGACTTAAGACAAAAGAGTTAAACCCCCCTCCACCAAGGTTAAAGGGAGAAGTAATTGAGAAAATGCTAAGTCGGGTCCATTATGTACCTGGTAAAGTATTAAAAGGTGCCAAACGGAGTGTAGATGATGTAGATGTGGTTGCTATTGGAGATGATGAAGATTATGAAGTTACTGAAGCATGGTATAAGAGGTCTATTCTCTTTGAAATGGAATATTGGCCGAAACATAAGATTCGACATGTTATTGATGTGATGCACGATGAGAAGAATGTGGCAGAACACATAATAAATGCGATTCTTGACAAGAAAGAGAAAACAAAGGATACAGTACAGGCGCGAGAGGATTTGAAGAAAATGGGGATTCATAGTGGTCAGTGGATGCAAACAGACCCAATCACACAGGGGAGATCCGTTAAACCAATGGCCCCATTTGTCTTGAATAAAGATGAGAAACTTGAGTTTTGCACAATTTTGAAGAACTTGAAGCTTCCTTTAGGTTTTTCGTCGAATTTAAAAAATGTTGTCACTTTGAGTCCTCCTGGTTTGCTTACAATGAAATCACACGACTATCACGTGATTATGTGTTACTTGCTTCCAGTTTTGCTTCAACACGCTTTTCCAAAACATCGCGGATTTGGCGTAGAGCTATTCACCGATTAGCTTATTCTTTAATCTCCTATGTTCGAAAGTCTTAATCGAAAAGGAAATCCAAGTTGCCAAATACATGGTAGCAGAGGCATTGTGTGTGCTGGAAAAGTATTTTCCAACCGCTTTTTTGATCAAAGATCCACCTTTTGGTGCATTTGGTGATGAAGGGCTGATTTGTGGACCGTGTATCCTAGGTGGATGTATCCATTTGAACGGTATGTACAATTTTACCTTTATTTCATATTTAATGGCAATTATCATCAAAACTACTAAGTACAATTTTGGATTTGTTTATTTTAATAGGGGCAATGAAGGAGTGTAAAATATTCCGAGCAATAAACGCTATGTTGAAGGCTCTATTATGGAGTCCTATATTGTTTCGAATCTGTTAGGTATGCTATGGAGTACATGCCAAATTCACGGGATGGAAATCACAAAGCTACTCGTGAGGTGTTTCTAGATGAAGATGGAGAGTATTGTGATGAGGGGCCTATACTTGAGGGTAAAACTGCGGACCCTAGGCAAGGAACAATGGATACAAAATCCGTAGATGGGTTCTTTTTCGACTAGACGTCGAAAAGCTTGATGAACATTATAGGTTTGATTTCTTTTTTTGACACATTTGACTTGAAATTACTAGTCTAGAAAGTCGTAATAAATAGTCATGTCAAACCTGCATAAACAAATTGATTGAGTATCGCGGCCTTGCAAGCAAGTGCACGTGGTAGAAGAAAAGGGATAGCAAAGACAGAAGTGGAGATACAAACTGAGTTCATTGTGTGGTTATATGACAAGGTATTGTTTTCTTCTATTCATGTATTTAGTTTACTAGGATATTACAATTTGTACTTTTAACTTTCTAATTGTCGTTTTTTTTTTTTCACTTCACAGTTGTTGGCTGAAAAAGACACAAATTGTGACTTATGGCGATTTGTCCAAGGACCATTGTTCAAAGCTAAAACGTTATAAAAGTATCGTGTTAATGGTTTTGTGTTCTCTACTAGGTCGCATGATGAAACAGTTGCTACATTAAGAGGCAGTGGTGTTTGCATGAATGCAATCACTACATTTACGTCAAGTAGGAAGGACAAAATCCCCATTGATGCATCGACTAAGTGGTATGGGGTTATCGAACAGATAATAGAGCTGGACTATACGACCTTCCAACATGTTGTCTTTTACTGCAATTGGGTGAAGGTGGAGGACAAGACCAATGGTTGTAAACTTTGTCCAGATTCTAATTTGGTGATGGTTAATCTCAATAGGCTAAAGAGTGTTGATCAGGATATTGATGAGAGCGATTCTTGCTTCCGAGGCTAGTCAAGTATTTTACTCAAAGGATTTGAGAAATCCTAATTGGTGGGTAGTGATAAATTCACCGAGGCGATTGACAAGTCGAGTTGATGAACTAGATGCACCAACCGACTTCCAATCTATTCTTGAGGACCAACCTAATTTGCAGCCTTTGATGCAAAGTCTAACCTGATTGTAATAGTTGCATTATCACATTTTTAAGATTCTTAGATATTTTTAAGATTCTTAGTTGCATGCAAACTTCTCATTTTCTACTTTTTTCTATTTTGAAGTTTGTTTGTGCAATTAGGTGAGAGTTATGTTTTTTTATTATCAAGAGTGGTCTTTATAAATGTATACTTTTGAACTTTTTCATTTTTTTTTGTGGTATCCTAGTTTTACCTCTCTGTTCTAACAATTTTTTTGTCATATTAGGCTATTTAATAATGTCATCAGGTCAATCACAACATACTGCTTCCCAGCCTTCGAGTTCAGTCCCACTTCCATCTCATAATTTAACTTCCGACTCACATACATCTCAGCCTTCGGAAGCTTTACCAACGATTACCAAGTTACCTATAGAGTTCAATGAGGATGGCGTCGCTGTGGGTCCTAACCATGCCAAATGGAATACCCAGGTTGGAGTTTATGTTCGAGCTCGTATTCCAATTCATTACAAAGATTGGAGAAAAATAGATGGAAGCTTCAAGGATAATGTCTGGAACAAATTAATGGTATGGTTTACATGTACTTTAATTTCAATGATAGCATCCATTATTCTTGATAATTAGTATGTTTTTCCAATCCTATATCTACATGTTGTCCAGCCCTATGTGTGGAAATTTACTTAATATGAAATGAACAAACATCACTTTGTTCATGTAGGAAGAATTTGAGCCTAATGTTCCCCAAGCAACGGCACGCCGAGAAGTTGAAAAGGACTTTTCCCAAAAGTTCAGATCATCAAAGTATGCCTTTCGGAAAGAGATTTTGCGTAAGTCGCGGGGGCGCGTGGGAAGAAGCTATTGCAGCATGCCCAGATGGCAAGGATCCAAATCATTGGGCTGCGTTTGTCAGAAATGAGAGTACCGCTGAAGTGAGAGCTAGAAACGCAAAGAATGCTGAGAATGCCAAAAAGAACATATATCGACATACTAATGGGCGGGGCACATATGCCCATAAATTGGATAAAATGGTAGGTGTCTATTCTTGTACTAACGTTTTTCTTATCACCTTATGCTAACAACTATTAAGGATTATTTTTGTAGGATAAAGAAGATCCTAGTAGAAAACATGGACGGGTAGATAGTTGGAAAAAGGACATGAGCGCCGTGGATGGAACTATATTAGCGAAGCTCAAAACCCATTATGTAAGTTCTAATAACATTGAAGCTTGAACTTACGTGTGTGTTGGTATTGTATATAGGCTATGTTGCATACTTGCATACCATTCTCATAATTTATGCATGTATTACTCATATAGGAACAAGTGGAGGCTTCTAATAAAAAGAAGAAAAGAAGCAAGTCGCGGGTGGTGAGGGCGAGTGTAATGGAAGTAGACTTCGATAATGATGAGTTGTCCAAGTCTTTGGCCCGACAAAGGGAGTAGAACACGTGGAATCAGCTCCAACAAGTCTAAGAAGCAATTGCAACGCATCTGGTATTGCCAAGGCATTATTGCAGCAAGCCCACTCTTCATCCAATTCGAAGTTGAAGTGGGGAAATGAATGAGATGAAGTCTTCCTTATCTAATGTCATAGCGTGTTAAAGGTGAGTTTGCAGTTTGCACTTATGCTTTCTTGCATACAATTTCATTATGTATGACCAATTGTTACTATAAATTGTGTCAGGATGTACTTAAGGCTGTTAAAAACAATGGAACATCAACTACTCAACAACCGCGGCGGCCTAACATTTAAACCGAAGTCGGTTCCAGTTCTCGTTTCACTTTCGACTCAACAAAACTTGATGAATATGTTTGCAAATTTGAATCCTCCTTCTAGGACGCTTGGTTCTTCACCAAATGTATCCTTATTAGATAGGGATGGTGTAGTGGTTGCTAAGGGGTATGTCATGACAGAGACAGCTGGAGATTGCAATGGCAGAAAAGTTCTCGCAGGTGAGAAAAAGGTCTACATAGAGGAAGTCTTGGTTGGTGATGCTCTTGTTTTACGATGGGCCCCAAGATGGAGTTAGATTTTTGGATGGCTTTAGTCTTTGGAGGTCCTTTAATTTGGCTCGAGTCAAGGGATAGTTTTCTTAATAAGTTGTTTGGGATATGCAAACTTTCTGAACTTGGGATTTTTTAGTATGGTTTGGCTTCTTTATGTTTTGAATGCCGTTTGTTTTTTGTTTAATATGGATGTCATAGTGACTTGACAAACTTATGGTCTTTTTTTGGTATGGATGAGTATTAACTTTAATATGTTCGTACTATATCTATTTATTAAATTTGATTGTAGTGTATGTATGCTTGTTTGCTTAGTAGGTTGAAGAAAGCCCTAACCCATTTTTTAACTCCGCCTGTGCAAATTAATATAATTGGTTTGCATTGCCGGTCCCAAGCCCGGATAAAGGAGGAGGGAGGATGGTGAAGCCTTGGACTGTTTTTCCATTGAACGTTGGGATTCTCTAACTAAAGGTGTGTACTAGTCTTTGCTTAACATGTTGTAACTTAGTTTAGTTTCTCTTGTTGGTGTTTCTGTAGCCTGCCGAATAATGTAAAAGCTGCCTGTGCCTAGCTTAGTTAAGACGGTTGTCACTTACACTCTTCTTGTTTCACTGGTATATAGATTGCGTTAGCATTACTTGATTTTGTCGTATCTCTATAGTTGGCTAGTATTATTTCTCGTATCTCTATAGTTTCGCTTATGAATTATTGAGTCATATATTGTCGTTTTCTGAATATCATTTCTTAGATGATTGCATGCATGCAACTTTTCACTTGGTTCTTGGATAAATGCTCGGTTTCCAACCATGTAAGTGTAGCACCTTCATCTTTTCTGTATATTATTTTTCTTCTTTTCATTTTCACTATTAACTGTTATTATAGAAAAGAATGATATTTGTGTGTGGGAGACTCAATGTTACTTGTGTTTCTATGATGTGCACATAAGCTCTTGTGGAAAAATAATACTTGCAACACCATTACTTGTATAATGTGTCATAAACGTTACCTCTTTCTTATATGCATTGTTGGTTTTAATTAGCTACTTGAGTATAAGCTTTTTTTTAGTAATCTATTTATTAGCTATCATTGCTTTCTTGGTTTCAAATATATTGTCATTGTTAGTGAAAGAAATCTGCATAAGTTTTGAATCTGCTGGCTAGTTATCTAGTGGTAGCCTGGTTGGTACCAATTTTGAATCCAATCCTTAGTGGTATGGTCTCTGACTGCTTTTAACCTTAAATAAGGTATGTCTTTGTTAGTGTGAGTTGCCCCTAAATATTATGCTAAATGTATGCCCTATGGTGTCAAGGTACTTGGTTTAGAGTGTGGGAAGTAATTACTCATGAGCAATCAAGAATACCCTAGACAGTTTTTCCAGAAATTATTCAAGTGACCCCCTTGTCTCGATTTTCTTCCTTTTATGGGTTTTATATCAACAAAAAAAGATAGTTTTATTGATTGTGTTTTGTGCGATTGAAGGTCCGATCTATTCTAATCAAATCACAATCTATGGTCGTATCAATATATTCCCTTTAGTTTCTTCAAATCCGACGTTCTCTTTTTAAGTTTGCTAGAAGTAGTGAGCTTTTTTTTTCATCACCTCATTTCAGCGATTAACTCCTCATTTCAGTGATTAACTCCTCATAAACCCTACAATCTCTAAGGTTAGAATCCAAAAGCTTTAATTATGATTTTTTCAATTTTCTTTGTAGATTATTACTTTTGATTACTCTTCTATCAATTTAGGAGGAGTTAAAGAAGATGGTGATATGATTGCTCCAAAAATTTGAGAGAAGGTATACTTGAGAGCACGATTTGAGGAAGACTAGGAAGGACAAGACAAAGACGATGCGTAAGACATAGAAGTGAAGAAAGAAGTAGTGGAAGAATCTTCGCATACACTCAAGAGGAAAATAGCCGATCTTTGGTGCCCATTTGAATATCAATAAAGATTCATTTCGTTGTCCCTCGGAATATAAAGATAAGGAAGCCTTATCTTTGGAAGCATTGAAAGGCGACTATTGTAGTGTTGGAAAGTTGGAGCAGAGTGGGGTGGGTCTTGGATTAATGGATAACCTAGAAAGCACAAAAGATCCAAACCTCGAAGACGAAAAACAAGAATTCAAAACATTTTCCAACTTTGTGGGGCCACAGGGAGCTTGCTCAACATATCGAGAATCCCTACACCTTGTAAAGACAAAGCTAAATTCATCGATGTTCGATCATCACCCACAAAAAGATTGCCTAATGAGGAATCGGTTGTAAAAATACTTTTCGAAGGAAAACTTCGCCTCTTCAAACTCGTACCGAGAGTTTGGGCATAACTATCGAAGTTTTGTCGATGTAACGATAAACAAATTTGGGGAAACTCCAAGCTCGGGAATGGAGCCATTTCGCCACTCAAGTTTTCGAATGAGCGAGAACTTAGTAGAATCCCACCAAGAAAGGTCCGATGTAGTACATTAGATTTTCGACACAACCAAACATATTTGAAATGTTGATCCGGTGGTTGAATATTTGTATTGGGATTTATCCGTAAGTTTTGAAACTTATGAAATAATGGTGGGTGATTCCGGGATGGGATCTTTGAATTTGCTACTAAGGCATATAAGGATGAAGTTGAGGCGTTAGCACGGCGTCCGGTTTGTGATATGATGTTATTTATGGGTTTTCTTGATATTTAGGACTACTTTATATGTTTATTGTATATGATGTTTCACGCGGTTGTTAGAGGATATAGAATATGAAGCGAGAGAGGTCAAGAGGCAGCAGAAGGAAACTCGAAGTATGCAAGGTAAGAAAATAAAGTCCCTATCTGAAATTTCATTGTTATGAAGTTTTGGTTGGAAATCGAAAGGATTTTTGATTTGTTTGGTATATTTGGAGACCTTGATACATAATAAAAAAAAATTAAGAGGTTTTGTATTTATATTATCTGATGATTCATGATTCAGCTCAGATTCCTTATTTTCTTACTCAATCAAATAAAGAAGTTACCATCTGCTAAAGTCTTTTCTACTTGAATGATGCTTATCATCTGCTAAAGTCTTTTCTACTAAAATCTTTTCTATTGCAGTAGCTGTTAATTGTTAAATCTTATGGAGAGATTGGTCAGGACGTGAATGACAAAAAAATTGTCTGGTAAAAAACTAGGATGGGATCCATTTCTAAAGTATCATGGGTTTCTATTATTATTATCGGTTTGACTATAGCAATCAAACTAGACGAGAGATTTTGCTATACAGCATGAATTCAGACTATGTTTTCGTAGTTAAATATTGGGTAGTCAAACCATTTTATGTTAATGAGGATGGTATTGTGTATGGATAAGCAGGGACGGACCCAGGATCAGCTCTGAAATCTTTGTTTGTCCTTGATAAACTATATGTTGTAGGTTCTTTGATTTTTCACAAATCACCTCAAGTCCATGATACTGTCATTTCCCGCCCTTAGTCACAAATCGAATTATATTATGTTTATATATGCATTTTCATGTGTTGTAAAGAATGCCTTAATTTGGTTAAGTAATAGACTTAAGTTGTGTTTTCGGTGTTATGTTAGCCTCACAAGTCACTGTGATGTAAATTACTAACTTGAGAACCATATGTTGTTTGGTGTTCCTGGCTTGTTGTGTGATACGTTGCTGTGGTGTATTTGTGTGCGTGCAGAGGTATTTTTCTCTCAAGCGATCAAGCTTTTAATGTTACATTCATGAATCGGGAATGACTATGCAATTGAAATCCAGGGAGGAAATCTTGTTTGTGTTCCCCTACTATTTTTCCCTAATACATATTGTTTTACTAATTGTTTGAGAGCTCTAGGCATCAATGCTAGCGGGTTTGTGCATCGTTTTTAATATTCTGTACCTAATCATCTGCTTTTATTCAATTTTCAAGACTTGTTATTTTGTCGTTCTTTGTGTATATATTTTGACTTCGGTTTAACATAACATTTCATTTTACTTAATTATTACCTAAGTAGGGAATCAAACTTTATATTGGTCGTGACTTAACTTAACGAGTCATATCTAGTCAGACTTTATAATAAAGTTGTTACAACTTTATTCAAGGATAATTGGGAGGGCAAACATCTTGAAGAGCAATCATATTTAGTTACATCCACTTCCTTCTATATAATAAATATTAGTTTCGATACAGAGTCTTTGCATATATTTTCAGTTTTTTGTTATTTGGCGTTCTAGATATTGATGTACTATCTGGTTTGTGGACCCCCTGTACTTGATAACGGAGATGACATAGAAGTGATATACCACTTGGCTGAGACTATTGTTTGACATTGTTTAATTATTGTAATACATCAATTTTATGATACTTTGTTAGAAATTGTATGTTATGATCGCGCCTTTTTAAGTTTGTCTCTTATTCTGCTAGGGACTAGGGAGTCTTCATCAGTCCAGCTTTGGTAGAACACTAAAACCTATGAAGCACGGACGCAAGTGTTGTAGTGCTGTGTCCACGTATCGGACGCGCGTCCATGATTCAGTCAACATGGTTAGGATATTTGACTCGAGAAGTAAAGAGAAAAAGGAAAGATAAAAAATAAAATAAAAATAATATCAGTTCTCTTGATCTAACATAAATATCATTCCTCCTTGTCTATTCTCTCTTACAGCACCACTAACTCTTTGCCACCAGTCCACCAAATCTCAATACCGGCTGAATAATTATGAACTTATGATAGATACAAACAACTCTTCCAAAGTTCCAAGAACCGCTAATGAAGACCTTAAAGAAATTTCAACCGAGGGTATCCGCAATGGAAGAGCGGGTTTCTAATGGGCTGCTCCTTATATTTATATGTAAATTACTTTTCATTCTAGGTTTGATCTATCTATACATATCCCGTATTGATTAGTTGCCTATCATACTAACATTATGGTTTCTGCAATGACATTAATAAAGCATTTGCCGAAGCTTTTGTCGTATACCATCTCGTTGGATGGTCAAATGTTAACTTGTTAACATCGTTTGTATATGTGTATGTTGTTAGTATTGAAGCGAGAAAAGCAACTAAGCTAGTGGCGGACTGTAGTCTAGGACGTAAGTCAATAATCCTAGCCGAAAAAAAACCATGTCTGTTTACGTGGTTCATGTGAATACATATTATAGCTACGAGTTTTGCTAGATTTTCTATTTGTATATAGAGTGTGTTTGATGTTGAGGAGGAATCTCACTTTGCAGTGAATGGTTTTTCATGAGATAGGAGGCCTTTAAAACATATACTTTTCAACCCTCAAGAAGGAGAAGTTTCACGGGGCAAGTGAACAAACAAAAAGAGAGAGTTGTCTCTTTCATGGGAATTCTCTTCTGCAAAGTAAGACTATAAGACTATCAGTGAAAATTCTCCCATCTCAGACACCTAAGTTTTTTCTTCTTTAATTGCTCTCATATCTACATTATTTCCTGCTTCTTTGTGATGCTTTATCTTTTAGTTATTAAGGCTGTGTTATGTATATATATGTCCTTATTTTATATAAGATGTTCCCAACACTCTTTGACTAATTGTCTTGAATAGTTTCTTCCTTAATATTGTGGATCTTTTTATATCCTTAGTTTTCATGTATTTGCATTTTCTTCCAATGTTTTTTTATATCACATTCTTGACCTTTTTTATCCATTTTCTATAAGTTTCAACGCTTTTTTCAGTTTTAAGTCATTGAATACCAGTTTACCATTAATAGGGTCCCCCCCGCTTTGAATTCCGTGAAAGTTGATGTTTAGTCCGGTTGATTTGGAGATTTGTTTTTGGGGTTTATTTTATTTTAATTTTAATTTTAATTTTTATTTTTTTTCTTGTAGGAGTGAACAGAAAAGAAAATTGGAGAATGTCCAGTTGTGTTTGAATCAGAGGTGTATTTTGCTACTATCTATCTTATTTTCTTACTAATATCGTTCTTGTGGCGTCTTTTGTTCTTCTTTTAGTAGTCTTATCTCACTGCAAATTATAGTTCCACAACCCATACACTTCTCCTGCTCTTGGTTTTGGAGTCTTATTGAATGTAGTCGTGTTAGCTAAGAATGTTGTTGGGTTTAACTCCTCGGTATCTTGATTTACATTTTGAGTAAACATTAATGCAGGTGTTGTCCTTGGATTTTCCCATTGTTTAGAATAGCTGATTCTTCTTGATGTTTTTGAAAATTTAGACATGTGCTTTTCTATTGTTGAATCCTTTTTTTCGCTTTGCTTGAAGTGTGATATTTGAGTTGACTGGCCTTACTCACCTAAGTTCTTCACCGAGGCTTTGGCTGACATAGTGAATGTGGCAAGGACGGGTTGGCCCCAAGTTAAAGGGTGAAAGGGAACATGGCCTTGTGTGATTTGGAGAGGTGGCAGCTTACTTGTCTTCTACTGGTTTCTTGAATGTTCCAAATTTCCAATGCTACTAGCAGGACACTAAACAAACTCTAGCACCAAGTTTAAGCAACTATCAATATAGAGCAAGGAAGGCTTTCGAGAGAAGATGTCAATTGAACATTTAAGATAAAGAGGAGTTTATAGTTTTCTTGGTACTATCTCTCAACTTATATCTTTGGAAGTTGGTTGGTACAGCTTAATGAAGTTAGAAACAATAAAACGTGAGAAATGCTAAAAAAAGAAACGACCCTTTATGGCTCAGGACTTTATTCTGATTTTGTCACTGTCTTTTGTTCCTGTGAAGTTTTACTTTTAGAAAAATGATATTGATGCTTATGATTTAGTTATTAATTATGATTATATTTCTTCTAAGAGTCACAATTATCGATTAAGATCTCGCTCAACAATTGTCTTTCATTGACTTCTAGGCAAAAGGCGCCAGGAGGAGAGGGCAAAGGTTTGATTCAGAAAGGAAAGGACCTAGAGAATCTAGGGCTTATTCCAAAGACCTGATGCCAATGCAGAGTTAGCCATTTCAATGCAGGTAAGTTTAAGTCTCTATTTGTTTTATGAGGGATAATTCTTATATTCGGTTTTACATTTATGTGACGACATTTTCAAGACTTAATTAGTGAATTTAACAACTATTTTAGTCAATAGTTATAAGCTTTAGCTTCATGGGTATTACACTTCATCTTTTGTACTTTCTTATTGCTTGAGCTATTATTTGATGGATGTAAGAGTCTTGATTTCCCACATTGAGTGGTTAATGTCCTTTAGATTGAATATAAATATCTCAATTGTCATATTGCATTTGCGTGTGCATAGAAGGATGCATGTAGTATGTTTGCAAAAGTATGCTGTCCGACGTTTGTTATCTG
This sequence comes from Coptis chinensis, assembly GCF_015680905.1. Lineage (NCBI taxonomy): Eukaryota > Viridiplantae > Streptophyta > Magnoliopsida > Ranunculales > Ranunculaceae > Coptis > Coptis chinensis. Next base: position 40,500,548 of record NC_141462.1, on the reverse strand, counting down.
TCAGTATATCTTAGCAGTTGTTTAGCTATTTAACCTTAAAGAATTGTTGCAAATAGTATGATCATACCCGTAGATACACACTAGTAGTGGTCAGTAATCTTCAGCATATAGTTTTTTTTGGACTCCATGAGCTTCTTTAGTAATAATCAATAGAACTGTTCTCTTACTCTTCCCATGGATTTAATAGAGTCTGTAGGGTTGTATATGAGACGAGAGAACACCTCCTTGCGTCAAATATTTTTCTGGAAGGCACAAAACAAATTGTCAAAAGTAGGATCTTTGAAGACTCGCTCAAGTGGAACAGGTTTATTGGAGTTTGAATTGCTCATATTGTTGTTAGGAGTATGAGACCACTGTTGCCACATTTTTTGTGAGTTTGGTTGTTAGACCGGTGAAAAAATAAATCTTGAACTTTTCGATCTCTTGGAAGGGACAAAACATACCGCTACTTAAGAATTATGCTACCATACTCTATTTTCTGAATTCGTAGTTTGAGTATAAGGAGCTACTACTTAAGAATAGGATATAAGTATATATCTATATATACATATTTGTTTTCTAACGCTTTCGACTCCTTTTATTTATTTCTATTGGTGTATAGGATGAAAGGGACTTTTTTCGATGATACCATCCCAAAGTCATCCCCCCGATGCTTACAACTCTTTTGAAGGTGCTAGTTTTGTACAAATGATATTAGAGCTTGAGTTTAAGGACAAGTCCCATTGATTTGGAAAACAGTGTGTATTTCATTCGTGGCAAGTCTTATTTATGAAAGACGTTTTGGTGATGTTATTTTAATAAAAGATTATGTGATTGGATGTACTTGTAAGATTTCTTGTTTATATTATGGACGATTGTAAAATACCCAATAAGTGGGGGCATCTTTATACAGGTTAAGTAGTCTCCCAAAAAGGAAGGGGCGGTGGTTTTGGGATTTTTTTTTTTTTTTTTTACATATGAAATAGTTTTGTAACGGTTCTTCACCGTTACTAAGCTTTTGCAATAAGTAACACAAAAAGCGTTACTAATTTTATAAAAGCGTTACTAATGTTAGAAAAGAGTAACACAAAAAGTTACTAACTTTATAAAAGCGTTACTAATGTTAGAAAAGAGTAACATAAAAAGCGTTACTAACTTTATAAAACCGTTACTAATGTTAGAAAAGAGTAACACAAAAAAGCGTTACTATTTTTATAAAACCGTTATTGATGTTAAAAAAGAGTAACACAAAAAAGCGTTACTAATGTTATAAAACCGTTACTGATGTTAAAAAAGAGTAACACCAAAAAGCGTTACTAATTTTATAAAACCGTTGCTAAAGAGTAATACAATTGAGCAAAGAAAACCGTTAGTAAATATTTTAGTAACGGTTAGAAACCGTTACAATAAATAATTATGTAACGGTTATAAACCGTTACGAATATTAATAACGCCTAAACAAATGTGACATATAAAACCGTTACAAATATTTTTAGTAACGGTTTCTGACTGTTAGGGATGTCCTGTTTTGGTATAGTGTTAACTAGCGAAGATTCGTTGTGATCCAAATTTCAATGCTTTCGCATAACAAAATGATATTTCTAATCCCTAATTATTCATGGCAATCTCTACCAAATAATAACTAGCATGTGAAGCAATCAAACCCATTCTCATGGTGAACTAATTACTTTCTAAAATTGAATAGATTATCACGACGATTTCTAAACTAACAAAATCAAGTTTTCATCAAGGCTTCCTCGAACCCCTTTAATGGAGGTTTAACCTTGAGTCATTAAACTATCATTTCTATACGAATTTAAGCAAGACATGATATAAAGATTGCAAATTTACTAATTTGAACTATAATTATGATTTAACTAATTATCAAATGAAGACAACCTAATTTATAAATTTAAAACAACTAAAACTAAATAAGAATTTAATTAAATAACTAAATTGAGATGAAAACTAATACTTTATTATAAAACTAATAGTGATTCTAAATAATAATCTACTTTTGTTCTAACACTAATTAATTGAAAGGTAAAAACTAGATATAAAACAAGTTATTGAAACTAATTAATGGAGTCTAAAACTAGGTCTAAAATTATTGGCTAATGACTACCTAAAAACTACATTTGCTTAAGAGCTAAGTCTTCTGTCTTGAAATGGAGGAGACAAGATCCACTTTTTCGTGCATGGGCTGAGGAGCCATGTTTTGGGCTGAAAAATCGAGCCCAAAACCCAATTTCTTCAGTCCACAGATGCCTTTTCAGCTGGATTTTACTTCATCAGACTTTTCGTCCACTTTTGCTCCTCTGATTGGGTCAAGGCTTGGACCATTGAAAAGATCTTTCAGAGCTGGTCGTTTTGACGTAAGGTAGGCCCAATTTGGAGGTCTGAGTATAAAGATACGGTCTTTGGAAGAAGTCATTGACTTTTTGTCTTGCTTGTTTACGCCCGCGTTAACTTTGACTTTTCAGCTTTGACCGGGCTTTAAAAAGGTTTTTTCTCTTTGAATCTTGGCCTTTAATCACAGAACTTCTTAGCAACCAACCCTTGCTCTATTATCTCCTCAAAGCGACACATTTCTGCACATAATTGACTCCAATGCCTGAAATACATAAAAATACGTAATCAGTATTAACTCTTATTTATTACTCGCATAATTGGTCTAAAAGTATTATTGTTAAGGGGTTAAAACTACAGTTTTGGGCTCTTATCACATTCCTATATGTCTAAAACCTTAATCAAAAATCAAAAGTCAAAAGTGATAAGTCAAAACTAGATTATCTCTCTCTCTTTTACAAGTCTTCTTTTCCCTCCTTCCATTTCTTTCCCGCCGATTTTCTTCCACCTTAAAAACACCACCAACTTCTTTCTCTCTCACTCACTCTTTCTTCTCCACCGATCCAACGCATTCCTTGTCAACTCACTCACCATGAATCCCAGACTCAAAACCCATCAATCATTTAACAAGTACTTAAAACCAGGTGCACTAGCCCAACTCAGAGACTCTAAACTCAGTGCTAGATCTCAGAAACCCAATCTCAAAACACAACTGGCTCTTTACAAACTCATTTCCACAACCCCTACTTCAATAAACTATCCCACCAACAATGGGGTGGTTGGCTTTCCTTGTTTTACTAGAAGGTTATATACTAATCCTTGTTGTCCACAAAGAAGGAAAGTTGTTGCTGTCAAGTCTTGTTATTTTGCGCCGCCGAGTCCCGAATTGTCAGATGTATTGAATACTAATTTTGATTTTGCTCATTGATTAGTTTTTTTTGGATTAGTTTAGATTTACATTTATTGTATCAGTTTTGTAAGGAAATCGATGATGTACTTTATGTGCAAAGTTTGAATGAATAATCCAATGATTTAGATTTACAATTTGTTGAGTTTGATTTGATAAATTTAGTGTTTTGGTTGGGAATTAATGCATGCCCTTTTGTTTTATTTGCCGCGATTTGTACTAATTTTCTGTTTTTGCTTGAAGAAATATCTGATTGGGGATTTGTCATGCATAGTTTCTTTCTTGTTAACTTAGTATTGTATGATGTAACCTTATATGTCAATAATAGTGGGTTGTTGCCTTCTTTGTTTGCGTGGAATTGCTGCGGTTTAATTCGATGATTCTTGCTGCGTTTTTGTTGATGATAAGGAATTGTGATCCCCTTTTCATTAGCCCCCTTTCCTAATTTGATCTGTTTTGGTTGATGATCTGCTTATATGTTGTTTTGAACAAACCATGATTTCATTACAAAATGTCTACCATAGAAGCACACATTACAGAAATAAAACATACCAAGTCCCAAACAGATTACTAGTCCTACTAGAAACAATCCTGGAAGAAGTTCTGCACTTCTGCCACAGTTAACAGTGGGATAGTAAACTGATTAAAAAGTCCCAGTGATTGTCCTCAAGCTTCTTGTGATGCTAACGGGTTTGCAACAACATGAACTCCTTCCTTCCTAAATGCAAGATCTACCAGCTGAGAATCTAATTGATGAATAATGTGAGAAATGTTAAGTTTACATGCTTGGTGAAGATCTTCCAAAACTGCTAAAGGTTTAGCCATATTGTTGGTTTGTTAGTTTCCTACAACAAACGCTCAGTCAAGTATGATTCCGTCATAACCAGACTTGCTAGCTTGTGTTTCCATAACTCGAAGTCTAGAGCCATCTGTATTCAAAATGTACAAGTTGTAAGGTGGAAGAGTCTGTCTCAGCCGTGAGCCGTGCACAGCTCCTTCTTGGTAGTGTTCCTCGAAATTGAAATGTTTCAAGCAATATCTCATATTCAGCAGAAACCTTTTCCCTAATGCTACGAAAAGCCTGCGTGTTTTGTTAAACCTCCATTTGTTTCGAATTTCCACAATTTCCAGCTATACAAGAGACTGGAGATCTGCAATCCAAGAGTTGAGCTAGCCAAGTAGTAAAATCTGCACAGCAAATCCTGATGTTTGACTGAACCAACTGGTTTACATAGGAGTATAGGACATGTATAATGGTTTCATCAGGTGAGCTCCTGTGCGGCATTCGGTATATTTGGGGGTAGAACTTGAAGTGTGCAAGGTCGGAAGCAGCAGGTAATCTATTTAAAGCATACAACCAGAGAAACTGTGTCACTTGTTTGGGATTTATGACCTCAGTAACAAAGGTGAGAGATGTAACTACGAAGGTTTTGTGGCTAAGGAATGAGAGATTGATAACATTCATTATTTTTAATGTTAAGAATATGTTTTCTGGTTTCGAAGTGCTAGCCTTCGGTATTAATCATTGTGGTTGATGTAGGGGAGTAATATCCTCATTAAGGAATATTGCACACGCGCGAAGCATAAGCGAACTCAGGACATCGACCTCCAAGACCGATCTATGAGCGTGTAGGGAAGTAATATTCTCATTAAGGAATATTGCACACGCGTGAAGCATAAGCGAACTCAGGACATCGACCTCCAAGATCGATCTGTGAGGAGCTCCCTTCATGTAGGTGGTACGCTTAAGCTTGTTCAAGAATATCTCAAGACGAATAAATGACTGGAGACAGAATGCCTCAGATAAAAACACCACCAGATGTAATCATCACCAAAATTTTACCTTTACATCCCATCACCGGGAACTATGGATTACCGCACCAACTCCCAATCAGCACACATCTCCTACTAAAACCAACCTACCACACATTCATAATCTCCACCCTACATATGTACAAGAGAGTACACGTGTCTGAAGGATCAACACTCCCTTAGGCCTATAAATACCACCTACTTGAACTACGTGAGACCTGATTCTTCTCTCCCCTAAAAATCAAGAGAGGATACGTAGGCAGCTCGCTCATTAGCGAACTCGGTCTCTCCAAAACCCAAACCCATCTTCCTCTCCTCCATTGTATGTAAAGGAAAACCAAAACCCACCTTTACAGTTGACATTGAACTTGATATTAGTTTAGTGGTAAATCTTTAATTACTAGTTGAACATCCTATTTAATCCGTCTAGCTATTAGACGTTGTGATTGCACTTGAGGTCTTGTGGATAGGAAATTCTATCTTCCTTGAACCCATCCAAGAAGCGGTGGTGGAGTCCTCTACCATTTGTAGTTTTGTACGTTCAGTAATTGCTGGATTTATTTAATTAGTATACGGTTTTAATATGAATTGTATAACTAAAGTTAACATTTCCTTTCCCAAACCTAAGGTATAAGATTAGGTCATGTGCATCATTTTACATTCAATATCTGGCGTGAACAGGGGTATAAAAAAAAGGGTTAGTTACCCCCTAGATGAGCTAATTAGGGTCTCCTCCCAAAATACACAAAAAAAAAACCCCCAAGTTGACGGGGGGAGACCCTAATTTCCCCATCTACTAGTGTGTCAATACTAGTTAACCCTAAAAAAAATGTTTTTTCTGATCTTTAAAATTTGGCATTTCATACCACAGTGTCACATTACAGTGGTCATGATATATATAGTCAATATACCAACACATTGCGTATGTGTTGTAATATTTCAGCTTTAAAAATCTCAACTTGGTAGTGCTTTTATTAATTCGGTGAACTTTGAACCCATTATTTTGTAAACTACTAATTAATTAAAAAATCAAATATGGTAACAAAAAGATAGACTAGCTAGCCTATATATAGCCCTATGACAGTATGTAATGTATGTAGTAAACTATCAATATAATATAATAGGATTGGTTTTGGGAAAAACTATGTGGTGGTTGAGATTTAATCTCATGCTCCTCGAGATTAGTGTTATCAAAAAAGAAATTCTATATTGAATCAAACACTTACTGCCGGGTCAATAAGGAAACTAAGAGTTTGACTCCAGCTTCTTCTGAAACCGCCAAAACTTTCCAAGTGCCCCTGGAGATTAGTATTCTCAAAAAAGAAATTCTATATTGAATCAAACACTTACTGCCGGGGGTCAATAAGGAAACTAAGAGTTTCACTCCAGCTTCTTCTCCCAAGTGCCCCTGGAGATTAGTATTCTCAAAAAAGAAATTATATATATATTGAATCAAATACTTACTGCCGGGTTAAATACTCTTACATAGTAGCTCATCGTCTAAGTTTAATTGATTTGTTTAGATTGGAACGAATCCAAAAGATACGGAAGAGCTTCCATTTGAGATACGACATTGCAGAAATCTCGAAGAACTCATTTACTCTGTGTACCCAAATTTGAACGTGGAGGGCACAACTTCAGCTGATTTTCTAAGAGAGTGTACTATTCTCTAGCGCTGAATGATGGCGATGTCAAGGAAATCAATGACACTGCCTTAAAATTGTTTCCTGGAGAAGTTATTGAATATTTAGTAGCAGATAAATCAGTTGAAAAAGATGGCAACTCTCCCACGAATGGAGGTGATTATCCAAGTGAGTTTTTGAATTCACTTGATCCCTCAAGTTTACCTCCTTTCCTACTAAAGCTAAACGTGGGAGCCCGATTATGCTGCTCATAAATATAGTACCAAGAAATGGACTTTGGAATGGAACACGACTAATAGTTCTTCAATGTGCTCGTTAAGTGATTCAGGCTAGGATTTTAACTGGAGACAAAGCAAGTGAGCCGGTACTTCTCCCAAGAATTTCTTTGACGCCTTCATCTAATGGCATGGCAGTTCCAATGACACGGCGTTAATTCCCTGTAAAACTCGCGTATGGAATGACGATAAATAAATCACAAGGACAATCAGTCAAGTACATACATTGGGATAGATCTACAGACACCTGTTTTCAGTCATGGACAATTGTATGTGGCCCTTTCAAGATGCACATCATCAAAAAGAATTAGTGTCATCCTTCCACCAGATGCTTCTAATTGCACTACAAATATCGTGTATCAAGAAGTTTTGTTGGAATAAACCTATATGTCATCCTTATTTGCGGAAGTTGTGGTTTTTTGGTTACTTTACAATTTTGCAAATTAAATAATTCATTTTCATGGTGATTCTGCAAAATATGTTGCAAGTTTTTTTTCCCTTATTTTTTTATATAAAGATATTAGTTTGGTGGAAATTTAACTTTATGCGCCTGTATCACATGAGAAAGCTTTATAAGTATTTCGATATTGGTGCATTGAGATTTGAGGTGAAATCAGTGTGTGGTCCAAGTAGTGGCCTGTTGTGGCTGGTGAATGGACAGACACGGCCTGTTGGTTTTTACACTTGATTTCGTAGAGTTTATTGGGACATTCACATAGAAGTTCTATAATTCTATTGACCATGATTATTTGAAGTGATAACATAAGATAATTTCTCACTTGCAGGTGATTTCTCAATACACTGACGTAAAGATAGTGTTGCCAGTCCATGCAGGATGCAGGTGATGGCAAACTTAGATTCAGCATGCATAGAAAACTGTTTTATAATTTTTGATTTGTAATTTAGTTTGTTGTTCACAATATTCAATTGCAATGTTGAAAACATCAGCGTCCATGGAGTGGCCTCCTGATGGCCTGTTGTAGTTGTTGAATGGTTTGTCATGTCCTGTTGATGGCCTCTATATGACCTTTAATTGCTTGCAGGTGGCCTGGTACAGAAAAAAAAAGTTGGAAATTAACTCTTTGCCTAATTCTATTGACCGTGGTTAGTTGATCATCAATGTTTGAGTAAAGTAAAATAAAGATGTATACTTATCCAAAAAAAAAATGTTCCTCATCTATAATCTCATATACCATAACAATTAAGTGCAAAGGTTAAATGTACAAACAAGAAACAATTAGGAGAACGATTATTTTTAAAAGCTTCGTGACAAAGTCACGGATAGTTTACAACAGAGAAGCAATCTGGATCCACCCCTGGGCGTGAAGATTAACCTTTTAATATAAAATTTAGGGTTAACAAGTATTACCCCCCCCCCGGATGGGAGATCAAATATTAGCCTCACTCTCCCCAAATCACATTGTGAGCAGCTCAAGACCCTTGACAATGATGAAGTTTGCTTGACATTCATTTGCAATTGCTTTGGCCAGTAGAGTTTTAGCACATCCAGGGGTCCATAGAAAAGAACTCCTTTTGAAGGAGACATACTGAACTTTTCAAATTAAACTTCTCAGGATGCTCCACCGGATATTGCACAGTCTACATGGATGAGGACATGCAAGCATCAAAACAAGCAAAAAGAGAGTGAGAAGAGAAAAATAGAACAAGAAAAACAGAATATGTAAACAGAACAAAACCAACTATATTCAAAGTTACCTCTTGAAGTTCCCTTTCTACATTGACAAGTCCCCCAATATCCTCCCAGCTGACATTAGGTACTTCAACAACATGTTCATCAAATTTCAAGGTCTGAGACGACCACTAATTGATATACTAACAAATAAATTAGCTTAATTGTCTGAAACTGGACTCACTGTTTCACGCAAAGCAGACGGATTGCTTGCTCCAAGCGCAGTCATAAAGTGCTCATTCGTGACAGCCATGGAACTAAGTATCTCAACATCAATGGAATCATCCTCCAAATCAATCACGTCCATCTTTTCTCTGATGCACTGCAGGGCAGCTTCAGTACACAAAGCAGCCAGATCAGCACCAACATATCCACGAGTATTTTTTGCAATCCTTTCTAATTCAACCTGTACCACATAAAACACCACGTACAGCTGGTTCGATTTGTTAAATAGAAGTAAGAAAATAAATAAGTAATCAATTTAAAAATATACAAAGCTTCTGTTCAGGTTGATCTTACAGTATCTGAGAGCCTCATTGTGTGGATGCGTAGAACCTCAACACGTCCAACTTCATCTGGAACACCAATGTCAATTTCCTTGTCAAATCTCCCAAATCTACGTAAAGCCAGATCAATACTGTTGGGCCTATTAGTAGCCCTAAAAACAATGACCCCGTGTGTCTTCTCTCGCTTGGGAGCAATTGAGTCAATCTCATCAATGAAGATGATAGCGGGAGCATTTTTTTTCAGCTTCCTCAAAAGCCTTCTGAAGATTGCTTTCACTCTCACCAGCTAATTTAGACATGATCTCAGATCCATTAATGAGGAAGAAGAAAGCACCAGTTTCAATGGCAACAACCCTGGCTATCAGTGTCCCAGTGGTCCATATAATAGAATTCCCTTTAAACGCTTACTGATTTAAAGAGTTGGGGATGTCTTAGTGGAAGCTCCTCCAACTCGCGGATCTGAGCCATCTGTTTACGTACGCCACCCACATCATCCAGCCTATCTTCATCTTCTCTTCTCACTGGCTCTCTGGCCCTCACAAAAGATTTCAGTATTCGGTGACACCACACAATACTCAGCAGGGTCAGTCTCTATGATTTTGAACTCTACACTCCTCCTTCCACCTCTGACAAGGAAGAGATCTCCTTTCCTTGGATGGTATGCTCCCAGGAAATAAGTTGCAATCATTGTCTATATGCATTTAACATTCTAAAGAATAAAATATGTAACATTTACTTCAAACATCAGATTCTTGCCACCAACAAACTTCTTATATAAACATGTTGTCTGATAACGTGTCAAACTCTAATTAACTAAATGATCATAATATAAATCACTACTAAAAAAAAGTGATTTAGCCGTCATGAAACAAGTTTAATGACATTTTTTCATTTAAAAAACAACCGTCATTATAGAGCCCGTCATAAAAGTAAATATAAAACGTCATAAATTTGATGACGGTTTGGGAGAAGCTGACATAAAAACTCGAACTTAATATGACAAAAATTCTAATGGGATTCTTTTACATGACATGTTTTACTTAACCGTCATAGTTTAGTAGAAAAAACGTCAAGAACTAAACTATCGTTTATGACTATTTTTATTTAAGCGTCACCCTAAGAAACAAAAAGTCAAGAAATTAACACTAAAAACTGTCAAGAATTGTTATGTAACACGACAGTTTTTTGGAAACCGTCATAACTTCTTCTTTTTTCTTTGTAAATCTGAAAATTCCTGTAAACCAATGCATTCTTACACCCTGACAACTCAAGTCCATTACAAAAAAAATCATTCCAAGAACCTGTTCATATTACATGATTTATTCACGGAGAAAAAAATTAAATAACTCGAACACTTAATTCAAAATCAAGTCTCATATATAATCCAACAACAATACAATTTACATAACTCATCCAACAAATTGCTAATCAACCGATCCATCTCAAACAAACTTAATTGAGTTACCATGTTATCTCACTTTTAACCTAAAAACAATATGAAGAAGAATGTGTTAGTTTGTTTAATAAGTAAACTAAAAATATCTTTGTTTAATTGAATTCATCACATCATTAAACTTTTCCAAACAAAATATAATCAATTTGTTTGTTTTATTTTTTTTTATTTTAATGAGGGTAAAATGGTAGTTTCTAAATTAATGAAAAATAAAATAAAAAAAAAAAATACACAAAACAATGTAATAATATAATAAGTCAACACTACTAAAAAAAAATACACAAACAATGATGTTAGCATAATAAGTCAATAACTACTAAACGAAAGATATACGATCAACTATGAGAGAATCATGTTGGTTAAGCCCCAAATAACGTACACCACTATAGGATATATCTGATCCGTATATCTACCACAAGTACACAAATAAACCTTTAGCTAATAGGCAGATTTCTCAACTCATCTATGGTTTAGACAGATTCAAATAGATACAAGTGTTGGTCGGAAACTTCCACAAAGTGACAACCTCAGCCAATTGGATTTCGATTTGTCTACAACAAGACAAAATGTTTAAGAATATTATTTGAGCTATGACTACAAAGATCATCTCATGGAAGGCTACTTGCTCCTGGGTTACTTAGAGTGTACAAACTTACTGGGTAGAAGCCAAGAACCTTTATACTCAGAAAACTAGCTTGTACAATTTTTTCCTTTAACTAAAGAGATGAAAATAATTTCAATAACTTTTACCTTCTGTGGTATAAGTCTTGCACTCATTCATTTAAAACCTACAAAAACCAAAGCATAGACAGCACAATTTAATAATTTTTGTGAAAGAAAAATTCTATAAAGTGAAAACAATAAATTATTGAAAGGCCAACCACTAACAGCAACAAGACTAGGTGTTAAGGATTTCTAATACCTTACTATGTATGCCAAAGAAAAATTTGCTATTGTAAGCAACAACTTCCATGATCACCAGATGAAGAGAGCTAGGTTCCTTTCACATGCAAGAAGGGTGCTTACAATAACTCCAACTTAAGTTTGCAAATCCACATGTACGCCCTTTAAATGGAACACCTGAAGAAAAAGAACAATTTTTTGTAATTCAGAAGCTATTAGCACCATGCAAGGAAAACCAACTCCTAGTCCAGGGTAGCTAATCAAGGTAAACAATAATATATATATGAATGACAATAATCGGAAACTTATTGTAATATAATTAAGACTAATATGCCACCCAAACCATCTTTCCTTTTCTTGTATCTTCATTAATGAGAAAATCCACAAAGTTCTAACAACATGCAATGCAAGATAAGAAACATATACCAACACATACTTACCATGCATGTCTTGAGCTGTTCTCAGGCTGAAACATGGCTAAGGCTAAGCTTCACACGATACACATATCTGTATATTACATTCACAACAATCAGAGTAACCAAAAGGACAAATAAAATACTACAAACACTCATTAATAGGGAACTATTTGAACAGTATACCTACCATATGCTGGAATTTAATTCTTAAACAAGAATGCATTTTTTTTTGAAACTATATTAATTAAGTAAAACCAAGGTAAGATGTTTTACATGAAACACTGTCTTAACCAGGCTAACAAACATGCTCATTATCCAAAATACCAAATATGGAAAAGACAAGAAAGATTTTGACATTCAAACAACAGCCATATCCTCTTCAACTAAAATGGGCCTACAAAACCTTGGACAAAGGATAAAATGTAGAAGCAAGAGAGATTCCAATCATGGAGCACAGCAGCAGGAACTACTATACGTCCAGCAACCTGATCAAGATCCCGCCGACCAGTAGATATGATTACCCTTCCGCTGTTGCAAAACAAGAAATTCAACATCTACGTGTCAAACCCATACATGAAAAGCTTTTTCTGTCGTTTGTCATCATAGATATCTCAGTCCTATAAATGGTCGAAGCTAAGCCCTGGACCGAAGCCAATTCAACATTTCATGGCCAAAGGTGGAGTTCAGGCTTAACCATCACCAAGACACAGACAGCAACAAAGACTCAGCATCTAGTGTTTCAACATTCTTTCCTTTTCATAAGTCTTTTAATCTTTCACAGTACAGTCAAATAGGGGGTAATTAAGTTCTCTAAGCTAGCCTTACATTGGCAAATCACCGAAACTTCTAGTAATCCCATTTATATACTAATCAGTACCAATCTGATTTAAACACTAATCCCTCCCCTATATATAGGGACTCTATAGGAAGGACATCTAAAGAAAAACTCTAATCAAGAAGGGAAGAGAAACATGTAATGGCAATTGGAGGCAGATTTGTGAAAGATTTGATGGGTGGTGGAAAGAGATACAAACTTCAGTAGCTGAATCTTCCTCCCTAATCATCCACCCAAAGCACAAAACCCGTATTATGAAGCCAACTTTCAGAATAAATTCATGAAATTGATGTCAAGGACTGGAAGGATGGGCACCCTGCAGAGAACCTACAGGTATTTCAGAGCTACAAAGCTCTTCCCATTTTGCATCCAGACCTTTCCTTCCATGGTTCTTACCTTCTTTCCAGAAAAGCAAAACCATGCAAGAATAAAGAAGAATTCAAACTTATGAATACATGAAACCTTAGTTATATACTTGAACCAAAAAGCTTTAAGACCATACATCTATGTTACAACCATTCTACTAAACAATGTAAGAAATGCAAAACTAATTTCAGCAGAGGGAGCAGTTTGTGTATTCCATAATTTGTAACAGTTAGGCATATATCATATACAATTTGTGCAGCATATAAGCTATTTCAACAGTATTAAAATTAAAAAACGTGGGAATCACAAACTCACCCCTTAGGATCAACATCAACAATTTTCATGTCCTCTAGCTGGTGAAGAATATTATGAGCAATAGCACCACTGCTCTTGCAGAAATGTGGTGGACGACTTCCGTTCCTCTTGCGCCCACCATAGATCTTGCGGAATCCTCCCACTCCAATACCCTGCCTCAAGTAACTCCTCCTAGCCATGGAAGCAGCTCTAACATAGTACCAATCTGGGTCATACGGAGCAAGCTCCTTGAAAGTAGCAGTCTTCACAATATCAGTCCAATGAGGAAGCGTTTGAGATTGAGCAGAGTAAGCCTTGACGAACTCATAAGGAGATACGTCTTTCACTGTTGTCGCGGTCTGACGGCTACCATCATTTTTTTAAGGGTTTTGTTTCAAGACTGTGTCTTCTTTCTTTCTTTCTCTCACTCTCTCCAAATTTTATGTCAAATACATGTTTCTAAAATGAGATAACCAAGTAAAATTGGAATCTGAAAGAAAAGGAGGCGCCTTTTTCTCCATGGCCAGATAAGAGGCAAATAAAGATTCAGCGAGATGTCGATTTCAGAGAAGGAAATGGAGAGGTGCAAGTGCTAATGTGTGTTCCAATTGGAGAGGACGAAGAAGATGTCCTGGGTTTCCAGGAAGAAAACGCACTTTTGTGTTTTTTCTGTTTTCTCTAATAAAAATTAGAAGACTGAAAAATTAAGAAAATGGGTGAGGAAACTCCGGAGTGTATTGACGGTTCAATTTTTACTAGTATATACTGCATTGCAGTGGGGCGTGAGCGTAGTATATCATTAACAAGAAATAAGCCAAAAGGCCCTAATTCTAGTTTTTATCACTGATAAAACCAGCCGGATTTACAAATCATTGGTTAGGACAAGTTAGACGTCATAATCACTAATAAAACTGGTTTTTGGTTTTTAATCATTCAAAAAGACAAGTCCATGTTGACTTGACTTTTTTTTTTTTTAATATCCAATTATACCCTTCTATGTTTCGTAGTATATAAGTCATCATTCATTTGAACTAGAAACAAAAAATTGGAAAAACCATCGAGCGAAGCAAAAAGGAAACACAAGATCAATCGTTTTCGATTGAATATTAAATCTGAATCTAGAGATTCTATATTTCATTTGATTCGATTTGAAGGTTTGTCTCAACTTTATTATTCAAATCGAAATTGATTCGATTCGATGTTTGTTTTGATTCATTTTATTTGTTTGTTGAATTAGAAGGTTTTTTTACTGTTTGTTTTTGTTAACTATTTTATTAATATATGTTTATTTTGATTTGATTCGATTTTTTTTTTTTGTTTGATTCATTATGGATCTAACTTTTGAGTATCAACTGTGCATACCACATTTTTTAATGATGTGGTTGGTTGATTTTTATTTATGGATTTTAGTGTGCTACCACCAAATGTCAAGAGGGGTCCTGGTAGACCATGTTTTAAGAGAATTGAGAATACGGGTGCAATGATAACAAAGCGCCATAAGTGCCGAAAATGTCATTCGACCGACCACCACAATCGCAAAGACTTGCACCTTTGGGAAAAGAATGGAGACCAAAAGAATGAGGGGCAGTGGAATGAGGGGAAAGGAGTGAGGCATTCGATGTTGCAATTATTTTTTCAATGTCAAGAAAACGAGAGAGGAAGTTGCACATACATTCAAGTAAACATACATGATTCTCTATTGGATATTCTCGCCGTAATTCAATAAAAGTTTAAAAGTTTATTTTATTTTTGTTGGTTCCATTTTTTGTTTACGATCTATCCCGGAATTTCATCTCCGGTCGGTCCACATTATTTTTTGTATGTGAGAGGGTATCGTGTAGTTTTCGGTGCACACTTTACGGCGCTTTTGCCTTTTGGTGGTGGTAGTTCATCAACAAAACTAATTGTCGACTACCACAATACATACACACAACCATCTCAAGCTGCATTGAAGCAAATCCATGAGGAGAGACAAGTAGTGTGGTTGAAACATTACCTATTAATTGAAACAATGTATCCTACTAATCGACATGGTATGCACAAGAGATTTTTTTTTGTTTGTTCCAGACAAAACCACAACATGTAAACTTGGTTAATGCACAATTAATACTTATACTATATTCAATTGCATGAATTAAATTCATTAAAAGAAAAATATATAATGTAAACCAAAGATTGTAACATTCATTAAAAAGTACTTGTTTTCAACTTAAATTCATTATCCAACAAAACATACATCGCTGGCACTTGAAAGTTGCAACTAACAATTTCATCCATTTGACCAACATACATTTCCACAATCAAATTCATCAATAATGATATTTTCTTTTGAAGTAGTATGCACATTCAAGAGGTAGTATGCAATGACACTTGTGCATAACATTTTCTTTGTGATGTTTGGTATGCATTGATGTTTGTGCATACTGCATTGGTATGCACCGACACTGTGCATAGAGTACTATTATCTTTTTAGGACAAATCAACTAAGAGAGTGTAGTATGCAATGAATTAATTTGGCTCGATATTATTTATTTTCCCATTAAATAAATTAAGAAAAAATTATTAACCCGGCATACCAGGTACTATTGTCTTTTTTCGACAAAAAGTCAACTATTGTCCAGTGTTTTTGAAATGCGGGTGGGTTTTTGGTTCATTTAATTTTTCCTTTTAGTTTTGTCCCCTAAATTAATTGATTTTTATATATTTTTATTTATTTATTTATTTTCGGTAATTTGATTAAATTTTTGATAAATTAAGAAAAATAAATTATATCATAGTTTATTCAAGTGTAACAATATTGATTGAATATTTTTGCTACGGTAATTTTATTGCGTAGTTGAAACCAACAGTCATGTATTAACATGTGTAACGCTTTAGCACGTACACAGAATTATCTATCAATAATTACGTGTGCGATAAATGTGAAGAAGTAGACCATTATCCCAACAATGAAAGAAGCTAGTATTTGCGGAAATTTCCCCTGCTAAGTAGTCCTGCCTTACAATGGGCACCCCTATAGAGCCCTTTTGTGTTTGGAGCTAAGTCACATAATATCCTATCAACATACATTTAATTTTAAACAATATTACATTCTCCAAATGGATAAGAATGAAATTTTAGGCAAAATCTTATCTATATTTTCAACATTAAATCACAAAACCTATCATTCCAAAGAAACATGTTTTTGTCTTTCGTTATTTGAAGAACCAAAAATATATATATACAACACCATCAGAAAACTAAAGTAACATTTTGAAAGTTTTAAAATACTATACATATAAGAAGTTACACAGTTATTTACTTTAGAAACAAATATTATATTCTCAACGTAGAAAAATCACAACACATATTTTACGAATGAAAATTTCGACAAAGTCTCCTTTGTATTTTCAATATTAAATCATAAAAAACCTGTCATATCTAGAAATCATTAAACCTGTCATATGATCAGAAGAACAGAAATAACAACATCGAACCAAAATAACAACATCCCAAAGGTTCTAAAATACTATACATATAACAAGTTACACATTTATTTACTTTACAAACTGCTCAACTCAACTCAAAAGACACAGAAAGGAGGGTTAGCAAAAGTCCAAACAACTATAATATATAAGGTAGTAGCTGAAGTGACAAAATCCATCTGCAGCAACCATCAAAAAATGTCCTCCTATATATTACTTGTGGAAGAACCTACATAAATCCAAACAACAAAATTAAGCATGATAACGACATTAGATATTCATTTATGAGAAATATAAAATATCTTGATGAAGTGAATTTGCAAACAAAATAAATATAAATAAAGATAGAAAGATGAATACTACATACCGAGATAAAAATAATAAATTAACATTTCAAAGGTCAGATTTTCCGATAACATCAAATGGTTGAAGCAGACAAGTGCAACAAACGATTCTCCTCTTGCAATCGGCCTCTAAGGCCAACACATTTTCCAATCTTTTGAAGTCTCTCCAAAGAGAACATAGGGCTAAATGCTAGATCACACAACTTTCTTGTGCGAGACAAAGCAACAAAAGTCAAACCGAGGCTTTCCCTTTCACCAATATCTACCACAGCCCGATCAAGAATGAGGCCTTGACTCTTGTGAATTGTTATCGCCCAACATAGTACAATGGGAACCTGAATGTACCTGGCATGAAGCATTACGACTTCCAATTTGATGTCCGTGGAGTAATAGGTATTGTATTAGAATGGACGAACTTAGCACCACGATAGTGGTCGAAGTCAACCATAACGACAAAGAGGTATATCTTACGGTGATTTGCAGCCATTTCCGTAAAAACAACATCTACAACAAATTGCCCATTGCACCATTAACCAGTCCATTTGTGGTGGCAATGTTTGAACGAAGCATAACACGTGCACCAAGTGATAGACACAGAACTTTCTCCAAGCCTTTTGCATCATCTGACGAAGCCTTGGTAGCGGTCTCACAATTATTTAGTGATACAATTCGAGCAACTGGTTTACCAAGCTCAAGCAGTCGGGTGAGATTGTAATCATGTGCAGGCTGTTTGGTAGGAAAAAGACGCAAAGCATCTTTGAAGGTGTTAACCTCATCCATATTGAGCGAGGAAATATCCCGAGTTAGAAATAATTGCCAATCACCGACGGTTGAAGTTCCATTACTGAGTCTAAATAGTGTTTCTCGGAATGATGCTTGATCATCCCCTGCTTGTCGAAATATATGTGATAACCGAACACATTTATCGAAACTAGAATATACAATTCCGCCATGTTGTTTTTGAATAGACCCACCTTGGACATATAATGCACTGTCACATCCAGGAGGTAATTGACGCATATCACCAACGAGAATAATAGATACATCACCAAATGGCTCGTTCTTTGAGAAAATATCTCGACAACGCCGGTCAATATTTGCAAGCATACTTCTTCCGACCATGCTGTACTCATCGATAATGATAAGTTTGGTGTCTTTAAACTCTTCTTGCATACGTCGACATTGATCACCTTCAATCTTTTTGGAAGTTTCTTTCACACGTTTTTGTTCCACAGTGAAAGAGAGTTCATGATGGATGGTTGCACCTCCAATATTAAAAGCGGCAACTCCAGTAGGAGCCATGACACGTACTGCTTTGTTTGTTCCGAAAAGTGCAGTAACTGAATACACAATTGCATTTATGAGTGTGGACTTGCCTGTGCCTGCTCCCCCACAAACAATGAACCGAATACATGCTCCAGCTTGTAGTGCTCTAACAACCATATCATGAGCCAGTCTTTGTTCATTAGATAAATCATGATCTGGTACAACGGTTTGAGGTTCATGATTTAGTTCATTGCCACCACGCAGAGCATGAACAAATTTTCTATCAATTTCTATATTTGGATATCGATGTAAACCTTCAGCCCAATTGTGTGAAATGTCGAAGTCTCTCCTTCCTAATTCCACAGTTTCCCCAAGGACAAACATGGGCCCCATTGCTGCTGCCATCATCCACTCATCCCTAAGTAAGTCTTCAATACCAAGCTCTACCTCAATACCATCTTCAAGATCTTCATCTATCGGTTCTGGAAGAATAATCCTATGAGTGATTTCAAAACCCAAGTCATAGTATCTTTCAGACCACAAGGAAAATTCTCCCTGAGCTTCTTCAAGAGTTCGATAATGGTGATGAATTAAGACTTGTTGACGACAAAATGATTCCCATTTTTCAGTGTTTGGTAGGATGTCACCGTCTAGCTCGGGAACCAAACGCACGACTGCTTCCACTCTAGAAGTGTGCCAAACCTGCTGCTTGAAGTAATGTCTCTTTGCCATATTCAGGAGGGAAGTATTTTCATAGCAAGAAGGTCGTTGAAGATATCTTCCTACAAAGGTTGGATCTGTTCCAACAATTTCATCATCATCGGCCACTCTTCGACGGCGTACAATTGATGCTACCATGCTCTTTTCACTAACATTTAAGAGTACTGAACTTTTACGGATGATCGGGTTAATGGGTACCCTTTTAGCAAGTGACATACTTCTGGCAGAAATATCTCTTCGAGAGACACTTTTCATAAAGTAGCTTTGAAAGCAGATCTTGCATTTTGGCGTAGTCGATGAAAATCTTCAACAATATCTTGAAAAGTATCTCGAAACTTTTGAAGTTGGTTCAGATTTAGCGGTGTATTTAGCAATGTAATTGACAACAGATTACCTTTGAAAGGACGGCGACCAATCAATGTTTGCACGCCAGGTCTGCAAAATCTTTCGATTGTGGGAACAGACTAGTTCATCATTCCGGCAGCTGAGGAAACGATACATGTTACTGTTGGGAGGCTCTTCTACAATCTTCGACTGACCAATTACATCAAATGGGTATCTAAAGCGACATACCATTTGTTTGGTTGTTTTGTGTAAGCGCAAACAATGACTCCCACATATAGAGTGTCGCATGACCCAATTGACCAACGAAATATAGTCATCTTCGTCTGTATCAAGTTGTAAATCGAGTGGCAAAGTGCGTGCACAAGGATGGTCTTGCAGATTTCTAGACATGCTGGGGTCTGGGTTCATAGTGCAAACAAGTCTATCAAAATATTCAATGACATTAGATCTATCGGTAGCACTTGTAGCAATCTTAGTAACATCTGGAGCATCTGCTAGCCAAAGAAATCCATGAACATGACCACTACCACGATTTTGCCACTCAAACCGGTACCAATGATCAACCACAGAGAACTCAGCTCGTAAGTAATCCCGAAAGAAGAATTCCACTCTTGCTTTAAAGAACCAAGCGACAACATTTGGGTTATCATTAATTAATTTTGCGCGTCCCCTTCTTTTATCTAAAGGAGACATCCTTTCAAGATCATTAGAAGGATCTAAAATACAAAACAGTTCTGGCCATTGCATGTCAGCAGCGCTGAGTGTGAAGAAAATGGTTGGTGCACCTAACTGTTTAACCATGGCAGTCAACTCTTTCAATCTTGTATACCAATAAGACCGGGTACCACGAATGTTGTTAGCAAAGTAAGAGACACGATTAACTAATTGCTTGTTCCCGGATGAAACCATATTCCGAATTTCCTCAATTGACAACTCAGCATCCCCTAGATTCTTCCTCACAAAAACATCGCCTAAAGAAAGTGCCTGCCACCTTGAAAGAGAGTTCCAAGCAAAGTAGCGGAACCTCGTATCTCTAGCAAAACGCCCATCATGATATTTCATCAAAAACTGGAAGTACAGCAATGGATTGACTTTCCGCTGGCGAGCTTGACATAGATCAGCATCACCGTAAGGAAACAAAGTTGGAAATGCCATAGCAATATACCCTGGGGTTGAAAACTCATCAATGATGTGAGTTGTTAAAGGCATATGAACATTAGTTTGATCTACACTTTGTACCATAAATGCCCTTTGGAGACGTGCTTGTTGATTGGGTTCTGCAGCAATAGAAATAGTTCCAACAGCATGAAACTCATCAATGTGCAAATCCTGGTTATGCAAGTGAGGTGGCCCGTCATCGTCATCGGCTTCCCTAGGTATGGTAGAAACATCGTCGTCGATATCTTCCACAGGTCGGGACATATGTGGTAGGTCATCAGGTTGTCCATCAACAGGTAGTCCTTCGATAGTTCCATCGTCAATAATTATATCATTATAGTATCGATGATAAGTTTTTAACCAAACTAAGGTCTGTGTCGCATTACAAATAAATTTTTCGCCGAACACGGAATTCCTTGCTTGCATGTGGCCCCCCTCTATTAACAACAAGAATTGCGGACAAATCGCCGGGCTTGAATGGAAGAACAATTGGCAATCGATTGACATCTTGGGAAAAATTGATCACATTACCACTGTACTTGTATTGTTGACCCCTAACACGATACACAGACATCATGGGGTGCACCCTGGCAATGAGAATTCTTTCTAAATCGGACAAATGAGACAGTTCCAGAGGTACAATGCCCGGATCCATTGAATTGTTAACACTGAACATGCCAGCGTCAGTGTTGGCCCGATTATCCAACTTGCAAGAGGTACAAATACCTGCATCAATTATTGTTATAAGCGAGGTTAACATATTCCTAGAAAATATACAAAGAAAAGCAAATACCTGCAAAAATCTTTAGATCGGGAAATTTTCTTTTGCATAGAGGACAACTGACCCATGAAATATCATTGCATGATTTTCTAAATACTTGTGCGTTGGAGAGTGGTATGTAGTCGTCTATAGTAGGTGGCAGATCAGGGTTTTCACGGATATTGTCTTCACACACCATCAGTTGTACACCAGGAAGTCTTTGATGAACAACGTTTTGTGAAATAACTCTTTGACGAGCAATAACAACTCTTTGACGAGCAATTGTTTGACGTGCAACTCTTCGCCCAACAACTCTGCTACGAAACGCATTAAGGGCGTTTTGATCAACCCTTTCAACAGGGTTTTGCCTTACAAATGCTGATCTTCTACGAGTTTGTCTGGAATTTCGTAATCCATCCATGTGCAATGCACGAGCGAAAGCTTTACGAGCAGTGTCTAGGCGACGATGAGCATCTCGGTGCTTGGAGGTTTCGCCAATGCGTGCAACTTTTCTTCTAGCACTATTAATTGACTGGGTCGATGCATGCTGTTCACTTGTCTGTTTTGCACGGGCTCTTTTCTTTTTTGCAGTATTTTTTGCCCTTTTTTGCTCCACCCGTTGCCTTGTGTGTTGCTCCACTCGTTGCCTTGTGTGGGAAATGCTGTTTTGATTAGAATCCCAACTTCTTTGCAAAGAATTATGTCTAGAAGGTTCAGCATGAAACGGTGTCAGGCAAATGTTATCAACTAGGCCTGCAACCCTTGGATTACGGAGCCACTGAATGAGGGGACAATTGTATGCTAAATCAAAATCAGATACACTATCTAGTTGCAAAGATTTATCTGCTTGACATCCAACCCTGTCATAACCTCTTGAAGTCTCTGTTGGATCTGGTAGATTGTCAACCCTTTGCATATGGGGTAGATTTTCTGGTAAATCAGATATAGTCTCCCTTGGCAAAGAATTTTGTGCAGGATTTCCAACCATACGAACCCATTCCATGAGCAGGCAATTTTCATCTAGATCATCGACCCTCTCCCTTGCTGAAGAGATTTCTGCATAATTTCTAACCATGTGATTACTTATAGAGGATTCTGGCTGATTAGGTATCCTATGAATATGCATTGAACTCTCAGGTTGAGATGCCACTGCGGTCATAATCCGAGAAGAGATACGCCCGAATAATTGTACGTCTTCAAGTTGTTGGATATGCAATTTCGGTAGGCGATCTAATCTCCCGATGCATGTTGAAAGTTGCTTAAACGAAAGCGATTACGGGGCCGACGATTATGAAGACGCGGCCGAAAGTAGTAGTTGGTAGGGAGTATGTCGATTCGGCGACTATAAAATCTACCAAAGAACCTATCAATTTGGGGCAGTGTTACTGGAAAACCTTCATCAGCTGCATCCATTGTGCATTCAAACACTGAGAGTGGAAAATGAGGGACGAGAGGGAAGCCTTCTTATGTCGTGTCAATTGAAATCCCTACATGGGCATTAAATAGTTGAAAGTTTTGCTTAGGAATTATGTTTCTTTTCTCTAACGAGAAGTTAAGGCAGGAAAAGTTGAGTAAACGGATAAAAACTATAAAGTCGAACTACTTCAAACTTATTATTTCAACCCTGGTTGTCATAAATGTGAAAAACTTGCAATATATATGAAACATAAATATGACCACTTACTTTGTTATATCTAAATGAAATAATGAAATTTGGACCATTATTACCCACCTATTAAATGCACCCAAAGTAACTAATGTATTAGGATATATTTAGAATATTAAGCGCAAGAGAATTGCATGAATATTCACGATATTTAAAATAGTAGTTTCAAACTGAAAACAAATTAAAACAAGAGTAAAGCAAATGCGAATGAATACATACCAATTTCTTTGACAAAAATATCTCCAAGAAACAGAAATACCTAGAACAAAAAAACCCAAAAGAACTGAGCCTGCAAGGACAAAACAAATAGTGGTTAGCTTTGGAAATATATTGTAATGAAAACGGGTAGTTAGAGGCCAAGAAAATATTTGTTGAAGGATTAGGAATACCACAAATCTGAATGAAAACATACCGCTTCCTTTTAAAAATAAATCCACAATAACAGAAAAAGACCTAGAGCCACAAACTGCGGTTTGTAAAAAGAGAAGAAAATGGTTAGCTCCATGAATATAGATATTTAATCAAGTAAATCTATATAACGATTAGGTTGCTTTTATTTGTTGAATTGTTTGAAAATGATAGAGTAAATTTGTATCTTAATTCTTGTTATTCCTTTTGGATAATATTTCTAACAAATTTAAAGTAAAAATACATTTCCAAATTTAAAATTGGACTTACATGCAGTTGACATAAACAAACAAAAATTCTGAATCATGATTTAAACATATAGAGATTTGGTTTATGCATCTAATAAGGCTTGGTTCCACATCTTCAAACCTCCCCGAAGTGTAAACGCTTAATGGATCTTTAGTTGGTGATGTGGTTGGGGCTTTTCGACGACACACCGTGTGGTGTAATTTACTAGCCGTAAGC
Source organism: Coptis chinensis (assembly GCF_015680905.1). Classification (NCBI taxonomy): domain Eukaryota; kingdom Viridiplantae; phylum Streptophyta; class Magnoliopsida; order Ranunculales; family Ranunculaceae; genus Coptis; species Coptis chinensis. Next base: position 40,476,524 of record NC_141462.1, on the reverse strand, counting down.
CTACTTGCATCCCTTCTATTGGGTTATTGGGACATGACATGGTAGAACATGCATGAATGATATATATATAAAAAAATATATACAGGAAAAAATAGCAAAAAAAAGTACACATAATAAATGTGTCGTTATAGGACAAAAGCATACAACTATTCATATTTTGCAAGAGTAAAGGGTAACACCAAATCGTCAAATATTGCACAAATGTGAGATGATAATCTGAATGGAAGCCATATCGGGGAAGGGGAGTTAGCTCTCACGCTTGAAGACATTGTAGGCATGAATATAAAACATGGAGAGGTAATGTTGCATAGGAAAATTATTCAAAACTAAGAAACTGCAAAAGAGAATAAAAGGAAAAAAAATAATACATTTTAAAAATAATTCTAAGAACATCTCATCTAAGAAAACTACATTATCGTTAAGAAATTTTCAAAGTATAGCATGCCTAAAAAGTTATTTGAAGGAACTAAGGCAAACTAATGTCTTTTCCCAAAACAATGTGAAAATAACAAAATTACACTTTGGACATCAGCACCATCCATAGCTATACACAAGGAGATTATACTGGATTTGACTCAATTGTTGTCATGAATACAACCTCCCAAAGAACAAAATCACCTTATGAAATAGCACATCTAATCATATGAAAATTTACCTTAAATAATTGCCAAGTATTTTATGGTGCTCACTCCACTTGAGAAAGAGCAACTCCAGTTTTTTTTCTTCTACCTTGGCAGCTACCCCCGAGGTCGGAGAGTCTGCAGTAAACATAAGAGGAATTAGGCTGATTATTTGGAAGGTCTGTTTCCTTTATTTCAGCAATAGTACAAAAGTAAAGAAGTCAAGAGGTATATCTTGGTAAAAAGTCTCCAATCAAGTTTCATAAATAAGTAAAGAAGGAAGTACACACCAAATCCCTCCTCCGATTTTCTGAAATTTTTTCACGCTCTTGTTGACTCAACTTGTCGCTTTCTTCTCGCGCCCTTTGTTCCGCCTACATAGAAAGTTTGATATTTTAATTACTACATGAAAAAACCATGCTTTCATATATGAGATTTATAAGCATATTCAAGAAATGCTGCATTAAGGATTCAACATGATACAATCTTGACAAATCCCCGGATTGTTTTGAAAAGTTTAAGGGCAGTTGGGATGAGAAAGCAATGAGTAGCTTCTTTACTACTTAATTCAAGATATTAATACCATTTTGAAAACAGAAATGTTTTGGTACAGGTTGGGACACGTCCAAGCTAGGAAGTCAAATCTAATAAGCAATGGCAAATCATTACGGTTTCTCCTCTACAAAAGAACCACCTCGAAATGAAATGAGCCTTGAGGCGGAAGAAGCAAAGACGGGCCGGCACAATGACTCTCATCGTCCAAGTATGATGTGATTTAAAAACATGCTAAAAACTGAGCTGCAAAAATAAGAAAAACAAGATAAAAGGAAAACATACTACCTAAAGAAGGACCATCTCTTGATCATGCTTTCAAGAACAACCAACAAAGACATCATACGGTCCCCTCGGCAAAGACAGTTGTAGATGAATTTTCATTGTCGGCTATGTATGCAACAAAATAAACTCCATTAATTTTTTTGAAAAGTTTAAACAAGTTAAAAAGTAATAAAAAAGAATTCATAAATCGATATTTTTTTCCCTAACATGCTTCTAAACACATACTACAAAGGCATGAGATGAACCCCCAAGCTGCCCGATTCAAGATGGTTCTTCATACTGAATAGTATTGACTGTTTCATCCCAGTAGATGTGTAATAAAAAAGAATTCATAAATCGATATTTTTTTCCCTAACATGCTTCTAAACACATACTACAAAGGCATGAGATGAACCCCCCGCCCGATTCAAGATGGTTCTTCATCTTGAATAGTATTATTTGTTTTCATCCCAGTAGATGTGAAAGAAAACATGCTAAAGGAGACAAACTCAGTGTAAAAACTCAATTGATTTCAGAAAAAATAGTGACACACAAAATCACGTAAAAAAACAAACATAAATTTTAAGAAAAGCTGTTTTTGAAAATGACCGATTTGCCCTCAAATGAGCTTCCAGTTTTTCAAGAATTTAATGAGTAGTGTCCAAAACACCTTTTCATTTGGATAAGAGATTTCTTCCTTGCGACAACAACAGCCTAGAGAACAATAAATGTGAGAGAAAACCCAATTTTTATTTTTGCTATTAACAAGGAGGAAGAAAGTGAAATTAGGAAAGCGGTTGCATACAAAAATTAGAAATAAAGTCTACGGCTTTCTAACACAAATTCACCTTCAATTTCTTTCAAGTTATTTTCACAGCGCAAGGTGTTCAATTTCTTTCAAGTTATTTTCGTGCAAGGTGTTGTTCCACTACTCATGAGAGTTCGCGCAAGGTTGTTCCACTACTGACGAGAGTAAGAGATTAGTCTGTGATGAGAATGAGAGAGAAGAGTTGAGGGAGAAATTGAGAGATTGGGAGAGGTTGGGAGAGAACCGCAGGAGAGATTGGAGGCGAAGAGAGGGAAAAAACCACATAAGTGATTTGGGGTACGGTCAGACAAAGGAGAGAATGACACGTAGCAAGTGGTTTTTTGGGAGACTTTAGAAATGCGACCTCAAAGAGTTCGCTACGCTCACGGATTAGTGAGTTACTTGACTTTGTTATATATTTTTTTGGTTAAGTTGTTGACGGTTTAATTAAAAGCCAAAATGGTCCAACCTAGCGCCCAAAAAATTGTAATTTGACTGTTTTAAGAAACACCATTATATTTTCTTGACGTTTGTGTTATACACGACATAATGTTGCAATAGCCGTCATAAAATTATTATATTTACTTGACGCTTGTGTCATACACGATATAATGTTGCAATAGCCATCATAAAATTATTATATTTGCTTGACGATTGTGTCATACACGACATAATATTGCAATAGCCGTCATAAAATTATTATATTTTCTTGATGCTTGTGTCATACACGGCATAATGTTGCAATAGCCGTTATAAAATTATTATATTTTCTTAACGCTTGTGTCATACACGATATAATGTTGCAATAGCCGTCATAAAAATATTACTAAAACACATATCTTGACGGTTTTTAACAAAGTCGTCAAGATAGATAAAAAAACAAGCGTCATAATATGTCATTTTTTTAGTAGTGAATGCTTATATATAAATGGACGTTTGTTCCTATTTACAAAATAAGAAAAAAAAATAGTGACTACACTATGCTGGAAGACAAGAGTGCCCCAGCTGAATCTTGATGATGAAAACATGAAGACATTTAAGTTGAAGCCTTCAATTAAATCCTTGCCTATTATGTCTCTTTTTATCTTGTTTTTTCCTTTTTCAATCTACTCCACATCAATTAGGTTTGCATGAACTTCCTTGCTAATCATTATTTTCCCATTTTAATGTATATGGGGAGCAAAATATATTTAACCTTCCATTTATTTTCATTTTGTTGTCAGATTTCTGAAAACCACCAAATTAATGCTGAAAGTCCATTATATGCTTACTTGTCTTTATAACTCTTATCATGCACACGACACGTCAAAATTAGCCCACATTATAAGCAACACTTGCTAACCAGCAGAGTAATGAAAACTTTGCTCATTATTTAAACCCAAGAACATAGAAACCAAGGGATTTTTCTGAAAATCATATAGCCAGTTGCAACAGAAGTTACGAACTACGAGCCAGAAATAAATCCACAACCATATGAAGTGAACTATATGAAATCTCACCTTTACGCACTGTTTCGACACAATTTATTGGGTCAACACAATAGAAAAAAGAACACAAGAATTTTATCGTGGTTCGGCAAACGTGCCTATGTCTACACTGATCTTTAATTTGTTAATGGTGTTGCTTGGAGATTACATGAGAATGAAGAAGAGAATAAGAGTTTCTCCATGTGCTCTTTACATGAAGGTCTTAATTATATAGATTACAATAAGTAGTGATTGGATAGAACTTAAACTTATTGATGATGATCTTCTAATTAATGTGATTTGGTGTTTATCTCATTGAGGTGCGTTGTACTTGGACAAATAGTCTTCTTGCTTGATGAGGATTCTTCATTGTAGAAAACGTATTGGGCCCATCTCCATAGTGGGGGTCCAAACATCGTCCCCTCTTTGGAGCATGGGCTTCGGCCTATGGGGCAAAGAAGTGAAAGAATAGAGACATGTACGTCATATTCCTTAGATAGTCAATGTCAATGTTGAAGCTCAACGCGACAATTGCATATTAGAAGAAATTGTTGCTGCTGCTAGTAGAGATATCGATGAATCTGTCACTAAATAATAATAGATAATATGAATCAGAAATACGTACGTCCCCAAGTGGGCTTTGATAGTTGATACATTAATAGTAGTGTAGTGGGCACTCTAAATAAGTTATTTCCTCAGCCGTAAAGATAACAAAATTGTAAATGATGTACTTTAGGTGCTTGTTTTCCATGAGTCATTTGCGTGGGGCGAGACTTGTACGACGGAGCCCTTTGATGGAAGCTAATATAAGCTAAGAAGGTGTCTTTGGGTAGTCTACCGCAAGCCATATTGATGTGGAGTATATCGGTGTGAAGATGCTTATACAGGCATTGATGATTCTCTATTGGCATAGAAATATTCTCATTTAAAAATACCTACTATATAATTAGAACTGGTGTTGAATCTGATTTCGACTAAATTTCCATGTTCCACACTATTGTAAACAAAAGATTAAAAGTAAAAAAGACTTATCTGATTGAGTGAAAAGTTGTCTTGGCGGATTGCTACGGACAACTTACTAATGAACTTGAAATTAGATGAGAAAATAATCATTTAGTACTATGAACTTTCGTTTTTTTACTAAATGGTACCCGAACTTTGTTTTTCGCCTATTCGTACCATGAAGTTTCAATTTATTTCAATTTAGTACATCAGTTAATTTTTCATCCAATTTCACTAACGGCGTTTACACTATTCACATGAACAGTGTTTTTTTTCAAAAATTTAAATTTTGAAAAAACAAAAAATACTATTCACGTTAACAGTATTTTCACTATTCACGTGAATTTTTTTTTTTTTTTTAAAGAATTTTTAATCAATCTTAAAAATTAATTCTTTAATGAAAAATAATAAAAAAATACTATTCACGTGAACAGTGTGTGTGTGTGTGTGTGTGTTTTTTTTTTTAAGAATATGTTGTATATATATATATGCTATGTAAGTTTTTATGATAATCTTTTTTTTTTGTAATAATCTAATTTTTAAGATTGATTAAAGATTATTACAAAAAAAAAAAAAAAAACACTGTTCACGAGAATAGTGTTTTTTAAAATTATTTTTCATTAAAGAATTAATTTTTAAAATTGATTAAAAATTCTTTAAAAAAAAATGTTCACGTGAATAGCGAAAACACTGTTCACGTGAATAGTGCTGTGTGAATAGTACTAACGTGAATAGTACTAACGCCGTTAGTGAAATTAGATGGAAAATTAACTGATGTACTAAATTGAAATAAATTGAAACTTCGTGGTACGAATAGGCGAGAAACAAAGTTCAGGTACCATTTAGTAAAAAAAACGAAAGTTCGTGGTACTAAATGGTTATAAACTCAAATTCGATTTCTCCCTCACAATGACTTTTTTAGATTTCTCCCTCACAATGACTTTTTCGCTAGTTCCCCACAGACGGCGTCAATGTTTCGACACAATTTCTTGGGTCAAACACAATAGAAAAAAGAATACAAGAATTTTATCGTGGTTCGGCAAAAGCGCCGACGTCCACATTGATCTTTAATTTGTTAATGGTGTTGCTTGGAGATTACATGAGAATGAAGAAGAGAATAAGAGTTTCTCCCTGTGCTCTTTACATGAAGATCTTAATTATATAGATTACAATAGGTAGTGATTGGATAGAACTTAAACTTGTTGATGATGATCTTCTAATTAATGTGATTTGGTGTTTATCTCATTGAGGTGCATTGTACTTGGACAAATAGTCTTCTTGCTTGATGGGGATTCTTCATTGTAGAAAACATATTGGGCCCATCTCCATAGTGGAGGTCCAAACACGCACTAAGCAGGACAAGTAAGTAGAACAAATGCAATGCAAGACTCTGATGACAACAATAACATGACATAAGTGCACAGTATCCATCTTTACCAAATATGCGCAGTAGATGCTCTGTCAGTCTAATAAATAAAAATATCAACATGTCCCACAAAAACCATTACGATGATAAAACCACCAATTAGGCAAATATCGTCAATCGAAAACCTCATCAAAAGCCAATGAACTGGTAGAAAAATAGATAAAGATGTAAATATAAAATAAACTGAACTTACAATTCAGTTACTTAATGGTATTATCCACAAACAATATATGCACTCGAGTGCCATATTTGACATTAGGGCATTGGTGCACGGATACAACATCACCTAGCCTAACCCTCAAATTCAACCGAACAGCCTTATTCATCCTGATTTTGAGTTCATCACATGTGTCATCAGCTAGAGCAACGCAAATCATATCCTTCTTTTTCTTAACCTAGAATCCCAAAAAACATAACAAAAGCCAGAAATTAATAAAACCAACAACATAAATATTTGATAAGTACTCAAAACTATAGTTGTATTCCATTTAGGCCAACTATGTTTATAATAACGAGAGTTTATTACTGTTTATTTGTTTTTGTGTATTTCAGGTCTTGGAGTCAAATATGTGAATAAATACATCACTTTTGCAAGAGAAATGAGTCAAATTGATTGCTAGAGAAGTTCTATGGTTAAAGCCTAATTTTCAAGGAGAAAAAACATTTTAAAGCCTAGTAAAAGCTGGAAAGTCAAAGTCAACTCAGGCAGAAAAGGAACATAAAGTCAATAGAACTTCAACATGCTATATCTTTGGATTTAGACCTCGAAATTGGGTCTATTTTATGTCAAAACAACCGGCTCGGAAAGACCTTTCTAATGGTCTAGGAATCAATCCAATCAGAGTAATAAAAGTGGATGAAAATGGTATTGCAGTAAATTCCAACAGTAAGAACCCTTTTAGACTTAAATATTTAGGTTTTGGGCTTGATTTAGTGGCCCAAAACACAACACCCAATCCCATGCACAAAATTGTAACATAAACATTTGCTTTATAAAGAGATTTAGGGCAAAGCAAAGAGGATCTATGTCACAGCCCGAATTTCTAAACAATAACAAAGTGAATATTTGAAATATAAAATCTCAAACATCACTAGGTTCACTTGTTTAGGAACCCAGACTATGACAGGAGATACTACACATACAAAACCCTAACAGCCATGTCATAAAAGAATCAACTTAAATTAAAATAATCCCAATAATTATCCACAACTTCTTTATTAAGATAACATCCTTCCAAATAAAATATCAAACAAACTCTCAGAATAAAATTCCTCACTACCATGTTCTCATGCTATGAAAAAGGTAAACTACGTTATTACATCCTTCCAATAAAGAATCAGACCTAAAAGAAAACTAACGGACTGCTCCAGGCACGAATCCCAATCACACGCCGCGATTCCACTGCCTTCCACCTATGTTCCCAAGAACACACCCACGTTGCCAAAACAAAGAAAACATGGGTCAGCAAATTAAATTTGCTGGTATGAGTAGACTAAATACATATAAACATTTCAAACTTTACTTATCCAACTAACACTTTAAATCTATCATAACCTAATCATTCTCGGCTTGGAAGGCGGTAGTTCCAGTCATCTCAACCGCATAGTTTCTTCTCAAGCAAAACTTCCATTTTATTAACTTCCATTTTATTAATAAATAACTCCTTTTAATATCTAAATAATTGAATTACACTTTACCGATGTCGGCCAGTATAAGGGTAGGACCCGTCCCAAGACAAAATATTATTAAGTCCTACCCTCCTGCAAAAGAAAGTTAGAACTTGTATATATAACATATGTAGATATTCTATATGTATTCAAAGGTAAACCCAAAGCACACTCGTATAAACAAATCCATTTCTCTTATCAATTAATCAATTACTTTTCTTATACACCCACCCTTTAGTACCTACTCCACGATTTGCACTCCACACATTTGCCAAATCACACATTCCTGTGTGCCTCTCTCCCACCGAATACCACAATATCATAGCCATCTCTGGGCTTTCATACACATATTTCACAGCCTCTTTGGGCACAAAAACTCAGGTCATTCATGCCACATTCAATGAATACCTTAGGTCATTCCCGCCACATTCAAGGAATACCTATCATATCACTAACGGGCCATTCATGGCACATTCAATGAATGCCCTGGGTCATTCCTGCCACATTCAAGGAATACCCAATCCTACATTCATGTACACTCAAGGAATACAACTAACCCGCAAGGCGAATACCTTAGTTCCTCTTTAGGGAAGTCCACTACAATCTGGTCATTCATGGCACATTCAATGAATACCCGGGTCATTCATGACACATTCAATGAATACCCTTATATAACACTAACGGGCCATTTATGGCACATTCAATAAATGCCCACCTAACATATAACATCATCAGTCATAAAACTCAATTCCAAAACTTGAGGCGTGGAGAGTTCTAAAAGGGTGCGGTAAGTTTTGTTTACGCATTATTGTATTTTATTGCATAGATTATTTCAGAGAACGTAGGAATATCTTGATTCAATTATTTTTGGTTTATGCGTTATTAATTTCATGAATGTATAAGTGTCAGAACGTTGTGTATCGTAAAAGACTGAAAAATCACAAAGCAATAAATACACGTACACAAGTATATTTATAAAGGTCCTAGCCTAAGTCAAACATGCTAGTAGTCCTAGACTTATCCTAATAGACCTAATCATAATTTTAGGAAAAAGTCAAATTTTCGAGTCAACTGGTCAAAGTCAACTCTGGTCAAAGTCAAAGTCAAAGTCCACTCTGGTCAACAGTCAAAGTCATAGTCCACTCTGGTCAACAGTCTATATTGGTCAACCTAACCTAAACTCCAAAAACCCAAAAGCCCAAAGCACTAGGGCCCATAGTCTAATTTAAGTCAAAAATAGAAAATCAAAAATTTAAAGCCTAAGCCCAACCCACGATTTTCGGGCCCAAGCCCAAATCAGACTTTACTGTTCATCTTCTTCTTCCTCCAGCACCTCTCCTCCACTCCAGCCACCACCGGCCATCCAATAAGACTTGTAGGTGTTACCTAACCAACACTATAAGGGATTCGGCCCAATCTCAAACCCAACCAAGGGTCGTCTCCCTCACCAACGCCATCAGCTCTCTCCCTCAATCCGCCACCACCAATTTCCAACCCTCAACACTTCTAATCTACTCGAAAATAACCTACATCAAAACCCCTACTTCTTTAGTTCATACAAAAACCCACTTCCTTGATTCCCCAATTCCTCCCTCAAAACTGGATCTATATTTCGGCCTCCATTAACGCCCTATTCCCGAGCTTCAACTTCGCACTCTCCAGTGCACAATCAAACATCAACAATCCAATTCAAACTAAACATCAAACATCAACAATCAATTCAAACTAACAGTATAACATCACAACAAAAATTCCAACAAAACAATTTCTTTCAACCAACACAAAACAGGACGATTTGGGTGATTTGGGTTCTGGTGACGACGCCAGTAACAACCATTGTCAAGGCTTCAAATTCGTCAGAATTTATTTAATGTAGTACTTCAAAATAGTATCTAACAAACCCTTAACAGAGTTTTTACATACTGTGGTACTGCCACAGTCGTATAAATCAGTCGTCACCATTAAAGGGGTTTACACTATCTCAATTCTGGAAAACAGTATTACTGGGATGAATAGCATAAACACATATAACAGAAAAAAAACTTCAGACTACTCACTGTTATAAACCGAACCGCTTTCCTTAAGCAGAAAACCCCCAAAGACTGAAGTCGACCGTCGCGCGAAACTGGACGATCTTTCTTGTTCAAACCCCCCTTTTTTTTCCTCTCAGTAAAACTCTCCTCTTTTTTTTTTTTTTTTTTTTTTTTCAAACTCTCGTTTTTTTTCCCCAAAAACTCTACGTGAGAAACTTTATTTTCTAGTTTTTAAAACTTCTAAAAAAAAGGGATAACTCTTATCTAGTTATTTACGGGCTTTTATCCGTGACTACTGGATATCCTATATCTATTTTATCTATTACACATTATTATTATTATTATCTTTATTATTATTAGGAAAAATAAAATAAAAGACGGGGTGTTATAATCTATCTTCATCCCCATTAGTTAATATAATTTAGGTTTTATGCTTTTTAGCCTCCAACTCCATTAAACACTCAAGTTATTATTTTTTATACAAGATTATTATTTCAATGTCTTATTCTTATTATTTTATTCATGATAGTCCTATAAATCAAAGTTAAACCTCCATTAGAGGGGGTTTGAATGAAGCTTTGATGATGACTTGATTTGTTAGTATAAAGTTATTATTTAATTTAGAGCTTCAAGTCTATTTTTTTCTCTATCTAGAAATAAGGAGAGTTAATAACCTAGACTAGATAATAGTGAGTTTGCCATGAGAATGAGAACAAACTTTCTCTCATGCTAATTAGTTATGACTATAGATACCATAAATGATTAGGGACCATTAAAGGTCTAGTCTTTATGTTTGCACCTTATGTGAAAATATAAAGACTAGTGTTTTCTCAACAACTCTATTGTAAGGGGGATTTCCCGTCATTGAACAGATGACATGTGTATGGAAAATAATCTAAGACTATAGATGTCCATAATGAGATGAGGACCATAGGATCAGTTCTGTGAATAAGTGACCTCGTGCTTATCACGAGTGTTTAGTGGACATGTGCTAGGCACGTGGTTGACCACCTCTAAGTATGACAATTCTCCAAGTTGTTAGGAACTGATATATACAGTTCCTGAATAGAAGAAAACTGAAGATCAGATGGCGATCTCTGATGATAAGGAAGAAATCGTGATGACATATCTTAGGAGTTACCTTTTAGATATAATCTAGCCATACATGTTAGGATATTATGATCAACAAGGAAACTTACCTCTCATAAGATATGGTATAGATTCAGACTTCCATAAGGAGAGGAATCCTAATAGGAAGGCAGAGTCCAAAGATGGAAGGAAACTCATAAGCGGTGAGGACAGTCCTAACCCTAGGTCTCTCGTAGCTTTTCCTATATAAACCATAGGGATTCACTCTTAGGAACTATGCAAAATAGGGTTTGAATATATATTGGCATGTTAGGAAAACATCAAGGTAGATTTAGAATTATCTCTTTCTTCTCCATATCCAAATAGTTAATATATATTTACTTGTTTTAGTTTAATTTAGTAGTAGTTCAAACCAAATATCATCATATTAGTTAAATTCACAATCATTACTCTCACCGTTGTTTCCTTGTTTTCCATTCGTTGAATTCGCTTATGTTCTTGAACAATTAAGAGTGGAACGAATCTTTACTTTTGTTATATTGCAATATCATATTGAGAGTAGAAATATTGATATAAACGTAAGAATATGTAGTCTTGCATATTATTAGTGTTCTTAGCATTAATAGTAGTAAGATAATTGTTTTTAATCTTATCAATACCCATAAAATGTATTAAACAGACAGCTAGGATTATGCAATTAGGTTAAAAAAACCAAGTTCAAATACACATACAACATAGACAAGTAGTGGTGGTGTGCATTCTCTCGTCAATGTTTAAGAACTTCCCAAAGCAAGACTTCTCGAAATCTTCCTTTTCTTCAGTAGTGAATGTCTTGAACAGTTTATGCATTTTATCAAGTGACATACAACACATCAAATTAAGCTTCCGCATTTTTGAAAAATTGGAAATGGTCGGAAAATTAGGGTTTCAAGGGTTTCAATTTGGGTGGTTTTTTTGGTCGGAAAATGGATACTGAACATTCCTTATAGCACACACATATTACTAGTGACATGTGCCAGTTAAAGGTAAAAAACCCATAATTTCTTCAACCGTTAGGCAAATAATAAATGCTATCGTACCGTACCGAACACGTGGCAAACATTTTTCCTACCCAAACTAGATTTTTCATCTCACCACTTTATCTATGTACACACATATTTTAGGGTACTAACCATCAACAACTGCGAATTCCGGTCAATTTTACAAAAATGTTTTTGGCTATTTGTATAAGAAAAACTTTTTAAATATTGAACATCAACAATGATGTAGACTATAACCCTTTTTTGGCTATATGGTACTCAAAAGGAGGTAGACATTACCCAAGAGAATCTTCAACAAGTGGGGAACAATGCTCAAGCTATAATTGAGCAGGGTGGGAACACTGGTGAATATGGTACTGAGAAGTAGGGGGAACAATGATGAAGAAGGTATTTAGGATTGCTGATATACGATACAGTTTAGAATGTCAATTACTACTTTTCAACTTCAGTATGTGTTATTAAATAATGCTACACTTTTGCTTTACTTGGTATTGGATAAACTTATAAAAGTTAACTTTTGTTTCATTTGTTATTGGATAATATTATTGTGTACATAAGTTATGGGTGTATATTTAAGTCAACCTGATAGTCTTAATTGTGTGCTTGTTTATGGCTTCAGTTGCCGATGTATCATACATCATAGGATGGCAGTTATCCCACTTTAGAATGGCACGTCCAGCCCAGCTTTGTGAATGCTAAATACAACTTATGTCATTGAGTTTCCCTACATATTTCTCTTTCATTTCTCTCCTTATAAACAACAACACTGATATAATCACAAACAAAACAGGTGACCATTAACAATTGTTGTGCTGACACTCAAGCACGCTAAACCGGCCACTTCACAAACCACAAAATACCATTACATCAATTCATGCATTCCCAAACATATACAGTGAAACATACTCCCAAAACACCATAAGATGAGCTGTGAAAATCATAAGTTAAAACCAATAACATCTTCTAAGTGGAAGTCAGATTTTAAAAAAACACAAGTTATTGACAGTACATGTAAGTGTCGCTGATGGTGACATCCAATAAAGTCTTCATTACTAAAACCTGGCGGAACTAGGCTGAAAAGTCAATCCAAGGGCACTGCACAACGACTGTTGTGCATGTTTGCACTATTGTGTCCAAGGGCACCACAATGACTGTACATTTGTCTTATTCTGCTTTTTAATCATGTTTAAGCAGTCAATTTTTTCATCGATCTACAAAGGGATTTATTCATCAAGTACATCATAGAAAAACTCAATTTCATGCGCGATGACACACCTTTCACAAGACACATGAATTCTTCAAAGAGAATATACACATCAAACACTCTCAATTTCACCTCACCCGTTATATACTTCTTCACTCCATGCAACAAGAACAAAATCAACATGGAAATGGTAAACATGACCATGGAAACCTTAAAAAAATCTATACACTACTATGTAAAAGCAAACCCAACACTACCTAGAAATAAACCAACATTGAAAACAACAAAACAAAATTCAAAATATATCAATAAACAATGAGAACCTTAGAAGGAGAGGATACTCAAGAAGAAGAACCTTAGAAAAATCTATTATCGAGATTTGTGTTATTGTCCTCCATGAAAAACCTTACAAAAATCAAGAAAGAGAGGATAATCAAGAAGAAGAAGTAAAAAACAGGAAGCTTTGGAGTTTTGTAATAACGTTTTGAGGTTGGCACAAAAATCAAGGAAAGAGTTGTTTCATGTCCGTGCAACAAACACTACGAAACAGTTGCTAATAGTAGATCAATAAATTGCTACTCCCTGATTCCCACAATAACTAATTCTAATGGTATAAATGATTGCTATGTTTTTTTATTTATGTGGGTCAAAATCCAACAGTCATAAATCGCTAGTACGTATAGCAAAGAAAATCTAACGGGTAACTATAACTGTGCATGCCAACATCACAAGTACAAAATGAGAGAGAGAGAGAGAGAGTGTTGTAGAGGAGAAAGAGTATGGCAGGAGGAAAGAGAGTGTTGTAAGGAAGGGCAAAAGAGTAAAAAACCCGTTGAAAATGTCAAAATAAAAAGGTGTGGCCGGTTGGAGCATAATGTGCAATTATCATGGCCGAATCAAGAATTTACCTTTAAATAAAAAAGATCCTCTTCTACTATAAATGTAGCAAGCCTGGCCAAAGTGGCTAGTAGAGATAAGATATGTGTAGAACGACTTTGATATATGTAAAGTGACCTGATTGATAGCTAGAGCAAAACTCATGATAACCTTTAAACATATATTGAAACAGACAATACCATCCAACAAATTAAACACGTTGCCTTTCTAATATGAGAGCAGTTCCTCGGAACAAATCAAACAAATTACTTTTCTACTATGAGAGCAATTCCTCAAAACATATTAGTTCCCCAAAACTACAAATTACCTTTAAACATATTGAGGAGAGACAATACCATCCGACATATTGAACTGTAAGTAAAGAAGGGGAGATTGGTGTTCCATCAAGGTGGAAATTAATTCGAGCAATTCGAGCCCGTATTATTGGTTTCATTCTATTTGCCATGCCCAAATATTCGCCTTGCATAACATAATATTAATACATACCTATTGATGTGTATTTAGAATGTGAGCGGTCTTTTAATGATTCCACTACAAATGTGTTTCAGGTTAGGAGAATAAGAAGAATCAGAGAAATCATGAGGTTTTGGGCGAGTGGTTTACTGAGGAGACCAATGACAAAGTAAAAGAGGAGGCACCGACGCAGTGAAGGTGACAAGTGAGCTTTTGGAGAAATTGGGCAGTAACGAGGAGGAAAATAGTGCAAAATGCATACACAAATAATTTTATTTCAGAGTTAAGAGTTAATGGAATAGTAGTGTAATTTTGTACATTCATTCACACAACTGCATTCTCAGAAATGTACTCTGCTTCTTACACCTTTTTGTTACTGTCAATCTATTTGTTTGCATCAAATATGAATCAGGAAGCAAACAATGTCAAGGCATCCCCGCTCTGCATTATTCCTTGACCTAGATGGCTAGATTGAACTCCCGACCTCACTATCCTAGATTTGATAACTCAAAAAGGTTTGATCAATTTTTACGTCATTTTTTTTTTTTTTTTTTTTTTTATCTCATACAAGGTTTAAACTCCGATGGCCAACAAGATTGCAGACACAATCATCTCCAGGACTCTATAGTTAGTCCCAAAGTTTTTAGATTCTAGCCAAGCTTTTTGTCAGAAATCAAGTCACAACTAAGAAGTTTCGAGCCGACTTACAAGCAAACAAGCACACAGGAGATGGTTATAAAGTTAATTCAATTAGCAACTAGTTCTATTGAAAGAGAATGCATTCTCTCACAACTTCATACTAAATTGATGAACACTTCAGTTTTCAATCTATATAGCAAGTTAATATCATACATCTATAACTCCCAAAATTAGAACCCATAAGTTCAAGACTTGATAGCCCCATAATATTAGAGATTTGAATTATGCGTTCCCAATAACCACATTGGAGCATGTCCCCTTTCATTTAGTTGTGAAAATTTCTTACTGTGAAAATTTTGGTAGTGCGGCAATGGAAGTTTGCAAAATAATTTAGAGATGCGAGTCCTTATAGTTTGAAGATTTTTCTAGGCAATTAGTTATGTGGTAGTAGAGCTTTTCTAATCTCAGGGGGTGCGACCGCCCCCCCCCCCTATATCCATCTATGATTACCAGAACAAACTATTAGCCTAACACTCCATCATCTCCATCATTCTGCTACAAGACCATCACTTAAGTATCTAAACCCTGTGGCCTGGAAGAATCTGTTGGCAACATGCGCATCCCGCGCTCTTCTAGTTAACCCTCTAAATTCTGCCCAATCTTCTTCAATGCGTACTAAACTCATCTCACTTCAAGTCAACGGACATAATATTCTTTGCGATCACTAAAGACATGTTGCATAAACTGAAGGCCACTGCTAATTACAAGCACACAAATTATGCCCAAAACTTCACAAGCCATAAATTCAGAAGATGTAACCAAGGACACAACTAATGACAGGTAGCAAACCGCGATATGTACTTTCAAAAAAACCAAAATTGCGTAATGGGAACGGAGATGGATCAGTCTTTTAGTCTTGGCAATTGACATCCGCTTTTCCGCCAAAAGATGTAAAAGGAACGCCCATGTTAATGCTAACAATAGTTTAATCGGATGCATTCCAATGAGATCGGAGTCACATAAAAATATTGAGAAAGCATAATACACCCCCATCGCCCAACTGTAACTAAGAAGAAATCCTACACTACTGATAAATGTAAAAAACAACACTAGATTTCTCTAACTTATTCTTACGTTATCAATTATTTATTTTCTACTCTCACATGTATATTCATGCAATATATACAGTACGGAATCGTTCCACTCTTAACTCTCTAGACTTAAACGAATTCAACTAATCAAACACAAAGAAACAATGGTGAGAGCAATATTTATGGATGTGAATTTATACTATGAAACTAAATATATGAATTTAACTTATACTAATTTAATTAAAGCAATTGAATATGACTTGAATAAAATATGGAGAAGAATAGAGAGAGATTGAAATCTACTTTTTAATTTCTTAACATGCTAGCATAGATTTATAGTGAGTGACGCCATTACCAATACTTGGTATTGCAATGATTCGAGATTGCTTGGAAAATCGTATTGAATATGTAACCTTTATTTGTAAATATGAATTTGTAACTCTTAGAAAATATTTTGAAGTTATATTGCATACATGGTTTAACGAATATCCTATTTTTTTTTTTCCAGTCTTTTGCTTGTGTTTTGCTATTATTTACTTGTCAAATGGTATGAAAAGACAATGGGGACTTTATCATGGAATTGAGATGTTTGTTTCAATATGGAAATGAGTAGTGTTATTTTTGGTTAAGTGCGTCCTAATAAAATGGGGCAGGTTTAGCTGGTTGCTACAAAATATGAGATTTTTTTTTATTTGTAACCTATTAGTAACGGTTCATAACCGTTACAAATTTAAAAACGTTGCTAAAATTTTGTACGAAACATGCATAAACAAGCGTTACAAATAATATTTGCAACACTTAAAAACTGTTGGAAAGTTTTTCTTACAACGGTTAATAAGCGTTGGAAATTTCAGTTTGCAACGCTTATTAACCGTTGCAAACATTTCCAACACTTTACCCACACCATATTTGCAACACTTAAAAATCGTTGCGAAAATTATTAGCAACGGTTTTTTGCCGTTGCAAATAGCCTGTTATGATGTAGTGATGGCGAGAGCAATATTTATGGACGTGAATTTATACTACGAAACTAAATATATAAATTTAATTTATACTAATTTAATTAAAGCAATTGAATAAGATTTGAATAAAATATGGAGAAGAATAGAGAGAGATTGAAATCCACTTTTTAATTTATTAACATATTAGCATAGATTTGTATAGAAAACCCTAGTCTAGATATTCTCCCACAAGGTTAAAATATAAAGACTAGACCTTTAATGATCCCTAATTGCTTTATACTATCTCTAGTCATAAACTAATTAGCATGAGAGAAAGCTTGTTCCTATTCTCATGGCAGACTCACTATTATCTAGTTTAGGTTAAACTCTTCTTATCTCTAAGTCAAGAAAAACCTAAACTTAAAATCCTAAACAACAAATCTATAATAACAAATCAAGTCCTCTCAAAGCTTCATTCAAACTCCATCTAATGGGAGTTTCGCTTTGATTCATGGGACTATCATGAACAAAATAATGAAAAAAGACATAATAGAAAGAGAAGCAATTGAATTAAATAATAATAATAACTTGAAAGCATTTTAATGGAGGTTTTATAGAGGCTACAATTATAAACCCTAATTATTTAAACTATAATAAACTAAAAAAAGGGGAGAGAGAGAGAACCCTAATTTACAACTAAACTAAAGAGGGGAGTAGCCAAATATATAGGAGAGGGTTAGGTTTACAATTTCGTGCATGGGTTTTGGAGCTGTGTTTTGGGCCACTAAATCAAGCCCAAAACCTAATTACTTAAACTATTTTTATCTAATTTTACTACTCTGATTGGATCAACGCTTAAACTATTAGAAAGCTCTTTCCGAGCCGATCGTTTTGATATATAATAGGCCCAATTCCGAGGTCTGAGTCCAAAGCTACAACATGCAGAAGTTCTGTTGACTTTTCTGCTCTTTTTCTACCCGCGTTGACTTTGACTTTTCAGCTTTGACTTGGCTTTAAAAATGTTTTTTCTCCTTGAAACTTTGGCTTTAATCATATAATTTCTCTAGCAATCAATTTGACGTCTTTCTCTTGCAAAAGTGATGTATTTCTTCACATAATTGATTTCAAGACCTGAAATACACAAAAACACGTAAACATTACTAACTCTTATTTATTATAAATATAATTGGCCTAAATATAATACTATTAAGGGGTTGAAACTATAATTTTGAGCTCTTATCAAACCACCCCCAAATAGCATTTTTCTTGTCCTCAAGTAAATATGTGAAATTAAAATAAGTGACCAAAAAAGTATTCCTAACTACTCTCGTTTTCTGAGTATGACTGCTTGACAATATGCAATAAGGTCTTAAACCACTAAAAATTCCCTAATTGATGAGTTATAGCCTCGCGAGAGTTTTCTAGAGAAGGTACTCACAAACTTCATTTATACTACAACAACTTAAGAAATAAAATTAATGTTTCCTTATTTATTCTCAGATATCTATACATCTCACTAGCAATGAATAAAAAATAATCAATTTGAAACCTAAGCTAATACGTTCATATTAATCAATCATCTATGTATAAATATATATATATATATAATGAACTATGCTATGAAATGCAATAACAGATCCGTTTATGAAACTTTGGAATAACGTCCTTAAGTGGGTCCTCACAAATATGTCAAGACAAAAATACTCTGATTTTTCCACTCAAGTTTCGCTCACTCCAGTGTGCAGTGGGCACACTTTTCCTCACAATCTCAATGACATAAAAGGGAGCCGAAGTCAATCAAACACATCTGCTACTTACTATCACACCAACCTAATCCTAATTGAGCTAGAGGTCTTTATTAGGTGTTGCGGGGATTAAGTGATGGTTTAAGAAAGGAGGAAATAGATATTCAAAAAGGACAAGTTTAAGAAAATAGGGTCTTCATATTATGTAACTAGAGAAAACCTTGTTCTTACTTTGCTTCTACACTTTGTTTCCATCCTTAGCTATTTTTTTTTTTTTTTTCTTTGGCTTTTGACTCCTTTTGATTATGTTTTTGGAATTCTAACTTTTATTTTATTTATTATTATTTTTTTCTTTTCTTTGAATGTAAATTTTCTTTTCTTATTTAGAACAACTAACAAATTCTTGGTTTTCCACAGGTCTTTCTTTTTTCTTTATTCCATTTCGTCCTACTTCTCAAACTCATTCAAAAATGGGTAGGCTGATTTTCTTTTTATTTTGTTTTTATAAAAGGGTCAAGGATTTGTGGTTTATGAAAAGGCTAAAGAAAGGCTCAGAGGGGCGACTAGTGGAAAATAATTTTATATAGATTTGAATTTCTGGTTATATCGATCCAAAAAGGGCCTAAATTCTCGCTTAGGATATGGTATAGTGATCAAGCAAGTGGATGTGTGATTTCTCTATTTGGAATTTACTTATTCCTTGTGTCATTACTCAAATATTTCACTCATATAAGGCTTTTAGGCTATATTATCACAGGTTTTGTAGAATAAGAATACTAACCTAGATTTCAGAAACTTACTGCCAATACAAACATAGATGCTCATGCAATATATTTATGGAAAGTTGCAATGATTATTACTTACATATTAACCTAAGTTTCGAAAAACTATTATAATTTAAGAGCTAACGTGAAACTTCTAGACTACTATCATCACAGAAAAAGAAACAATACCAATATTCTTAAGTGCATAATATAAATACTTTTTATTTATATTTTTTTAATTTTTTACTAAAAAGTAAGTGCATATTATATATATATCATAATAGGTGCCTTAAATTACGCGTGTTTCTATGCCACCCCCAAACAAAAACATGCTTTGTTCTCAAAGTATAGAAATAAGAAGGATAGAAAATATCATGGAAACGCGTGAAAATTTTAGAGCACCTGCAAAACAAATTTAGAACATACTAATATATGTAAAGAAAAACAGACACAATTCCTATATGAGTTCCACCCGTTATGGGGATAACATGAAATAATAAATAGCACTTGGGACATAAGCGGACTCTAACAAAAATAAAATAATACCATACGTTCACAAATCAAGTATGCGCCTATCGTGGCTCCTATCGGATTAGCTCCCGAAATTCCATGAAATAGTGAATTTCATGAAATTAAGGTACCTAATTACATTATGAATCCCAATAAAATCAACAAGGCCTATGGATTCTATATTTCGATATTTATACATGCAATTTTAATACGTGAACGTACAATGTGCTAAAATTAAATATACCACCCCCAAACAATTTGAAAGAAAGGGGTTCATGAAATAATTCAATAACACAATTAAATTATGTAACTAACTAATTTTTATGATTTTTAACAATTTATAAAGAAAAGTGCGTAATTTACATCCTAAAAGTGCCTAATTTTTGCAAATGTTTCTATCCCACTCCCAAACAATCGAACGCTTTGTCCTCAAAGTGTAAAGAGATAAAGAAAGAATTTATCATAGAAATGTGGCAAAAATTGGCAGTACCTGTAACAGAATTACACTGTTACGTACTAACTAACATGGACTTTACTAAAGTAAACATGACAGGCAAAGGGTGGCAAAAAGATTTGAAATGAAATACCAAAATACGCCACCCCCAAACAAAATTTGAAAACTCTTTTTAAGTTTGAAAATTTTTGTGGCCTATACTCCAGAAAGGTGGTATTGTACAAAAACTTGGGTCTTTTAAAGTCAGATACTTGAGACTTTATCTAATATATATATGTACAATGCTCTTACCATATATCAACAACCAAAAAAGTTGTGGGCCTTTCTATAAATAATTAACACGGAATGCACCCCCAAATAGAATCAAGCACCAAGACTTCCTACGATGTGGCTTAGCGGAATGAGAGCGAAATCTAATAGACCTAGAACTTAATCGAGCGTGTACTCTCTTCTTTTTCTTTGAACGAAAGGGTGTCCAAGTGAATGATCGTGAGAAAATGGATGGTTGTGGAAAATATGTGGGATATGGATAAGTTTTAGACGGAAGGAATGGAAAAAATGAGAGCGTGGGTTTAGCATAAAACTTATTGGTGGCATGGGTTGGTATTATCACACATCTGAAAATGAAGGTATCAGGTGGCTCTTTAGGTAGTTCTTAAGAGGGTGGATCATCACAGGCTCTTAGAAACTCGTCGAATTCTTCATCTAGGTTGTTCGCATCCACATAATTATGGTATTCATCTATCTCGTCTATTGTGAGATTTACTCCATCTCTCATAGGGTCAGAAAGCAGGGTGGAAAATTCTTTTCTATTTCAGTTATGTTCAAGGAGTCAAAATTGTGATCTTTGTCTTCTTCCATAAGAGGGGTATCTACTAGTGTGGGGACGAGATCGTTGGAAGCACTAATGTGATATACAAAACTCTCAATGGACTTCACTTCTCCTTCTATAGGCAAACCTAGTTGTCCCTGCTTTTGTCTAAATATGTTAACTTCCACAGAAAGATTTCCAAAAGAAAGATTCATTGAGCCATCTTGACAATTGATTTGGGCATTGGCGGTTGCCAAGAAAGGACACCCTAAGATGATGGGAATGGAATCATGAGCAACTTCTGTGTCAAGAATAACGAAGTCGGCTGGATAGTAAAAGACTTGAACTTTAACGAGAATATTGTCAACTATGCCCTTGGGGTACTTAATAGAATGATTGGCTAACTACAAAGTCATTTTGGTTGGTTGAAGTTTTGTTAGACCTAGTTGTTTATATAAATAAAAAGGGAGTAAGTTAACACTCGCCCCCAGGTCTAATAGAGTAGTTGTTATGAAGTAATCTCCCAAGGTGGATTATACAGTAGGACGACCAGGGTACTTGATAATTTTGTTATGTTCAGATAAAGAGGGATATTGTTCAGTTAAGAAGGCTTCGTTGGGTATGTTGGTTTTCCTCTTCTTGGTGCACAACTCTTTTAGAAGCTTAGCGTGTCCAGGTCAACTTTTTAAACACTTCCCTAATCTCATCAAAATTCTCGTCCTTTTTAGACACAACTAGTCTCTGGGGATACAGTGGTTTATCTCTATATTTAGTATAAGGGTCAAAAGTATTGTAGGGGGGATTTCCCGTTACTTAACAGATGACACGTGTATGGGAAATAACCTGAGACTATAGATGTCCGAATGAGACGAGGACCATCGGATCAAAACTGTGAGTAAGTAATCTCGTGTAGCACGAGTGTTTAGTGGACATGTGCCAGGCACATGGCTGACCGCCTTCCAACATAACAATTACCCAGTCGTTAGGAACTGATGTAGACAGTTCCTGAACAGAAGGGAACTGAAGATGGCGATCTTTGATGATAAGGAAGGAATCGTGAAGACATATCCTAGGAGTTTCCTTTTAGATATAATCTTCCCATACACGATGGGACATTATGATCAGCAAGAAAACTTACCTCTCACAAAGTATGGTCTAGATTCAGCCTTCCATAAAGAGGGAATTCCTAATAGGAAGATAGAGGTCCAAAGAGGGAAGGGAACTCACAAGCGGTGAAGACAGCCCTAACCCTAGGACTCTCAAAGCTCTTCCTATATAAACCAGAGGGATTTCGCTCTTAGGAACTATGCAATATAGGGTTTTATTCTCCATAATAAACAAGGAGATACGTAGGCAGCCGTCAGATGGTTCAACCCTGAACTCACAATCATCTCATCCCATCTCCATTCATTCAAAGGTTCCAAGATCATAAGGCACAGAGGAAGATCAGGGAAAACTCAAAAAATCCCCTACATCTAGTGGTGCTGTCTGTGGGGACGAAAATAGGTAAATACTCATTTCAAACGATTAATTTAGCCTAAAAAATCTTACTGTTGTGATGGCAGGAGCAAAGAAAACAAAGGGTGGCGCTACCACATGCAGAGTCGCTGTGAGAGAAGAAGAGCATGAGACACCTAAAGAGGGGGACAACGCTGGTCACCACGATGCGAACAACCCCCTCCAAAGACCCATGACCAACACCGACGCACCAGCAATTCCTGGTGCAACCCCCAGGAATAACGCTCAAGAGGAGCGTCAAGATGGTGAGAATGCTATCCTCACCAACCCAGAGTATGTTCAGGCAAGCCATGTAGTAAAGGCTCTGGAACAACAAAGGAGCAATCTTGAACAAGAAGTACAGCTGCTGAGGCATCTGTATCAATCTGACATAGGGAAGGAGCCACTCATTGCCCTCGATGATAACAAACTTCCAGAAGGTGGTCGTGCAAAGAACCCAAGGCATGGGGGTCCAGCTCGATGCGAAACATCTGAGTCGGAATACAACAACTCAGATGATGACTTAGATACAACATCCGAACTAGAGTCAACCGACCAGGATCGTGATGTTGACCCTCGAAATAGAAAAAAAGCTCAGACCAAGAAGCATTATACTAAAGAAGCTGCATGGGAAACTAAGAAGAATGACCTGATCCATCAGATGTATCGGATGACAGGTAAGGGGAGAAAAATGCAAGACTCCCTTGTTCAATCCGCCATAATGGGGGCAGGCAGATCTCCTTTCGCATCGCGGGTGATGAGGAAACTATATCCCCGTGGTTACAGACAACCGAAGTTCAGTGTCTTTAGTGGCAAGTCAGATCCGATGGATCACGTATTCTGGTATCGTGCCACTGTGGGACAATATGAAAGATATGACCATGTCATGTGTCAGGAATTCAAAGCCTCCTTGTCTGGATCTACGCTCCAGTGGTACCATAGATTACCTGAGTGTCAGATCAGGTCCTCAGAAGAGCTATTTAAGACCTTTATAGACAGGTACTCATGCAACAAACATCAACCTAAACAGATCGATGCACTGTTCAACATCAAGAAAAAGGATGGAGAAGCATTGAGATCCTACATGCAATGGTTCATGGAAATTTCAATCCAAATAGAGTCTTGTGATGAATAGACTGCTATAATAGCTTTTAAACAAGGGTTGGATGAAAACAATGCCTTATTCGGATCTCTTTCCAGGAAACCACCCCGTGATTTAGAGGAACTCCTTGACAGGGTTGAAACTCATGCAGGGGGAAGAAGATGTCCTGAACAGACGTCAAGAAGCGAAAAAAAAACTAGTCGGACAGTTCCTAGAGTTCCTTAAGAAGGGAATGTAAATTTTTCCCCTCAAAAATCAAAGAGAGATCGTAATCGTGGTTGCTAAAGGACTGAATCCCCATCAAAGGGACGAATGCCCAGAGGGCAATACCAAAATGTAACTAGTAGTGCAGATAGAAAGCAATAGAAGAATCAATGTGTGGAAGGAGTATAAAAAGCTCTTCCCTTAATGAACAGAAACTTCGCCCCTCTAAACAAAATGCCAGATGAGGTTCTGGACTCGATAAAAAATCAGAGCTACGACAAATGGCCAGCTTCGCTTAAGCCAGGTTCCCTGGGTACCAGGTACCAAAGACCAAAGAACCTACTGCAAGTTCCATAAGAGTAAGGGTCACAACACCAGAGCCTGCAGGACCCTGAAAAATGAACTACATGATCTGATTGAAAGGGGGTATTTGAAGCAATTTGTGGCACACAAACAGGCAAATGCAGTACAACCTGAGGAGATCAGCACGTCAGTTCAGGACCCCCCAGGTATTGGACGCTCAACGGCCGACTCCAGATAAATATGGTTTCTGGTAAAGTAAGTAAATGAAGTGGATATGTCACTGACAAGGGTGCGCGATATCAAATGCGAATCGCCAAGCAGATGAGGGTCATAAATAGCGAGCTGACTATAGGGGCTCAGGTCAACGTGGTGCCCCAGAAAATCCGCTCATTCTTTTCACTAAAGCTGATTGAATTAACATCCGAAGCCCACATGAGGATACGCTGGTTCTCACACTCCCTTTTGGGGATTATGATTTGCATCACATATTGGTGGACTTAGGCAGTTCAGGAGATGTACTCTATTACGATGCATTCAAAAAGTTGCAGATCCCAGATGTAGAGATGGTTGCCACCAGCTCCAACCTATATGGATTTAGTAGGGACAAAGCCCTCACAGTTGGGGAGATCTAGTTACCTGTAGCCACTGGTCCGGTAACTCTTATCATAAATTTTATTGTGGTAAAAGCTAACACACCATATCACATGATTTTAGGTAGGACCTGGCTACACAGATTCAGAGCCGTTGCCAGCACCTATCACCAATGTCTTAAATTCCCACATCATGGGAAAATTGAGACAATCAGAGGAGATTAGGTGGCTGCAATGATGTGCTATGCTTTGGCAACAAAGTAGTCCCCACTCGCTTTTGAACCAATGGAGGTAGGGCCACCAGCCAAATAGCAATTATAGTTAGATCCCCCTATCCCGGACCTGGTCCCAAGAGAAAAAGAGGATCCCCCCTCACTGGAGCTATTGGAAGAAATGGATATTGGGGGAGGCAGCTCGCCAAAAACCACTTTCATCCGCACCATGTTGAGTTCTGAAGAGCGCATGGCTCTAATACAGTTCCTCCAAGAGCAGAAGGATGTGTTTGCTTGGTCGTTTGAAGAAATGCCAGGAATTGATCCCTATGTGGCATGCCACTGACTCAATGTCCGCAGTGATGTAGTAGTAGTCAAGCAGAAACCAAGGAAAATAGGTGCTGACAGATCCAAAGCTGTAAAAGCCGAAGTTGAAAAACTAAAGGCAGCTAAATTTGTCAGAGAAATCAATATTCCCACTTGGATTTCTAATATTGTCCCAGTAAGAAAGAAAAATGGGTCATGGAGAATCTGTATCGACTTCATGGATCTGAATCGTACATGTCCGAAGGACAGCTACCCTCTGCCACGAATTGATAAATTGGTGGATGCAACGGCTGGACATGAACTGTTACCTTTCATAAATGGGTGGTCTGGTTACAACTAGATCCCCTTGCATGAAGAGGACCACAAGCATGCCAGTTTCACAACCGAGGATGGCCTGTACTGCTATCAGGTCATCCCGTTCGGGCTGAAAAATACAGGGGCTACATACTAGCGATTGTTAAACAAGATGTTCAAAGGATTAATAGGTGACATTATGGAGGTGTATGTAGACGATATTTTGATCAAAAGCCTGAGACAAGGAGATCATCTCTCCCACCTGAAGCGTGCATTCGATATTCTCAGGGAGTATCACATGAAGCTCAACCCTGCAAAGTGTGCTTTCGCTGTCTCATAAGGGAAGTTTCTGGGGTATCTAGTTACCAAAAGAGGAATTGAGGCAAACCCAGATCAAATCTGGGCACTCCTAGATATGCCCTCACCTAAAAATATGAAAGAGGTTCAAAAAGTTACGAGCAAGTTAGCAGCTCTGAACAGGTTCATTTCCAAGAGTTCAGATAAGTGCAAACCTCTCTTTCAGTTACTATGAAAGAATACCTCATTTGCATGGATGAAAGAATGCCAGAAAGTATTTGATCAACTCAAAACATACTTGGGGGCACCACCAATCCTTTCCAAGCCAGTTGATGGAGAGGTCTTGGGTCTTTATCTCTGTTCATCTGACTATGGTATCAGCTCTGTACTAATACACGTGGATGAAAAAAGGTTGAAAAGCCTGTCTATTTTTGAGTTGCACGCTTCTTCCAGCATAAACAAGGTACCCAAAACTCGAAAGAGTGGCCCTAGCACTTGTTTTTGCAGCAGAGAAATTGCGACCATACTTCCAGTTCCACACTATCAGAGTAATCACAGAGTACCAATTGCGGTCAGTTCTAGAAAGATCGAACAAGTTAGGGAGGCTAGCAAAATGGTCTGTGCAATTGTCAGAATATGATATTATTTACGTCCCCAGAATCTCAGAGAAGGGTCAGGCACTAGCAGAATTCTTAGGAGATTTCCCAATGACCTACACAGGGTACGACTCAACTACCCCTAGTTTAAATGATCGCATCCAGCCTGAATCTCCAGAAAATCATCTAGATCCCTGGGAGCTAAGCTCTAGGTGGCGGTTGTTTGTGGATGGATCTTTGAATGACAAAGGCGCAGGAATTGGGGCTGTGTTAATCACTTCTGACAATATGTGACTGGAGAAATCCATCTGATTAGGTTAGAATGCTTCCAACAACGAGGCAGAATATGAAGCCACTCTTACTGGCCTCATAATGGCTCTTGATCTGGGCCTGGGACACACCTCACAGTTTTTAGTGACTCACAGCTGGGTGTTTTTCAAGTTGATGGTGGGTATGAGGCCAGGGATGAACAAATGGCAAAATACCTGGAACTAGTAAGGGGCCTGCATAGCAAGTTTGAGAACATTTAGTTCTATCAGCTGCCTCGGTCAGCTAATAGACATGCAGATGCATTGGCATATGTTGCCTCAATGTTTGGAAATAGCGAGTCTCGTTCAATCCCTATCGAGTTCTAGGAGAAATCTAGCATTCAGGTCCCAGTTACAACAGTCTGTGTTGTTCCAGTCATTATTCTAACTTGGATGGATCCATATAAGTCCTACTTCAAAGAAGGGACACTCCCTGAAGATAAGAGTATAACAAGGTGTCTGCTTGCAAAGATACATAGATTCACCCTCGTAGGAGACAATTTGAACAATAAGTTCTTTCTGGGACCTCATCTCAGATGTCTCTCCCCAGAGCTTGTTGAACAGGTTATGCAAGAAGTTCATAAAGGAATTTGTGGCAACCATGCTTGGGGCAGAACTCTAGCTCTCAAGATCCTAATGCAAGGATACTTTTGGCCTTATATACAAAAGGATGCACAAATTTTTGCCTGCAAGTGCGAAAAGTGTCAACGATTTGCTCCACTTATCCATACTCCAGTAACAGAACTGCACCCATTGGCTATTCCATAGCCATTAGCACAGTAGGGCACTGACATTGTAGGACCCTTACCACCTGCGCCTGGCAATGTCAGATTCTTGCTGGTCGCAACGGATTACTTCACCAAGTGGATAGAAGTAGTTCCTCTTATCTTCATTCGAGAACAAGAAGTCAGAAAGTTCATTTGGAACAACATTGTCTGTAGGTGTGGCATACCCAAAGTTATCATTTCAGATAATAGGCAACAGTTCGTTGGAGGACTGGTTGCTGAACTGTGTGAGGAGTTTTACATCACCCATCTGTTCTCAAATCCAAGGTACCCACAAGGCAATGGCTAAGTTGAAGCCTCTAACAGGGTCATCTTGGATAACATGAAGCGTAAATTAGATGAGGCGAAAGGTTTATGGGTCGAAGAACTGCCTAAGGTCCTACGGGCGTATCGAACTACACCCAGGCGGTCAACTGGCGAGTCTCCATTTTCATTGACCTACAAAACTGAAGCTGTCATACCTCCAGAACTGGTAGCTCCCACTTAGAAGTTTGATGTTGTGCACACTTTGGACTGATAGGGTTATGTACTAAAAGCATTACTTTTGTATTAACTCTAATTCTTTATATTTTAAATGAGAATCATATGGGCAAATGCTATGCATATTATATATGTTATTAGATATATGCATGTGTCTAATACTTTATGTTGTAGATGATATGGTGTGTGGTGACACACAGAAGATCATATCATCAGTACCTTATAAAGTATAAGTAAACATTCACAACCTAAATGGATTTGGACAAACCATTGGTACGGTTGTAGTATAATCTGGTATTAGTCTATCTTGACTATATGATTACACTAGTACACTTTGTGTATATTGGACAGGACCAAGTGAGGTTATTTCTCTTTATACTGACTATATAAGAGAACAAACACCTCGGTTATTATGGATACTTGTCCTCTTAATCCAGATATAATAACGGGCACTTACGTGCATTGTTTAAATCATCAATGAGTGAGATTCATTTGTGAATCAACAAACTTGATGGATTGGGTAATGACATTGTATGTAAGGTATGATGTTGATTATAGAAGGAATTCGTGACCCGCAGAAAGTCGGGCTTATGATGTCCCCTTGAGGAGCTCATAAGGACTGTCATGTAAACCCTGCAGGTGGATTTAATCCGACATGACAATGAGGTTGAGTGGTACTACTCAAGGATATAAGAAGTTGATTAATGTAGTTGTCAGTAACTTGACTTAATCAACGGGCATTCGATATCTTAAACACGGGGAGATCAACAAACATATAATATGGAGCCCATAAACGTAACACATAATTTGGGATTAAGGCGGTAGTGCAACAATGGCCGTTAGTAGAATAAGCCATTTGTTGACGGACTTGGGCCATGTGTTCTGGGCAAACATGGAAAGCCCAAGCCCGTCAGGAGGCCCAACCCTAATTTCTCTTCATGGTCCCTGTTGTAGCCTATAAATAGAAACCTCTTTCTCTGGCCGTTTTCAACCAAGTTTTTGCTCAAGAAAACTAGATCTAAAATCGGTTCCAAATTCTGTGAGTGAGAGATGCCAAGAGAGAAAGAAGAGGGTGGTAGGTCGTTACCCACACAATGTTCATTCCATTGATAGGAATACAATAGAAGATCAAGAGGTTGATTTGGATTCGTAGATCTTGGATTCTCAGAGTTATCTTAGCCGATCTAAATGTATGATTTCTATCCAAAACCGTGAGAATCCCTTATTCCGTTGCGCATGGGTTTTTGCAGTTTGTAATCATTCGGTGCAACCGTAACGGTTTCTACATGGACAACTACATGGACAACGAAGAGCTGTTATCTAGAGAAATGGATCTCCTAGATGAAAAGTGAGAAGGTGCCACACTTTGCTTAGCTGCTAACCAACAGACTTTGAAGAGATCATACGACAAGAGAGTCCGGATTCAATCTTTTAAAACTAGCGATTTGGTTCTCCGTGAGATCCCAGAGCCTAACGGCAAACTTGAACCTAACTGGGAAGGACCATACATCATCAACAAGGTTGGTTGAACTGGTTTTTACTACTTACGCACTGTTGAAGGTGACGTTCTTGTCAAACCATGGAACGGACAACACCTTCGCAAGTACTATCAGTAAATTTTTATTTCATGCTTTGTTATCCATATTTTACCATCAATAAAGTTCTTCACCTTGCAATCGAATATATTCCTTGCACATTCTTTATTATCCTCAATGGACTAAGCCTTTAGGGATTTATTTGCTCACTATCTGTTCAAGAATATTGTATGCCAAGTTGCTTTGGAACTAGTGATACTGAGTGAGGGAAAGTCGAACTGTTAGTTCCTTTCTCAGCCCCATGCAGCTGGAACTGTATGCCAGTTCTTTTAAAACTGCAAATATCCTCGATGGGTTAAACCTTTAAGGAATATAACTACGCTAATTGTTCAGTAAACTGTATGCCGGTTTGACTTAGAACAAGAGATATTGTTCTTGTGAGCCTGAACTGTATGCCAGTTCTGGGCGCTCTCAAAACATCAAATACAGGGGTTGCTAGGAAGATATGGGTGGGATCCAGATCCTAGCACACCATCATTGGCCTGGAATATCGACATGATGGTGCTGAGGAAAACACCTCCACTGCTGTTCAGGCAATACCCTTTTTATTTAAAAAAAAATAAATTGGACCTATCATTGTTAAACACAGTGTTATGCTCATGGCACCAAGTTACTTTCGCAAAGGCATATGCCTCTATGCGATCAAACTCTCAGTTACAGTTAAGTTGAAATGGCTCCCATGACATCCTGATCAGATTCTGGTTATGCCTCATTTTAATCTGTTTAGCCTACTAGGGTCACCTATTATTGTTCCAAATGAACTTTGGGGGCAACAGGGGTAGAGTATGCACAGTAATATATGTAATATAACATAAAATACTTCGAATACATACATAAAATAGAAGAGCTGCAGAGCTCAGTAAGTAAATAGCATGCATAAAATAGAAGAGCTACAAAGCTTAATAAAGTAAATTGTATATGAGCTACATAGCTCAAATATTACAGACACATAGAATAATTGTTTAAAAATTGTTTTTGTGAATCATCAACTAAAAAGCTTACAAAATAGGGGTAGAGTCAAACTTTGGTTCACCATCAGTGCTTGCTGCTGCACCATCAGACTGTGTGGTTGGATTAGCTGGAACGGTTGGCTGAACAAAACATTCACTTGAAGCTAGAACTGGAACTGGAACTGGCAGAAAAGGAAGTTGAACTGGAGGCAGGTCATCATCGGTGTCTTCTTCAGAAGATGAGGAGGCATCAGGCATAAGTTCAGCTTGAATAGCGGAGATGCTGGTGTCCAGATCAGGAAATAAGACAAAAGGGTTGGTTACCCGCCCTTGATCATCCAGCTAAGAAACGTACCCAGTAGCCTCAATTGCCTCCTCGAACTTAACTTGTTTGGCCGCATTAAAGGACACCTGAGAAACATCCAATACCCTAAAAGCAAAACGAATGGCATTTTCAGCTGATCTTTTCTTTACCTCCTGCACCACCTCGAAATAGAACTTGGAGGTCTCAGCCAGGAGGTCATCAGCCTTCTTATCAGAACGAAGACGTTTCTCCTTCAGAGCTCTCTCATAGCCTGACATGGCCTCATTTGCATGGGCAATGGCTTGACCAAGGGTCTTCATCTTGGTGTTCCTACGGTGAAGCTCCCCTTGGACCTGGTCATGTTTTACTTGCAGGGTAGTGAAGTGGGCGCGCAGTTCCAAAAACTTCACTTTCCAAGTACCAGCATCAGCAACTTCTTTTTGGGCTTTCTCCAGAGAGCTCTGAAGGTTGGAGATAGTATCTCTCATATTCTTGAAGCCCTAGTATCAGGTTTCTTCTCTTTCGCCAAAAGCTGGTTAACTTGGATCTGCAGCTCCGCAATTCTCTTCTCAGCGGCCTCCTTCGCTCAAATCAGCTCACCAGTAGCCATGGCATCAGTGGATGAATCAGCGGAGGCCGGAAAGATGGGGACTTTCATAGCCAAAAAGTTATTGACTAACTGGAAAAGAATATAGGGTATGTAAGTAACGCAATGAGAGAAATCAGACATTGAACAGAGAAGAAAGTTTTACCTTGACAAGGTGGACAACAGAGCGACAATAGGACAGATTCAAGGTCCCAGCTATATTGGCTTTAGCCTTGTCAACTGGAAGTCGCGCAACTTCCAAAACTCCAAGCGCAATATCAACATCTTTAACAGAATGTTTGTTGGTAACAGGTTGTTCATCAGTTCGTCCCCAATGCCTCATCTCCACTATCATCTCCCTTTCAGGGGAATCTGGAGATTGAGGCGAGAAAGGGATGTCATCGCTCTCCCTCCTCTTATCATCAAATCAAGGAGGGGGGAGAGCAATAGTCACAATGGTGGTTTCAGCAATACCCTTCCCCTTGCGATCATCGGGGAGGCAAGGTCAATAGTTAGAAGGACATTATCACCAGTTTGTTCAAAACCTATAGAAGGAACTAGAATTGGTGGAGGTACAGCTACATTCTTACAAGACTTAACATGTGGGGGAATAGTAGCAGGAACCTTAAAAGGTGTTTCTTCATTCACAATAAGAGGACGAAATCTCATTTTCTTACCGGATGGGGCAACATCAGAAGTAGAATCAACTCTCTTCTGCTTATGACAATTGGACGCACGCACTTCCCTTTTAAAATTACTGGCAGCCAGCAGTTTATGAGGCAGTTCAGGGCCTCTCCCACCATTGATCACACAATCATCACTGATAGCAGGTTCCTGAACTGGGCCCAATGCCGTAGTATCACCAGAGGTGGCCACATAACTCTTCTCTTTGCGATTTCCTCCTCTTATGGTAACTAAAGAGGAATCATCCTGAACTGGAGGAGGAAGAAGTTCAGCATCCTGATCCACAGGAGGGGGAAGTATTGTGCGCCCAGAATTCACAGTATTTATCCCAAAAAGGGAAAAGCCAGGGACACAGATTCTACAGTAGACATGTTGAAGTATTCAAAAAGACGGGTGTGATAAGGAACTATCACCCAAGGCATCCTTTGTTCTTTAGAGATCTTCTTGATAAACTCCACCATAGCAGCATCAGTTGCAGTTAATTGGTTTTAGGGAGAAAAATCATCTAAGGAATAATAGCAAAGAAGTTTAGGCAAAAGACTCTTATATCAAGTTATAAAGTACCTTAGTAAGAAAACTTACTGGTTGGAGCATGGGTGTATTTTCTGGGAATAGGAATTCCCACAGGCTCACCATCATCATCAGAAGGACGAACGTCCCATGCATTACCCAGATAACGGAAGATCGGAGAGTTCTTGTATCTTGTCATGAGGTAGTAGAAGGACTAGTCTCGAATACGCCAGACCTCACAAAGTAACCGAACACCCCTAGCGGTTGAGTGCAAATCTGTGTCTCTTGGCGAGAAGGGTAGAGTACATAACAGTTATGTAAAATAGGGGTGTTGCCTGACCAAGAGCAAGATTGAAGTGGATCAGACACTCTCTCAGCAATGGGTAGAGAGGAAGAGTGACTTCGGCCCTAAGTTGACCAATGTGATGAGCGCTATCTCCTTGTAGGCTAACTCATCAGATAACCTCTCCCACTCCAGTCCGATATCTTCAGGGATGTGGAACTTCTCGCGG
Organism: Coptis chinensis; assembly: GCF_015680905.1. Lineage (NCBI taxonomy): Eukaryota > Viridiplantae > Streptophyta > Magnoliopsida > Ranunculales > Ranunculaceae > Coptis > Coptis chinensis. The sequence continues at coordinate 40,442,911 of NC_141462.1, read as the reverse complement.
ATCTATTCCAGAGAGGAAAGATCTCTGAAGTTTACAAGCGACCAGTTGAGATTCATGATTGGAAAAGAGAAAAAGTTTCAAGTTTTGGTTAAACCCTAGCGGGAGATCAAAAGGTTCAGTATGAAAATGGTAGCAGAAGAGATAATGCAAGTTCTCTCACCAGATCTCTTATATACAGATAAGATGGACGGTTAGGATGAGCCCAAGCGGTGCATCTTTTTGGGATTGAACTACTATCATTACCTTTTTCAGGAAACGACATGTCTATTCGAGCCATCTTTTCAGAGCCTTAATTAGTTGGGTACGTCAGCAGTTCCCAACAACAATTTTGGAAAAAGGATTCTTGCGCCAAAAGCAGCGTCGCTTCAAGCGCCCACGTGCTAGATGGCACGAGAGGGGGCATATGTAGGGGAGATTTCCCGTTACTGAATAGATGACACGTGTATAGGAAATAACCTGAGACTATAGATGTTCAGAATGAGACGAGGACCATCGGATTAGTTTTGTGAGTAAGTAATCTCGTGCGTAGTACGAGTGTTTAGTGGACATATGCCAGGTACATGGCTGACTGCCTTCCAACATAACAGTTACCCAGTCATTAGGAACTGATGTAGACAATTCCTGAACATAAGGGAACTGAAGATGGTGGTCTTTGATGATAAGGAAGGAATCGTGAAGACATATCCTAGGAGTTTCCTTTTAGATATAATCTTCTCATACACAATGGGACATTATGATCAACAAGGAAACTTACCTCTATCAAAGATATGGTCTAGATTCAGACTTCCATAAAGAGGGAATTCCTAATAGGAAGATAGAGTCCAAAGAGGGAAGGGAACTCACAAGCGGTGAAGACAACCCTAACCCTAGGACTCTCAAATATCTTCCTATATAAACCAGAGGTATTTCGCTTTTAGGAACTAGGCAAGATAGGGTTTGATTCTCTATAATAAATAAGGAGATACGTAGGCAGTCGTCAGACGGTTCAACCCTGAACTCACAATCATTTCATCCCATCTCCATTCATTCAAAAGTTCCAAGATCACAAGGCACAGAGGAAGATCAGGGAAAACTCAAAAAATCCCCTACAAGTATTATTAGTCTTTGCTTTATCTTTAGCCGTTTTCTATCTAGGTGTCCATATTGGAACCTCTACAAGTGTAGCATAGGATCATCAATTTCTGTGGTGGTATTTAGTAAGGTTGTACCTTTTGGTTGTGGTTGGACTGGAACTTCTACAGTTGTAGGGTCTTTAGTTTCTATGATAGTATTCGGTATTGCTTCCATTTGCGGGCGATCTTTAGGCATCGTCACTTTATTATCAACTACTCTCCCTGAACGAAGGGTGGTGACTGCCTGTAGGTCCCCTTGGTTTATATCACTATTACAGTGAATACCGTTCACTTCGAAGGCGGTGTTTGTTGACTTAGGATTAGGCACTGCTTGACAAGGAAGCACGCCTGTTTGGTTATTATTTTGGTTAGGATACATGTCAATAACCTTTTTCCACAAACACTGCATCATTTGAAATGTTTGTTGCATAATTTGATTCTAATTTTGCAGCAAGGTTACTACTACTTCGTCTGTAGATGGTTTGACGGGTTGAGTGGCCATAGGAGGAGTGACCAGAACTAAGGCTTGTTGTGTGGTCATCTCTTGATGTTGATAGTTCTGGGTCATGGGTACTAAACCTCTATTCTGGTCACCTAAGTTTCCTTGTCCTTGATGCGGAATAAACTGGTTGAAGTTTGTAGTGGGCCTAACATTTTGATTATTAAAACCTGGAGGTGTAGCTTGTTGTTGTGGATTATAATTAGTGTTTTGCCTCCTTTGTGTGTTAGGTTTGTTATAAAAAGCGTAGACATTTTCTGGCTGTGGTGGTGGTTGTTCATAGATAAGAGGACAATAGAAGTCGAAATGTTCAAGACTAAAACAGACATTACAACGAGTAGAGTTTATGTTCATGAATGAAGTGGGTTGTTGTTGAACAGAGATGACATCTACCTTTTTAGTAAGGGCTTCGATAAGAGTTCTAAGCTCGGGATCAGGTTTAACCTCAAAAGAAGAAGAAGTGGAGCGGGGGACATCGTTACCTCCCCAATTGTTGTTTCTCTTAGATTGATCTTCTAAGAATTTATAAGCCTCCAAGGCTCCTTTACTAAGAAAACTACCCCCATTCATGATATCTAGAACCTCCTTATGATGATGTGAAAGACCCTTGAAAAATGCGCGGACAAGTGTGTCTTTCACAAGGTTATGATGCGGGCATTCAATGAGAAGATCAGTGAAACGATTCTAGGCTTCTGAAAAAGATTCATGAGTATTATGGTAGAAGAAATGAATCTTTTGAAGCATTTCATCTATCTTCAGTGGTGGATAAAACTGTTCTATTAACAATTGAACAAGTTTAGCCCATGAGTCCATGGAGTTTGGCGTTTGAGCAGTTAACCAAGAAGCTGAGGCTAGGGTGAATGGAAACACCCTAAGTTTAACTTGATCCGGACTTACTCTAGGATGATGGAATGTAGTGAGAATTTGTTCTATCCTACGCATGTGTTGATAAGGTTTCTCGTGGTCTAAACCATGGAATACTGGTAACAAGTGAAATATATTCGGGGGAATTCGAAAATCCCCCACTGGGTCTGCAAGAACGATACATGACTTAGGTTCATCGATCAAGGCTTTGTAAAAATTAGAGAGAGGAGTCTCTGGTTCTTTAGCCATTGTTGCAGGTGTGGTATATGATATTCTAGATAGGCGTGTGGGTTGACGTTTACGATATATAACGTTAGATAGTTTTTTCTTACCAGACCTTAATCTTATGCAAGGCTAAGTTTAATATAAAAGAACAATAACAGCAGTCAAACAAGCCTGATTGTACTAGAATTAAACTCCTCTGACAGAAGAGACGAGGAGTGAAAGAAGAGACGAGGAGTGAAAGAAGGAGAACTTGAATGCCTCTTTGCTACGCTTATTAATAACGTCTTTAATACGAATCTTAGTGTCCTATAGAAGCTTTGAATACTTAACCAACAATTATTTCCAACTAAAATATGAATTGTAACTAACCTATATAAATTGGGCTTTCTTTAGAGGGATGCGGGCACGCTCAATTATAAAGTAACAAGGGCGCGTACACACTGTAAAAGAAAATTGGAAAAAAAATAAAAAAAATGCAAACTTAGATTACTGGAGGTCAGGGCACGGGCGCGCTCAAATGTAGGTATAATAGGGTGTGTGCTCGCTCCAAAAATTTGAAATTTTTACAGTAGTTTCCTAAGACGTCCAGTAAGTAGCCTGTAAAATTTCAGAACAATCGGAGTTATGAAAGTCCTACTGCCCTGCAAAGTTTATGAAATAGTTTTCGAACATAATACAAACAACCGAATGGTTAACCAATCAAAGTAGAGCCAAAAATCACCAAAATTTTACTGGAGACTCTTGACAGATCATGCGTATTCCTGTAAACATTTTAGAGAAATTGAAGCTCTACAAACCCTCCTTATCAGCTGTTATTCTAGAAATTAAGTGTTGCAAAACTGCAGAAACACACTGGAAACAATCCACTAGTTAGGTACTCAAAACAAATAAAAAACTCTTCAAACTTTTACTACAAACTCTTGACTTATTATAGATACTCCTATAAAACTTTTAGAATTTTTGGAACTTCCTACGTAACCCAACTTGTTTGTTTTTCCAAAAACTTACGGTGTGAAAACTGAAATACAGCAGTGTAAAGATGGTAATAGTTCACTAGGTAAAACAACTAGGAAATATCTAAAAATATTCCAGTAAATCAACAACACCTTACATATTATACCTGAAATTTTTAGAATTTTTGAAAATTTATAAATACCTTTACCGCAGTATTCTTCACTGTGATTCCGCAATCTTAAAGGAGCGCGGACGCGCTCTGTGCAAGGCAAAAGGGAGGGCGGGCGCGCTCTTAGTTTAAAACAGTGAATATCAAGATTAAATAGTAACAAAAATATAAGAAACAAGAATGAAAAATTAAAATGGTGGGTGGGTAGAGAATGAGGGATTGCCCCTTGAATTCAACCAATTGAATTCTTGTCCTGAATGAGTTTAAGATGGCAGCGGCGCCATTTGATAACCGTAAAATTTATACTAGATTTTTCTAACTTATTCTTACGTTTTCAATTATTTATTTCCTACTCTCACATGTATATTCATGCAATATATAGAGTACGGAATCGTTCCACTCTTAACTCTCTAGACTTAAACGAATTCAACTAATCAAACACAATGAAATAATGGTGAGAGCAATATTTATGGATGTGAATTTATACTACGAAACTAAATATATGAATTTAACATATACTAATTTAATTAAAGCAATTGAATATGACTTGAATAAAATATGGAGAAGAATAGAAAGAGAGATTGAAATCCACTTTTTAATTTCTTAACATGCTAGCATAGATTTGTATAGAAAACCCTAGTCTAGATATTCTCACACAAAGTTAAAATATAAAGACTGGACCTTTAATGATCCCTAATTACTTTATACTATCTCTAGTAATAAACTAATTAGCATGAGAGAAAGCTTGTTCCCATTCTCATGGCAAACTCACTATTTACTAGTTTAGGTTAAACTCTTCTTATCTCTAAGTCAAGAAAAACCTAAACTTGAAACCCTAAATAACAAATATATACTAACAAATCAAGTCCTCTCAAAGCTTCTTTCAAACTCCCTCTAATGGGAGTTTAGATTTGATTCCTGGGACTATCATGAACAAAAAGAATAAAAAGAAGACATAATAGAAAGAGAAGCAATTGAATTAAATAATAATAATAACTTGAAGGTATTTTAATGGAGGTTTTATGGAGGCTACAATTATAAAACCTAATTACTTAAACTATACTAAACTAAAGAAAGGGGAGAGAGAGAAAGAGAAAACCCTAATTTACAACTAAACTAAAGAGGGGAGTAGCCCAATTTTGTTTAGCCATAACCCTCTTTATATAGGAGAGGGTTAGGTTTACAATTTCATGCATGGGCTTTGAAGCTATGTTTTGGGCTACTAAATCAAGCCCAAAAGGGCCACTAAATTAAGCCCAAAACCTAATTACTTAAGTCCAAAAAAGGTTTCTATGTGGGAATTTACTACACTACCATTTTTGTCTACTTTTACTACTCTGATTGAGTCAAGGCTTGAACCATTAGAAATCTCTTTCCGAGATGGTCGTTTTGACATATAATAGTCCCAATTCCGAGGTCTGAGTCCAAAGATACGTCTTACAGAAGTTCTGTTGATTTTTATGCTCTTTTTCTACCCGCGTTGACTTTGACTTTTCAACTTTGACTATGCTTTAAAAAGGCTTTTTCTCCTTGAAACTTGGGCTTTAATCATATAATTTCTCTAGCAAGCAATTTGACTCTTTTCTCTTGCAAAAGTGATGTATTTCTTCACATAATTAATTCAAAGACCTGAAATACACCAAAACACAAACATTACTAACTCTTATTTATTATAAACATAATTGGCCTAAATATAATACTATTAAGGGGTTAAAACTACAGTTTTGGATTCTTTCCAATTTCCAACTACTCCTACATGACACTAGAATAAGTCTAGGTACATTTTCTCCTCCTACTTTTATGTTCTTATACCCCTACTATTACAAAATTCTGATTTGCCCTCTCCCTCTACAATCAAGACACCTCACCATGTTTTCTTTATGCTTTTCCTTTTTGTTTTTTCTTTTACTTTTTCATGTCTTCTTGATCAAGCTAGGTTTTGAGAAATTCTTCTTTTGTATCAAGGCCATCCATCTTTAGTCTTCTAAGTTAAGGTTGTGACTTTCAGTTCTCTGGTGTTGAGTCCTTGACATTTGACATTTGACTTTTAACTTTGACTTTGACTTTTTCAGCACTTTTTCATAGCAGCTTTGAATCTTCATAATAAGTGTTAATGAAGCTCTTTTTGGTGCTAAGATGCAGCTTTTATGATAAGTGGTCTGAAATACTCTATAACCTGAAAAAGGTAATAAAAGTTGTGAGTTGTCTTTTCATTATATGTAAAAATGGCTGTAATGGAGTAATGTAGGGGTAATAAAATGCACATTTGGGAGTTGATCCTTACTTTTCTCCTCTGTATTACGGGTTGCACCACTAAACTCTAGTTACTCAGACTTGTTGGAGGTAGCAACGTACTGATGCATAACAATCCCCTTTGAACTGACACGAACAACTCTCTTGGCCATAACGAAGGAATCCATATTGAGGACCACTCTGGAACACCATTGTGATATTAAATTGTTAACTTGTCCACTCTTAAAACGTAACTTTGAATCAATACGAACAAGGCGAACCAAACTTTATGATCATTGTTGTAGAAGTGAAAGGAACTTGTGATAATGTCTTAAAGGAAGTTTACCTTGAGACAAAATTGTATTGTCCATAGAATGTAACATTATGTACTAGGAAATTGTGGTACTCTACCTCTTGCACTCTACCCCACTTAATTCTCGACGTCCGCGTTGAGAGATGAAGGTTAAAACCCTCGGCTTTGGATTGAGCAATGTGTGCATCTTCCTGCACTAACAATACCAGACCCTTTTGTTCTTGGACATGGCTGGCTTCTTATGAAAATTTGGAAAAATTGAGATACCTGTGAGGAGATTCATCATATGTATTAAAGTCTATCACTAAGACTTAAAATCCACCCGCTAGACATTTTTCGTCCATGTATGTAGGGTTTGCCAATGCAATTCAAAACGCAGGCTCCATTGCATCTTGAGCCACTCCATTATCACAACTGTGGCAACACTCCTTTCTTTGAAATGCTGAGGAATGAATTAAGATATCAATCATGCACTCGAGGCTAATAGTCTTCACCCCAATGGATCCAAGTGATCACTCCCTCAGTAAACCAATGCACTGGTCTTAATCTAGTTGATCTTAGACCTATTGGTAATGGGTTTCATTCACAACTACATATGGGACACAAATCCATCTAATGTTACTTGCAAGCATACCAGAATGGAGCTCTAGTACTCTTCGCTCTCCTAGGCCATAATGAGGTAACGGTTGTGTAGCAATCACGCTGCTACAAATAAAGGAGTGCCGAGTCACAATCATCTCCAAGGAAACTATTGTCCCTAAACAAGGATGAGCTAGGTCCACAAACTGCCTAAAGAGGCATTGCATTTATGTGATCAAATATCACAAACCTAATGGTTAGCTTCAACTGATGGTTCGAGAAGTCCACACCTTTCTTGGTGGGGCTACCGTTTGCTTGTTCCACTCTATCGATCCCATTTTGCATCCATGCCAGTACCCGAATACTGATGAGCATCAATCAACTGACAAACTTTGGCTAACAACTCTCACAATGTAAAGTTTCATCCACTAGTTGCATTTCCCTTTCGTGAAATTTTGACTCCCAGTTCTCCAATCAAGAGATGACTCGTATATCCTCGCCATTAGGTGATTCCAACGAACACCCTGTAGGTGTAAAATGTGTCTGAAGGCAAGCAATCTACTAAGAGCAATTACACGGTCAATCAGCTAACTTCGGTCAAAGAAGTCCCATACCATCCACTTCCAATAATTAGCTAACTAACTTGCTCAAGCACTAGAGAACCTGCATGTAATTCGTCGCTTGCGGAAAACATGAGAAATTTTTGTTGGACAATCACTCTTTCTATTATGCAACGCCGAATGTCCAATGATGTGGCCAGCATTCCATTCTTTTGCTAAGAACCACAATATTGCTTATTAAGGTCTCTGTGCTACCATACTGCATGTAGAGTCATATCGAACAAGTAAGCATCAATAAGCACCAAATACTAGAACTCGATCCACTTGATGGATCCTTAGGTCTCGTACCCATACTAAGATTGCACTGAAATGTTACGTAAGCTTACTTAGGTTCATTCGGATGCAACCATCAGGCAAAGATTACGCTTTGATATCAACTATCGCGGACACGTCTAGAATCATGTGCTGAGAGGGGTCCGTGCGGCGTACATGATCGTGTAGCTCGACCATGTGATTAGCTCCCAAATGTGAGTTTTATTAAGCTTATATTACTGCAGTACAACCCTTCTTACGTTTAATAAAAAGACAACTCATAACTTTTATTACCTTTTTCAGGTTATAGAGAAATTTAGACCACTTATCATAAAAGCTGCATCTTAGCACCAAAATGAGCCTTAATTATGCTTATTATGAAGACCAGGAGCTGCTATGAAAAAGTGCTAAAAAAGTCAAAGTCAATAGTCAAAGTCAAAGGTCAAAGCCCTCAACTCAGAAGACCAGAGATGGAGGCCCTTATCTCAAAATATGGCATTCTCCAAAACCTATCTTGGTCAAGAATAAATCAAAAAGCAAAAGCAAAAAGTGAAGTAGGAGGTGTCTCAATTATAATAGAGAAGGGCATATTAGTAAAAGGCAAAAGTAAGAGTATATAAACTAAAAATGAAGGAGAGAGGCGGCATCCATTGCATTTAGGGTCTAAACTAATTGGTTTGTAGGAGTAGAGAATGACCTAGACTTAATCTAGTGCATGTAGGATTTATTTTCTAGTCTAGTTTTTCAATTAAGTCATTTACTTTCTTGTTTTTCAATTCAATCTTGTTCTTGTTTTTACATTTTCAATTAATCAATCAATTTTATTTCTTGTGTTATTTCTTTAATCAATCATTTCCTTTTATTTGCTTTCAAGTTTATGTCTTTTCAATCTTCAAACAACTTTAGTTTTCAATGTTCTTCATAACTTAGAACAAAAAACTTGTCCTAACTAAGATTCTACCTTCCTTTCTTCAACTCCCAACCATTCCAACTCTAAACAATCTATGGTGAACCTTACTTCTTACAATCTTTTGAAGTTACAACCACTAAATACAGCTTCACCATGCACACACCTGATAAACATTCGGGTGCTCGAGTTACTCACGAATGGTCAAGACTGAGGGTTACCCCGTTTGCCTGCAGTTGAATCCTTGGATATATCCGAGAGGAGACTAAGCACACATGTCCCATATCATTGAGACTGGATAGTTGAATACACCATTGGGATGAGTATCTAGATGTTCCCATGACCAAGCAGCACAGCGTAGCGCGATGCACAAGGACATGGTATTGGCAGCCTCTTTTCCCAACGGTACCATGTATGCATGCTCCAATGCGATACATTTCTAAACCCGTCCTAGAGTCGTTGAGAATCCATGATGCACCCTTGAGTGTTGCCATGACTTGGCCTTGGTATTGCACCAAGGAAGTTCCTAGTTGATAGTCCGGAGACTATGAGGAGTGATGGGAACTCATCCCTCCCTAATATAGTGAATAAGGATTTTCCACTATAACCAAAAGGGAACATTGATCCAGGTGTGAACTTCTCCCAAGCATGACTCCTAGCTCGGTGCTTCGAATTAGACGTCCGACCACTCTATTTGGTGTGTCTCAAAATGTACTAAAAGATGGAATGGTAATTGGGAGCACCCGACTCATGGTTTGACTAGGAGTTGACTTTTGTTAACTTTTCTTGGCTCGTGATGTTTGGATAGGTTTCGACCTTCTATTTGGCATGTATAAGTTCACTTTTGTGACCCTGTCACACCATAGCTGCAAGCCAGGTCTCAAAAACCCACTGAAAAGAATTTTCTGTCTCATCCAAAAGTAGTGCACAACCAAACTAGATTGACTACATATGATGGTTAGCTCTAGTAAACGGCGCAAATGGAATTTCATATACATTCTTACTATATGTGGTGTCAAAGAAAAGCACGTCACCAAAATACTGAAACTGCATATGTGACCAACCATCTACCTAGAAAACATTTATTGCTCATGCTTCGCTATCCATCTGTATTGGATAGAAGAAATTAGGATCTTCTATACTCTTCTTCTTAAAAAAATTAAGCACTGTAGTAGCATTGCCTTTGACAGTTTTTTTGTACTCCGTCGAAGGACCCAAATGGTTCCAACAATCTCTGTAAAAAAAAACCATTTTGTGGTCTGTCAAGTATATCAATAACTTTATTGACTGGTATGCCTTCATCATGAAATGAGTCAATCAAAATTTTAGTTGCAACCGCCAATTTTTTGCAAACAGGCATGCACATCCTTTTCGCCGGACTAACCAGGTTATGATTGTGCGCACTAATATATATACTTCTCCACTTTCCACAATCCATTGTTTTGTTTTGTCACTCTCATTGTTGCAGGACACCCACATTTCACCGTATTCGTATTTCTCTTCTTCCTTTTCACTTTTTTCTCGGACTCCTCATCTGTCATTTTTTTTTCTCGTACATTGTAAGTCCCAAAATGCTCGCAAGTCATTTGACATGTACTCACTTCATCTGAATGAAGAATCCTTTTTTGCGTACTCCGAGTAACATCATTAAATCCCAATGCTCTGCCATAGTCTATATAAAATTGTTTCGCAACTTCCATGCTTATAAAACTCATCCCAAAACACGGTGACTTGACATTCTCTACCATTTCTATTTCATCTGGAGTCAGAAAAGAAGAAGAACCGACCTCATTTTCATGTTCCTCTGATAGTCCAGTATCAAGAAGGTCATCAATTGATTCTACAAAAAACACATTTGATAATCAGTTCAAAGCTAGAGAAGGTATGGTATGTTATCAAAAAACACATCGGAAAAGAATTATTTTGTATACTTCATCTAGGAAATAAAGTAGCTATATTTATTCCCAAGATTAAAAAAAAATCTAAAAAAATCAATGTTTGCTTCTTCAAGCGTTGATAATATTACTTAATGAGGTGAAGTGGAGAAAGTTTAGAGAAGAAATGGTTGGTGGAGAAGAAGGAATAATTCCATCGATCTGTTTTTTTTTTGTTAGTGAAATTACCAGTTTAACCTCCTAGTTTGTTTGTATTTGGTGAGAAAGAATGGGTGTATCCTGTCCACTCATTCCAAGGAAATCAATGGACCAGACTTGGAGTGTGTAGGATGTGGGTATTAAGGAGTGGGTGTATCCGTCTACCCATTGTCGTTTGATGGTTGTTATGGTAGGACTAGATTATACATATCCAATAAGTTGTTTATGACGTGTCGTGGAGTTATTCGTTATGTCTTCGTAATTGTTCTTCATGTTGAACCTATATGACTCAAATAATGTTATGACCACGATGAACCCATGAAGTTGGAATGGTGGTTGATGTACACAACTATGTTGAACCCATGATGTTAACCTGGCGGTTGGTGTACATAACCATTTTACCTCATGGCGGTCGAACTCATTGAGTATATGGTGAAGAACTTATCATGTGACTCGAGTGAATTTATGACCATGTTGAACCCATGGTGTTAGAATGGCGGTTAAGGCATGCAACCATGTTGAACCCATTAAACACATGGCAGTCGAACTCATTGAGTACATGATGAAGAACTTATCTTGACTTTCTGAGTTTTTTCTTAGAGATTAGTTGTCATATGTTATTTCTTGGTAGCGTTGTTTTTATGCCTTTACAGGTTTTGCTTGTTGGAGTTCATTGGCTGAGAGCACAAAAAGGTAACTTGAGTTTAAGAATATTAGTTTTGTACCTCTTAACTTCCCCTTTTAGAATATTTTGTAGTATGTACCATTTGTTAACTGGATATGAACCTTGTGGTACCAATGGGATTTGGATGTATATATTTAACTTGTGTTTTCGGCAATGACTTGATACAAGGTGTTGGGATGATCTAGCATTAATCAAGACATTCAAGTACTTTGGCATACCAAGTCCTTGTATTATGATGATCATATTTTTGTAAATTAGATACTTAACTGTTATGGCATTGGTCGAGACCGTTATGTAGTTGGGTTGATCAATGGGAAGCATATTGCTTTGATTTTTTTTTAGGTTTTGACAGGATTTATATTTATGAAATGTAGAAAATACAAAGGAGACTTTGCTGAAAATTTTAAAAAGAATATGATATTTTATAGTTATTTTTAGTTTAAAAAAAAAAAAGATTTGGGGGCGTTACAATGAAATCCTTATAACAGATGGTCGGGATACAACCCATTATTACAACACATGCATGCATACAACAAGCAAACTACAACATAACATACCTAATTAAGGAAAAGTAGTAGAAACATATCTCATACACCAAAAATGCCTAATACAATATGGTACAACCTTACTAGTACTTGGTTGTTTACCTCTACCTATAGTGAACTAATGAAATAATAAATAAATGAAAGTGATAAAATGGTTATTTCGAGAGAACCACAATCTCCTGTTTTAACACCAAGGTGCTTAATAACTCTTCTCTACTTTTCTCATTCATTCAAATGTACTTAAATAGACCAAAGTACACTTAGTGCCACTAAAATAGGTACCACAACTACAACTACTTGAGTACTTAACCCCTATGTCCATATCCCTAAAGAATAGGAGAACACTAACAACTTTAATCCTAACTACCATTTACCCAATCAACTTATTATCAACTAAGTAACAATTATATTCAAATTCAAATGACAATCTACTAAGACCCATGCTCCTGATCCTACGGTAACATGTTATGCACATGTACATGCATGTAACATCCATTCCCCCTTGAGAAGGCTCTTGTCCTCAAGGGCCGATTGGAACCCAACTATTTCCTTCATCAACCATGCGAACATCCCCATCGATTTCCTCCAGCTATTTGTAGCGATACCCCAACTTGAATTTTTCATCACAGTTGAAGCAAAGTCCCATACTCTTTCGCACCTGCAATTCTACCATGGTGAGTTGGTTTATTTGAAGAGTTGGTGGAGCTATCACATATTTTGCAGGGTAATTCTTGATGTGAGATTGGTCTCTTGCTTCATTTAAACAAGTGTTGAATAAGATAAGCTTTAGGGTTTGTTAGTTTGCATATAAGTGAGAATTGTGTTGTGCAACCCACGAACGAAACAACCAACATGTTGTGCTTGTGGAAGACGACCAACTTTGGCTAGTAGCTCCTCAAAGCTTGCTTGGTATTCTTGCACTGTCCCCATCTGTTGCAACTTGGTAAACTATCCAAAAAAGTCAAGAAACAGATTAGGACCGTATCGACTCTGAAGCCCTTCCCTGAAGTCATCCCAAGAGACAAACACCATTTCTTGTTTCAGCAATTGATACCACAATTGTGCTTCCCTTTCAAGATGGAAAAAGGCCAATGAAACACGATCATTCATTGGTATTTCATAGAGGTCGAAGAATTGTTCCACCCTGCATAAAAAACTTGTGGGCCTTCTTCACCGCCAAAATGTGGAAAATTAATCTTCATGATTTTCGGCACCATTGAGCAAGTAGGATTACGAGCACCACTACCACCATTGCGTCCTCCATTGGTACGCCTAGTGTTTCCAAAGTTTTAAGCACCTTCATGAACAGGATGACTAGCCAACAGATCCACGCGCGCATTGAGTCAACCAAACATCTCAGTAAGCTGGTTTAAGATCTCCTTTTGCCCAGAAGCAAGTGTCTCCATGGTTTTCTCTAGATTTTCAACCCTTTGTTCCATGCCTAGCTCTTGATACCACTTTGGTACAACCTTACTAGTACTTGGTTGTTTACCTCTACCTATAGTGAACTAATGAAATAATAAATAAATGAAAGTGATAAAATGGTTACTTCGAGAGAACCACAATCTCCTGTTTTAACACCAAGGTGCTTAATAACTCTTCTCTACTTTTCTCATTCATTCAAATGTAGTTAAATAGACCAAAGTACACTTAGTGCCACTAAAATAGGTACCACAATTACAACTACTTGAGTACTTGACCCCTACGTCCATATCCCTAAAGAATAGGAGAACACCAGCAACTCTAATCCTAACTACCATTTACCTATTCAACTTATTATCAACTAAGTAACAATTATTCAAATTCAAATGACAATCTACTGAGACCCATGCTCCTGATCCTACGGTAACATGCTATGCACATGTACATGCATGTAACATAATGTCTATCAAAGAACTCCATATCGTCCAATTTGAAGACCAAAATATCTTTCTCAATTCTTCCATAATCTCATCATAAAGACACCACAAATTTTACGAAGGGTGCTACTTTCTTGATTAAGGCAAACATGCATGCCAAATATGATAAGTACACCACTGTCGTGGCCTCCACCTTCACTAGCTCTCATTATTTTCCATGTTCATCTCTATCTTTCTTTCTCATAATTTTTTTCCCACTGTTTTCTTGGATTGAATGTAAACAAGGACATAGTTCTTATTTAATGGATAAAGGACTCCTTATAAGTTTTGGAGACCTTTACATTTTGAGTTAGAAAAGTGGTATTTCCTTGTAAAATTAGTGGTGTATGACGAATCAGGAGTAGGGAAAATGAGATGAATCAAAAGGCCAAGGGGTTGACCACTTGATCGACACATTAACGTGTTTAGTATATTCTAGGCCCGAGCGATATGAGGAGATTCAACTATTTCATAATAATTAAACAAATTCTTCGTTGGATAATAGCAAATCAAAATAGTTTATCATCTTATGATCTTCTTTTGATCAACCATTCAACTAACTGAAAAATCAATGCTAACCACATCAAAGCACAATTGGAAGGAAAGAAACGAACTATATTATAGATTAAAGTCCCATGAAAGAAAAAACAATAACTATTTACTACTATACGGATATGATAATTGCCTCACGAGTATACATCATCTATATCTATAACAAATCATGTTGAGATCATTAGACAAGTTGTTCTTGCTTCTTCACGTGCTAATAATCCCTCGAGATCATCTTCATACCATAAACTTGTGTGGGGATGGACAAGCAGCTCAATAGGAAGAGAATACCATTACCCATCCGAAGTAGATAATTTTAATGTATAATTTTATGTACATGTATGTATAGTGTGTTAATTCCTCTTTTCAATCCTTGTCCTATATTTTTCTTAAGGTTTAATTGATATTTGTTGCATGCTGAGCACGTAGTTTTTACGCCTTTACAGGTTTTGTTGTAGTTCATTGGCTGATAGCACAAAAAGGTAACTTGTGTTTATGGATATTGTTGTATCTCACTCACTACTACCTCTCCTTTTTCTCCTCTCCTCTAGGTCTAGCCTTCTCTTGATTATGAAAAAGCCTTACTTTCTCTCTCTTTCTCTTTCCTCTTTATACCACTCTCCCCTTTCATCCCAATCATCCATATGTCCCTCTAGCACTCGGCCTTCTTTTCTCCATGTGTAGGGTTCCCGTACAGTACCTATGAGTCTGCGGTTCAATCCTGTACACCGCACCTCCGCAGCGTATGTTACTTTGGGTTCATCCCACCATTGATCTCCCACACCCTGGATCCTACCACCACAGATGCCCCCTCTCGAGTTTGCGATTTCAGTGCGATCAGGGGGTCGAGAGTCCTGGCTCTCACCCCTTTTTCAGGTCGCGACATACCCCTTCATCTGTATCCTTGGCCACACATGCTCGACACGTGCATGAGGTCAGCATCTCTCGTATTCTGTGCGTACACGTGTCGCCTTTCGGTAGGTTCTTTTCAATGCCCCTTCAATTTCAGCACCTCATAATTGCTGTTTTGCCCCTTCCCCTTATATAAAATCCCGCTCAATCTTTCTCCTCTATCACTCAGTCTCTTACTCTTCCTCTCACGTTTCTTCTTCCTCTTCCCTCACCCTCTTGTTTTTATACCTCCGATTGGTGGTGCGGTTGCTCCTTATTGCTCTTCTCACCGCCAGTGCTCAGATGCCTGAGATTTTGACTGATATTTCACTCCTTCAAGTTGGTCTTTTTTCTCTCTCTCTTTCTCTTTCTTGCACTGTCTTTAAATTGTTTCTTCTTCTCTCCCCCATTTTCAAACTATGTGTCCTCTTCTTCGCCCCATTCTGATGTTGGACTCCCACTCCGGCGACTCTTCCTCCTCCCCTTCCAACACCGTGGCATCTCCCCCACCCATTGATCCATCTGAGACCCTCCACCTCAGGGCAACACTTTGCTCTTCCACCGCCACCGCCTCGAAGTCGTAGACCTAATTTAGAGGCAATCAAGGCCACCTATGGCATCCCCGCTGACATCATCCTAGAACACGTGCCTGACCTAACTTACTTCCCTCACTTAGTCCCTTACAAGCCAGGGTGTCTGGTGGCCACACTTGGACAAATCATCGCTAGGCACTGCTTCCCCTTATCTCTTCTGGATGTCGAGGTATGAAACCACTTCAACATCCCTCCCTGCCAAGGCATTGGCAACTTTAGGAGAGTCATGTATGCCGCAAACCATTACAATAAATCCAGAGTACCCAAAATATCATGCCGTGATATAATTGCTCACTATTACATAAAAAAGAGCACCAAAGATGTCAGTGTAGGTTATCACTCTTTTTGTGTCCGTCTTAAGAAACAATCGTTTGTCCTTCGTATCACCACTTCGGACAAGATGTTGCATTTTTATCCGCTGTATGTCTCTGGGAATTTCTTATCTGCGGATTTCCCATCCGACCTAAATCTTAACCATCTGGCCTTCTTGTCCAGTGGTGAGTCCTCTTTCCTTCTCTCCCTTGATGTTCACTGTCTGTTTTATGAAGGATAACATTCTTATTTTTTTGTGTAGGTTGGTGGCCAGATTCAAAATCTCACATTTATGCTGGAGAGACTTCCACCATTTTCCAAAAACTCCACGACCTAGGATCATCCCAATCCACGGTACTTGACAATAACCCTTCTTTTGGCACTCCTCTTCTATCAGACCCTCAACTTCACACAATCGGCGGATACAGCGCTCCCTTTTATCGCCCCCCCCCTAAGGAACTAAAACCCGTGCCTCTCCTCCCCTTGTGAAAAGGCGTAAACCCAAGAAAAAGCCCTCTGTCCACATACCAAACCCCCATCTCCCACCTCCCCAGCTGCTCCCGCCGCTTAGCCTTCTTGAAAATCCATCTCTACTTGGGAAGACCAATATCTATCTCCTCACTCTCACTCCACAGACTCTTCCCATACTAATATGGACATCTCCAAGAGGAAACTATTTGACAGTGACTATGATGATGAGGATATGATAGAGGTCCCCTCCACCACCCAAATTGCTCCTCCACCTGAGCCTCCCCATAAATGACCGCGAACCTCCATGCCTGAGGACCCAACTCCCATGGCCACCACTGCTGCGACCGTTAACACTGCACTTCCTCCCCGCCAAACCCGTAGCCTTAGCAAGGAACCTGTGACCGCGGCGCCCACCATCCACGGACACTCCTGACTCCTTCTGCCCTACCTTCAAAGTTCGCAGTCACACCGTCAACATCAGCGACTCGGCTTTGGAGAACCACGCTGTGGAATCTGCTTTGTTCTACGGCTCCCATCTCCCCAAAGATCTCGCTTATGCGGAAGGGGGGGGGTGTCCTTTGAACAACATCGAACCTCTTTCTATACCAAGTGGGAGAAGGTAATTCCACCATTTGCTTGTCTACTTACTTTCCCTTATGCCTTGTCTTCTCGCTCCTCCTTTCATTCTCAAGTAAGCCTGGACATATCTTATATGATCTGCGGCCTGTTTGAGGCAAAATCCAAGGTGAAATCATTGGAGAAGGAGGCTGCCAAGCTGGAAGAGCTGAGAGACACCTACACTCGCCTCCAGCGAGAATTAGAAGCCATGAAAATGGGCAAACTCAAGGCACTTGATGAGCTCCAGGTTGTTGAGGCTGCACACCAGCAATATATGGACGAAGTTAATGAATGCCTGAGCAACCAACGTGATGCACTCCTCCAACAGCACAACAAGGCCACGACCATACTCTCTTAGTAGCATCAAGACAGCACCGCGGAACTCCTCAAATAGGACCAAGCTGACATGGACAAACTCCAGGAGCGCTTCAAGATCTTAGCAGACAAACGGGTGGCCAAGAAGATCAAAGAAGAGTACGCCCGTCTTACTCAAGAGGGGCGCCTACTTCCGGAGGAGCCTGCCCCTGCGAATGAGTCCGCGGTTGGTCTGATTCCCCCGACTCTTGTATCTGACGGCGTCTCCCTTGTCTCTGATGATTCTACTGTCCTAATAGTCGGGGCCATTGAAGCCACGGCAGATGACGTCATTGAGGAGGTCACAGATGCAGTGGTTAATGAAAATGCCTAACGGTTGCACTTTATATTTCTTTGTTTTATTCCATGAGGTTTTTTGGTATGCTACTTTGTATCTTGTTAATCTATGTTTGAGAGGTGTCAAATATTTGACCTTTGAACTATTTATTCACATTTTCGCTTTGATTGTCTCTTTGATGGGCGTTAAATTTATTCGAGTAGTTTAGTGTGCATTGTTTACTCTTTTTGCAGGGGTCGTTGTATTGCCTTTACTTGCCCAGGCCCTTGTTGCCCACTATTTTTGCATTAATAACTTGGATGTAGCCCTATACAGTTGGATTCCTATGAACCCTGATTCCTCCCTCCATCCCTTTCTCACTCTCCCTGTATAGACTAGTTCTGGTCGTTAGCTTCGAGGACACCCCCATTTGTCCCCTCACCCTCTTGAGGGTAGCTCAATTTTCCCTCAAATGTAATTCGGAACTCTACTCCACTATCTCTAGTTAATTTGGACCTCCTGTTCGTGAAGGGGGCAACTCACCTTGCCCTGGTTTGATTTGGACCTCATGTCCGCGAAAGGGGCAAATCTTTTTGCCCCAAGCTCGATTTGGACCTCATGTCCGCGAAGGGGGCAACTCATCTTGCCCCCAGGTTGATTCGGACCTCATGTCCGCGAAGGGCTCATCTCCCCCGCTGTCTCCGGTTGGCTGTTGAGCTTTCCGTTGCTAGCAATATTACTCTCTCCAAAAGTGCCATTGTATTATATATTTACAAATAGCTCGACTCTTTTGTGTTAAACCCCTCTTACATTCAAGTGTAAAATTTCTTCAACATTCTCACATTCCATGGCCTCTATATCAAGTTCCCTTCCACAGTTTGTAGCTTGTAAGTGTCGGCTCCTCCAGTATCTACCACAGTATAGGGCCCCTCCCAATTTGGACCCAAGTTCCCATCATTCACCCTCTTGGTACTAGGAGTCACTCTACGGAGCACGGAGTCTCCCTCTTGAAATCGTTGTGGTTTCACTTTCTTGTTATATAGCCTTTGCAGGTGTCTATGATACTCTTCCAACCTAATCCACGCGGAGTCCCTTCTCTCCTCTGCCAAATTCAAATCCCTTGACAATATGCCCCAGTTCTAACCCTCTTCAACAGCCCCCTTGTCCGAGTTGTGGATGCCACCATTTCCAATGAAAGTACTGCCTCTATGTCGTAAGCTAGTGAGAATGGAGTCTATCTGGTGGTGGTCTGCGGTGTAGTTCGGTAAGCCCATAGTACATGATTCAACTCATCAGCCCATGCCCTTTTCTTATCTCCCAACTTTCTCTTAAGATTGTTCATTATGGTTTTATTAGAGGATTCAGCCTGTCCGTTTCCCTCTGGATTGTGTGGGGCTAAGAACCCCTATTTCACATGGTACGCCTGCAAGAAATCTTTCACCTTGGACCCTGTGAATTGAGTTCCATTGTCCGCGATGATGGCATATGGCAGCCTAAATCTACATATGATATTTTCTCATAAGAACTTGATCACCTGCTCCTCTTTTATCTGCTGCAATGGCACGACCTCTATCTATTTGGTGAAGTAGTCGGTGGCCACTAACATGAATCTCCTCTTGCCACTGACCATAGGCAGCGGTCCTACAATATCCATGGCCTACATGGCAAACGGCCAAGGACTAGACACATTATGCGTGGTTCGGCTGGTGTGAATATCAATTGAGAGAATCTCTAGCATTTCCCACATTTCTTCACAAATTCCACCGCATATCTTTTCATATGTGGTCAAAAATATCCCTGAGTCAACAGCCGATGTGTTATGGTTCTTCCTGCTGAATGGCTCCTACAATCTCCCCATGTAGTTCTGCCAGTACCTCTTGTGCCAACCTCGGCCCGAGACATTTCAGTAACGGCCCATCAAAATTCTTTCGATATAGCTTTGTTCCATCCTTCTCCTCTATTTCTTATCGGCCACCTCTCCCCCGGCCAAAAATTGCTTGATAGGATCCAACCCACCCACCCCCCCCGCCCTCTTCCGCGGTATGAAACACCTCTTCCGGCTCCTTAGTACTCGGTTTTACCAACCTCCCTACTTTGATAGTTCTTTCTTCGGATCTCGGTATTGCCGCAGCTATATAAGCCAGGGCGTTTGCATGTCGGTTCTCACCGCGACTTAAATTTACGAACCTGATCTTTGTGAATTTTGCAGCCCTTCTGTGTAAGACCTTCAAATATTTTGCCATTCGCGCGACAAAACCACCGTTCGCTTGGCACACCACTAAGTCTGAGTCTGAATATACCGTTAATTTCTTCACCCCCAAATTCTCAGCCATTCTCAAACCCGCTATCACAGCCTCATATTCCGATTTCTTATTAGATGCCGCAAATCCCAGCTTCACACTTTGCTCTATTCTATTGTTATCTGGTGTAACTAATACGACATCTATTTCGCTGCTTGCATTTGTCGCCGATCCATACGCGAACACTCTCTAGCCGTTCCTCTCATCCCATGGATCTAGAAGGTCCTGCTCCAAATCTCACTCGGGTTCCATGACCATCACTTCCCCCCAAGTAGGATCCTACACTGGGAATTCAACTAAAAACTCCGCCACCGCCTGTGCCTTCTCCGCTGTCCTGATCTGATATTGGATTTCATAAGAACTTAACATCACTGCCCATTTCAGCATTCTCCCAAACTTCTTTGCCTTCAGTGCTTGCTTGAGGGGCAGGTTCATCACCACCACCACCGAATGTGCTTCAAAATAGGGTTTTAACTTTAGGGCCGAGAATATCAGCGCTAAAGCGTACTTCTCCACTCTACTGTACCGGGTCTCTGCATCCAACAAGGTTTTTCTTTAGAAATATACTGGTTTTTCCATCTTATCAACAACCCGAATGAGGACTGAGCTAACCGCGTACTCCGTAACCTCCAGATACAGATACAATTTCTCTCCTTGTTCCGGCCGCGACAACAAAGGAGCCTTACCCAAATAACTCTTCAGTTCCTGAAATGCCTTCTCACATTCCGACATCCACACGAAATCCAAGGTGCTTCTCAACAATCGACACAACGGTCTACACTTATCAGATGATTTCGAAATGAATCGGTTTAATGCCCTGACCCTTCCCGCTAACCGTTGCACTTCCGTTACGTTCTGAGGGGAGGGCATTTCCACCATGGACCTTATTTGCTCGGGGTTAGCCTCTATTCCCCGATGAGTAACAATGTAACCCAGAAACTTTCCTGTGGTCACTCCAAATATGCACTTCTCTGGATTGAGCTTTAAATTATGTGTCCGCAGTATGCTGAATGTCTCCCTCAAGCCCTCTAAGTGCTCTCCCTCCGACATGCTCTTTTCCACCATGTCATCTATGTATATTTCAATTCATTTTCGAATCTTACTCTCAAAATATTTTTTCTCCTAACCGCTGGAAGGTGGCCCCGACGTTCTTCAACCCAAACAGCATCCTTGTATAACAATATGTACCACCCTCCACCACAAAAGATGTATTTTCCTGATCCGACCTATACATCGCGACCTGATTGTGTCCCATAGAAGCATCCATAAATGAAAATATTTTGAATCTCGTTCTATTCAGTAGCTCATCCATAAAAGGATGTCGTTCTATTCACTAGCTCATCCACTCGCGGTATGGGGTAATTGTCTTTAGGAAACTCTAGGTTGACGTCTGTGAAATCGAGACACATACGGACCTTGCCATTTTTCTTGGGTACCACGACAATGTTAGACAACCAGTCTGTGAACTCCACTTTTCTGATTATTCCCGTTCATTTCAACCTCCCCGAATCCCCTCAGCATACTTTGGCCTCACACCCCTCATATTCTGTCTCACAGACTTCGCATCATCCCTCATGTGCAGACGGTGACATGCAAAGCCTGGATCCAACCCTGTGATATCCTTAAATATCAACACAAAAACATCTTTATTCTCTGACAAGCACTGTACTAGCTTACTCTTCCGCTCATCCAGCAAATTGGACCCTATTGATGTAAATTTCTCTTCCTCCCCCACCCCCAAATTCACTATTTCGATCTCATCAAGTGTTTTCGGACCCATCAACAACTCCGCCTCCTCCTCCATGGCGGCATACTGTAGTTGCTATGCTTGCCTTTTCCTAAAGTTAGATGACTCTCCTTCTGTTCTGCGGACCATGCCCTTCACCATACCCTGATGACTATTTGATAAAACATAAAATTGATAGTTTACCTACAAAATGAACGATGAACTCAAAACGTAAGTAAACTAAAACTATTTATGATGCTAGATTGCTTATCAAAGTTTCTACTCTCAATTCTATCGAAATAGAGTGGAGTAACAAATTCGTTCCACTCCTAGTTCTCTAGCATGGAGTGTTTTCTAATCTAATTAATCAGTCTTAAGTCTAATGAGAGCTTTACGAAGGGTGTTATACTACGATACAATATAAAATTGATTATGTTGAATTTAAACTACGAATGCTATGGAAATATGATTGTTTTTGAATCTAGATAAAAGATTAGAGGGAATTGAATCCACCTTGAATCCAACTTAATAACCTAGCATAGATTCTTGTACGATTCTTACGTTCTTTACGGCAAGAATTTGAAGTTCTAATCCCTAGTGTTCATGGCAAAAAGCTAATACCATTAACAACCCTTCTACCCATCATTTTATAGAAGCTAATTTCCCATTGGAGGTTTTATAACTACCCTCTTTTGTTTTTAACAATGTCTAAAAGATCAAAAATCGTGCATGGGATAAAATAACTATTTTATTTATCTAATCAATTGAACAATGCAAAGACTTAATCTAAAACAAGAATGTTTTGGGTCTAACTAGCTACCATTAACAAAGAGAACTTTTGTTTTTATATGTCCAGATCCAAAATCGTGCCAGCCATGTTTTGGGGCGAAGAACCGGCCCAAAACCCTCAAATCCAAAAGGCCTCTTCAGCTGCAGTTGACTTCAACAGACTTTTTATCCACTTCTGCTCCTTTGATTGAGTCACGACTTAGACCATTGGAAAGCTCTTTCCGAGCCGGTCGTTTTGACATAAGGTAGGCCCAATTCCGAGGTCTGAGTCCAAAGATACGGCCGCTCGAATGCTGGCGACTTTGAGTGATGTTTCTGCCCGTGTCGACTTTTCAGCTTTTGACCAGGCTTTAGAAAGGCTTTGTCTTCTTGAATCTTAGCCTTTAATCACAGAACTCCTTAGCAACTGACCTTTGCTCCTTTATCTCGCTAAAGTGGCACATTTCTGCACATAATGGACTTTGACGCCCGAAATGCATAAAAACACGTAATCAATATTAACTCTTAATTATTACTCACATAATTGGTCTAAAAGTATGACTGTTACAGGGTTAAAACTACAGTTTTGGGCTCTTATCAAACCACCCCCAAACAGCATTTTGCTTGTCCTCAAGCAAAGATGAGAAATTAGAATAAGTGACAAAAATGGAGTTCTATCTACTCGTTTTATTTGAGTGTGATTGCATTGACCATATGCAACAAGGCCTTAAACCACTAGGAATTCCCTAGTGGACGAGTTATAGCCTCGTGAGAGTTTTCCAGTGAAGGTACTCACAAACTTCATCTATACTACAACGACTAAGAAATAAAACTATTGTTTCCTCATTCATGTCTCAACTATCTATACATCTCACTAGCAATTGAATAAGAATAACCAAGTCAAAAACCTAAACTAATATATGCATAATAATCAATCATCTATGATACAAATATATATACTATGAGTAATACTATGAAATGCCTAATGGGTTCGTTTTGAAAACTTCGAATAAGCGTCCTTAAGTAGGTCCTCACATAAATGTCAAGACAAAAACCACTCTGATTTTTCCGCTCAAGTTTCGCTACTCCAGTGTGCAGTGGGCACACTTTACCTTACAATCTCAATGACAAACAAGGAAGCCGGAGTTGATCAAACGCATCTGCCACTTACTATCACACTAACCTATTCCTAATTGAGCTAGAGGTCTTTATTAGGTGTTGCGGGGATTAGGAGATGGTTTAAGAAGGAAGGAAATGGATATTCAAACGGACAAGTCTGAGATAATAGAGTATTTATATTATGTAACTTAGAGAAAACCTTGTTATTTTCTTTTGCTTCTATACTTTGTTTCCATCCTTAGCCATATTTTCTTTTTCTTTTCTTTGGCTTTTGACTCCCTTTTATTCTATTTTTGGAGTTTTTATTTATTTCTATTTTCCTTTTTCTTTTCCTTGGATGGAAACTTCTTTTCTTTTTCTGAAGTAACTAACTAATTTTTGTTTACACAGGTTTTTCTCTTCTTCTTTCTTCACTCATTCTATTCTCGGACTTATTCTAGATTGGGTAAGTTTTTTTTTTTTTTATTTTGTTTTGTTTTTGTAGCAGGGGTAAAGGAATTGTGGTTTATGGAAGGCTAAAAAAAGGCTCGGGCAGGCGACTAGCGGAAAATAATTCATAGGTTTGAATTTCTGGCTATATCGATCCAAAGAGGGCCTAAATTCTCGCTTAGGATATGTCATAGTGATCAAGCAAGTGGACGTGTGATTTATATCCGATTTTACTTCTCCCTTGTGTCATTTCTCAAATGTTTCGGCTCATATAAGGCTTTAGGCTATATTCTCACAGGATTTGTAGAATAGGTACTCTAGCCTTAGATTTCAGAAACTTTATGCTAACAATCATAGATACTCATGTAATATATTTATAGATAGATGCAAAGATTATTACCTACATATTAACCTAAGTTTCTAACAATTATTCCGATGCAAAAGCTCATTGAGACTTCTAGATTGTTAAGAGCATAGAGAAGAAAGAAAACAATACCAATATTCCTAAGTGTATAGCATAAACTTATTTATTTATATTTTGAAATTTTTAACTTGAAAACAAATGCATATTATACATATCTATATCCTAACAGATGCCTTAATTACACGTGTTTCTATGCCCCCAAACAAGAAGCATGCTTTGTCCTCAAAGCATTTAAATAAAGAGGGTAGAAAAATACCATGGAAACGCGTGAAATTCTGGAACATCTGCAAAACAAGGTTAGAACATACTAATATAGGAAATAAAATACCTGACGCAACTCTATAAGAGTTCCACCCATTATGGGGTTAACAGAATTAATTTGCTTGGGACATAAGCAAACAATAACAAAACTAAAACTTACCTTATCTCCCACTTAAGCATCCTCCTCCTCGTCAAAGAGCGAGATTCCTTCAGATCCCCGGGTCCATTATAATTTGCCAAGCTTGCCGCCATGTATCATCTACTAATGCTAACATGTTAAGTGTTATTATGTCGATGGGATGTAATGGGTGACCAAATGAGGCTGACTGCCATCCCGGCCAAGTCATTATTCGCGAACGATTGAACCACCCAATTGGTGGGTCTCATGACTTCAACCCTTTTCCAATCTGTGAATTGTGCACGAATACGTAAACAACAACGCATGATCGGCTTACGAAACGGGCATAAGAAGATACTTATGCCTCATGCTTTGGGCTCTCTTAAGACTAGCGACTAAAACTTCGGGGGATGTCATATCGGTGGCGTCCCTAATTCGAGAGAAAATGTCACCAGCAGATCTTGTTTTTTGAAATGGTATCATTATTCCTCAAAATATTCATCAGGATGAATAACATGGTGGTGCCTACGTTTAGGGAAAGGCTACCAAGGGCAATGCTATATCGCCCCTGGTCCATTACTCGAAATACCCCTCCCCTATAATACTCATGGAAATATGTATAATCATAAAGGTATGCATTATCGGTCATATATGCCCATGTGTGAACAGGATCAGGTATTGGTAATCCTAAAACTAAAGCGACCACATTTTTATTGAATTTATGTGTCGTGTCATCGACTACGACGGAGAATAATTGTTCTCCATCCTGATTACAATAGAAATTAACGTGGTCGTAGAAATAAGCAGTAAGCTGTGGTGAATATGAATCGTCATCACTTACCAGTAGATGACGCCATCCTAATTGCAGGATCCTGTGTCGGAACCAATGTCCATAGGTGTCGGTGCCCAACACATCTTCGAAAGACTGTTCAGGTATGACTATAGGAGATGTCATCTCAACTACTCTTTGAACAGTTCCAAAAAAAAAAAAAAAAAAAAAAAAAATCCTGGAATGACCCTCCGAAAATTGGAATTTGCCGCGTTCACAGAAGGCAGGGCGCGGGTGCGCTTCGCTTAGGGCCCGGTTCCGCTCGTGGGTTTTGCAATAACAGTGTTTGGGCGAAGTCGCTCAAGGAGGGAGGCTGGTCGCTCGAGCAAAATTTCCAAAGTGTGCAGGCGGCAGCGCTTCGTAGAATCTTTGAAACAAAAGTTTGGAGGAAAAAGAAGGAAAAACTTGGAGTGAAAGGTGAGGGATGATGGTGGGGTGTAGTGTGGTTTGTTAATGTAGAATGAAGGGGGTTTAAATAGGTTCTACGCTTCCAAAACGAATCAGCAAGTTGCCAAATTGTTTAAAGGCAATTTCCGGAAATAGAAATATTCCAAACCCGAAAACGGAAACAAACCATCTTCTTGATTTTCTAAAAATCCTGGTATCTTTTATACTGGATTTAGAATAGTAACTTCTAAACTCTCCTAGATTTCATGCTACCACCACACATAATCATAGATATGCCGATATCGGCCAAATTCTCAACCTTTCCTCCAAGACAACTTTACAGCAGATGATCATATAACGACTTATGCTCGGTATAAATATTACCACCCCCAAACAAGTCGGGAAGGTGGGATTAATGATAAAAACAAGTAGTACTCGAAAATAACCAATTATATTAAAAATAAAATTTAAATCCAAACAACATAAAACAAACATATTAATATTTAAATTTACTCTTGAATTAAAATCCAACTAATAAAACAATCAAAACAATGAAATAACAGCGAACACAACTGATGGTGAACACCTAGTTTTGTGATGATGATGGACCCTGAGATGGAGATTGGTCTTGGGATGGAGAATGGCTTGAGCCATCTGTCCTTGGCGACGGCGCTCATGCCTCTCGGACTTCGGTGAAAAAGAATCCTCCACGGGTGGCATGCGTCGTAGCATCTCTATTCCGGAACAAAGCGATGTGCTTCCATCTCAATCCCGAAGATCGATATCTTGGGCTTGTTGATCTTTGGTGGATAGTCTCCATGTTAGACAAGATATCGTCCCGAACCCTTTCGAGCATTTCAAGTCTCGTCACGAAGGTTCGTTTTTATTTCGAACTACAATCTGTCTATCTCGGATATCTTCACAAATACCATAAGCCTTGGCGCAAGCCAGTTTGCAACACTTGCATGCGTTCTAAATTAGAACTACAATTATCTAATGCATCATCATCCAGACATGTCATATCCTCCCTTTCATCCTCCGACTCAACCACTTTTCCTTCAGACAACGGCCAAGTCTCTTGGATGCAATCCATATAGATACTTGCATTAGAATGCAATTTGATCTTAATAGGAGCAGATTTTTGCGACATGACTCTAAAGGAGAGCATGATCTTAGTGATCAATCACGGGAAGAGGCCAAGCTCTTTCCCACTCCTCTAATCACATTAAACATTAAATCGAGGATGCAGAAATTATACTTATTTGTTTGCAAAATCCAGAGAACGTGCAGACATTGCAGACCGATATCGCTGACTTTGTCTTTGCCTAGGACGTTCCTACCAATCCACTGAGCTACAGCCAGTTGATTAGTTTTCAGGGTTGACTGGCGGACGCAATGAGACGTCGGATTGTATTCACCCTCCACGACAGTATCTTTCATCAAAGCAGGAACTCCAGTATACTGGGATTCCTGAATTGTTATTACTAGGTTGCTTTCAAGTGTAATTCCTAACAGTTCAGCCAACAACTGTCTCGTTACTTCCCTCCTCGTTCCTGCTAACTTTATGAAAATCCTATCCCCCTCCAATTCTCACTTTTTATAAAACTATTCTACCAAATCATAGTGATAGAACTCCTCATTCAAGTACCACAGTCCGTTCCAATCCCTCCTAATCATCTCCGCGTCGTAAAATGGCGCGAAGCTGTAGGCAGCAAACGCGTGCTCCGGCAAAATTCTTCGTCGTAGCGCCATTGAAGTTTCTGAGACAACTAATGGTTTTGTAGACTGTGGGGGAGGCGAGTTTGAAGAAAACAACTAAAAACAATGGTGGTGGCGGTGGTGGTTACTTGAATTGGTGGCTGTTTTCGGAGTTGGGGTGGTGGTGGTAATGGTTTGGAGAAGATTTTAGTTGGATTGAATTGCTTGGCGTGGGTGTAGTTAGGTTTTCTTCTCTCTCTCTTTTTTTATTTTTATTTTTTTTTATTTTGGTGTTCAAGGTTTGTTTTAAACCTTGGTAACCAGCGGGATTGGAAAAGGAAACACTGTGTGTTTTTGGGAAGGAAGGAGACGCACAGACGTGCATGCGGCTTGGGCCCAAGCCCAATTTGAATTCCGAAATTTTCCGATTTTTCGCACAATTTCAAATTCAATTTGCCGGTTCGTTACTGGTTCGATTTTGGTGAATGAGTTATGGAAATGATTAGTAGAGAATTTCCAATTCAATGATCCATAAAACACTCAATTCCAACCATGGGTGACGTATAAAAAGGTGGAAAACGCCTCAAAGTGCGTGTGTGACGTAAGTTATGCGAACGAAGGAAATCTAAGTTTAAGATAACGTCAACCCTATTGAACTACAAGTAATGGGCCTAAGCAACACAAATGGAAAGTTCGAGCAATCCAAATGGAAAGACCGATTCCCCACCCCCAAACAAATTTTTAAACACAAAATTTGTTCTAACGTGGGTCATTTAAAGTCAGATTCCCAAGACTTGTTGGATTGCTATTTCTATGATTAAGAATTTTTTATTATTTATTTTATTTATTTTTTAGTTTATTATAAGAAAAATGAAAAACAATAAATACATAATTCACCCCATAGAGGAACATGACTCAAAAACCGAGAAAACATGCAAAAGTGGAAAACGTGAATTATGTTAACCATGGACTTAGGATCCGGTACTTACAGCCACACACTCCATAGGGAGGGCCCGGTTACCTGAATGGTGCACTTACCACTATATGGAAGTGAAAGGAAGTGCACCAATGACAAGGATCAATCCTCATAGACAGGGTCCTGTAAAAGGACTTCCTCTACATCAGGGGACAGAAGTTCGTGAAAATGTTTTAACCGTTGACCATTAACTTGAAAGGTATTGTTGTCATTGGGATTTACCAAGGTGATTGCCCCGTAAAGGGTGACTTCAGTAACCAGAAAAGGACCAGACCAACGGGTTTTTAGTTTCCCTGGGAAAATATGTAGACGGGAGTTGTAAAGCAAGACCTTTTGACCGACCATAAACTCTTTGCGCAAGATTTGCTTATCATGAACACGTTTCATGTTAGCTTTATAATCCTTCGCGAGATCGTAAGAATCGCTACGGATTTCTTCAAGCTCATTCAATTGCAACTTACGTTTGACACCCGCCTTATCAATATTGAAGTTAAGGCTTTTTATAGCCCACAGAGCACGGTGCTCTAATTCAACGGGCAAATGACATGGTTTCCCAAATACAAGTCTAAAGGGAGACATACCTATAGGAGTTTTGAAAGCAGTTCTATACGCCCATAAGGCATCCGATAGACGCTTCGACCAGTCTTTCCTATCAGGGTTTACAGTTGTTTCTAAAATCTTTTTGATTTCCCTATTAGAAACTTATACTTGTCCGCTAGTTTGTGGATGATAAGGAGTTGCTACTTTGTGTATAACTCCATACTTTTTCACTAGGGATGCAACAACTCTATTGCAAAAATGTGTTCCACCATCACTAATGATGGCTTTAGGAATGCCAAACCGACAGAAAATATATTCTTTAATAAAAAATACAACGGTCTTATGGTCATTGCTACGGCAAGCTAGGGCCTTTATCCATTTAGACACGTAGTCCACGACAACTAGAATATAAATGAAACCGTAGGAAACAGGGAAGGGACCCATGAAATCAATGCCCCAAAATGTCAAAAATTTCTACTATCAAGATTGGATTTAATGGCATCATATTACGCTTTGTGATTCGCCCAAGTTGTTGGCAACAAATATAGGTCTTGCAATGCACTTGGGCATCCTTAAAAAGGGTAGGCCAATAAAATCTACATTGAAGAACTTTAGCGGTTGTTTTCATCCCACTAAAATGGCCACCACACTCTTTGTCATGGCAGAACGATAGAACTTCATTATATTCCCACTGGGGAATACAACGACGAATAATCGATCCGCATAATACTTAAAAGGTAGGGCTCATCCCAAAGTAGTATAACTTAACTTCGCCAAGAACTTCTTACGTTCATTTCTTGACCAATTATAAGGCATAACATCAGCCGCTAAATAATTTACAATGTCGGCATACCCATGGTGAAAAAAATAGCATCTGATGCTCATCAGGAAAAGAGTCTGGTATGGACTCAGAATCACTCTGATCGTCGTTTGTGAGTCTAGATAAGTGGTCGGCAACTACGTTTTTGACCCCTCTCACTACAACAGAGCATGGTTTTAGCAGCGCCATACTCCATCGCTAAAGGTGCCTTTGAGCGTGGCAAAAGATCTGTCGCAACGCACCAGATGGCGTTGCAAAGGCGTGGCTAAAAAGTGCGTCTCAAATACTCAAATGCAACGCCAAAGGTGGCGTGGCAAATGTTTCTAGTTTGTTGCGATGCCTGAGGGTGCTGCTAATACACTAATTCCGTTGCTACTTCATTTATTAAAATTAAATTAATTGCAAATATTTTTCAAACTATTTACAGCGCATGGCATCACAAAAGAGAGCTTGTAACAACTAGGATAGCATTGCAAAAGTGATACCTTTAGCTACACAACTAGGCGTCGCAAAAGGCAACCTTTTGCAACACTATTTAAGTTGCGGAAAGTTTAAATATTTGCCTACATAGTGCGGGAAATTTAAATATTTAGCTGAACATTTGGCGTGGCAAAAGACGTCCAAAATTTTAGCCACACACCAAGCGTGGCAAAAGATATCTACGTTACTGTAGAATCAAAGCTTTTAGCTACACCAAAATTGTTGCGAATGATATAAACTCCTGTGCTTTATTTGGGACGCATTTAGCATTGCAAATGGTGCAATTCATACATATACCTGTACATTTCCATTTACATAATCCTGCCCAAAACAATTTTTATAGAACACAATAACCCTAAAACAATTCACCACAAATCATAACAAAATGAATTTCATTACTAAATCATTCAATACAAAAGATCTTAAAGAATTCACATAAATATTTTTTATGAAAAAACATCGTCTCACATAATCTTAACAACGTTCAACTAAATTTAGACGAATTATTCAAGACTAAAATTCCACAAATAATGTCTATAACATGCTAATTTGAGCAGCATCCACTCGGAGCTTCTTCTTGATTCTACTACTTCTAGCGACCAATCGACCAATCTGGCACAACAAAAAAAAAAAAAAAAAAAATCACGTAAGTAAATTTATTAGAAACATTAATAAACCTAATATATACTCAAGTTGGCAATACATGTGAAACTATGCACCTCCTATATGCGTAAATTGGTGCCCATGGCCAAAAGCTTAGAAAGAACTTATCAAAATTATAACTCGATCACATTCATGAAGGTACATATCAAATAAGAAGACAAAAATAGTCAAAAACTAATATAAAATGTAAGTAAAGGCGTAAGAAATTATACATAACAGTCATGTAACAGCTCCATATTACAGTAGCTAGATTTATACCCAACAAATTGCAGAAAGCAAGTGCAAATACCAAGATGATAAAGCACACAAGACAGTGAGACGCAATGTAATGCATCCACTTAATCCATAAACATCAACACAGTAGTTCTACTCGCAAAAAACAAAATCATCAAACGATGAAGTCAATACTGAAACTTGTCAAGGCTGTCGAAGTATGGGTGATCAGTGTCTTTGCCTTTCTTGAAATCCTACTTGCGGGATCATATTGGAGCATCTTCTGCTTGTTTCAAGAAAAAAGATTAATATGTTAATAAGAGTTTTTCCTATACTTCACTGATTACTAGGTTTTAGCTGGTTTATAACTTAGCAACTGTACATTTAATGCCAATACACTCGGGAAAAATTGCTATGTAGACCTGATGAATGAAATAGGACAACAATGGCAATTAAAAAATGGTCATCATAAATCCAACATTCGAAGCATTAAAACCTGACGTTGTTTCATCAAGTCCATCCAATGTTGTTATTTATTCGATTATTATGAATTCCATTAGCCAAGCTTTATGAGGTTCGTAAGACTTTATGAATTTTAGCATGCAACTTGACAAGTTAAATAAAACTTAGAAATGCAACTTGCAACTTAAAGCACCACTGATTACCGATAAAAGATCAACTCCCTCAGGTTCCAAATTTGGAACTGCACGTGCCAAGTTTTGAGGCTTCCACTGAGGATACTCGTGCCAATCTCGCAATGAACTAACTCCCGGCCACTGATCCTCAGATGGTGTTCCCAACAACCTTCAATGCAAAATAAGGTAACTCAGGTAATATGCAAAAGAAATAAGTAAAACAAAAGTACTATAAAGAGCATATTCTCAGGAGCATAACTGTACCCACACCGCTATGACTACATAAAGACAAAGATTAGTTAAAACATTATAAATCAGCTTATTTCAGGTTTCATCCACAAATGATAAATTGTTGAAATACCATTTCAACAAGACATTATGCAATGTATAGTGGCCAAATTGACAGCGGTTTATCACACAAACAAGAAGAAAATGAGCAAATTGGAAAATTCCTAAATCAGGGTGAACAGACCCAATCAATATTTTGCAACTTTAAAGATAAAATACATAATCTTTCAAATGCATTCTAGTAGAGGTGCATCACGCTTGACTTGACAAAAGTGTCATGATATTATACTATAAGACACTCTTCAAAGACAGCAAATAATGAGCTCCCACCTATCATGCTAAGGGGCAACCTAAACTCCGGAATCCCAACTTCATCTATTATAGTAGTATTCATATGTATAACTTGTTAGCAGTTTAGAACTATGCACATCAATCTCCTCACACAAACTTAAGAAACACAGGATCAAAGATGTCAACTTGTCATCAACTTCGGCTGTACTATCTATTGACTTGATGTCTAGACTCTAGTCCTCTTATGTCTCCATAGACCATGATAGACTAGATCCAGTTGTTTTTGATCTGCTTTTTTATTGTTTGTTTTAATTAGGTTCGCCAAATCAACTTGGTGAGTAAAAACTAACAGCCAAAGCGGACAAATAAATTCTAAAAATAATAATACAGGGACAAAATATTATATTGTCTAAATGCAAGTTAAAATGATGGAAAATCAGAGTTTCTGCTTCGGTGGCATTATAATTGGTTTTGGTGAAAGGTCGTGCCCAACTATCATTTCCACGACCCGCCAAATGCAGCACATATATGAAGCTCCGGCATGTATGAGTTGATCTATCCTAAAATGTATGTGATGGTTACTAGTTGCAAGTTCAGACCACTTCCATCTACCCTTTGGTCCGTGTTTCCAATCGTGCAATTAGGCATCTTCAGTCACATTGCACACACACACATGAATCTTATCAGATCACATGCATGTATTGCCAAAGCTAGCATGTTAACAATTTAAATATCTTCTCTAGAAATAGCAAATAATATGAATAATTATGAAACAAGAGTAAACCAATCCGATTCCTGAATGAGGATATATATCTTTAATGACTTAATGCGTCTTGACACTCAATTAATCTTTTGTACAATGAATTAATGAAATGGCTATAGATGTTCAACAATAATGACAAACGAAGGCAACGATATACCAAATAACATGATGGGATGATCCAATTTTAGACCTCTATCAGGTAATATTTGACTAACTCAAATGTAGTTTGACAAAAGCAAACAGGTTGTTTCCCAAGCAGAGCTATATGATTTATTTTGATCACCTGCGTCTTTGAGCCACTCCATTCGCTTGGAGTCAGTCTTAGATGGGCACTAAAAACCCACTATTTTTTCAAGTTGAGGCTCCTACGAATTTGAAATTTCAAACGTGTATGCATTATTTTAGGGTCTAAGTTTCTCTGATAGGATGCACTCAAATATATATTTTTTTTTCAAGGGAAGGTAAGTAACAAACCATTTATTACATTACAAATCCAAAACGTCACGGTAATGGACATTCTCATATGAGCAGAAATATTCCTTGGGTTTCGATCATAAATGCATAATGAATCTACTTGTTTGTTTTTCTATTTACAGACTTTGTTTACTTTAACATAATATTCAGTTGAGAATATGGTCTGAAAATATGAAATTAACATAAGGAGAAAAAAAATAAAAACAAACAAACAAAACTTACAGCCTATATATCCAAAATGGGATGCACAAACCAAGTTGGTAGCTAGTGATGATGACACTCACTATTTCACTAATACTAATGAGTAATAATTATATATCTATATCTTTAATGATGATATGACGATAGCTATATATCACAAGAAATGGTTTATGGTTTAAGGCCTATATAAGGTCGCATCCTTCCATCAGGATTTTATATTCATCTGCATTTGTTAATCATCAACTATCTGGCTGCAATGGCAACCAAAGCTCCATTTTTATTGTGTTACTAGTTGTGTCTTCAATGTTTGTTATTTCCATTGCTAAGCCAAAGAAGCCACCACCTCAACTTAGATCACCACCACGATCGTCTTCCTTTAAGTTGGTGTCATCCCCATTTTTATAGTAATAATATAGTAGAAAAACCACTCTATTAGATAGTGCAGGTTCACCTTTAGAAGTATTAGTTTCTCTAGAATCAACTAAACCTTCTGCATGTTTTATTCCATAAGGAACGATGTGATGGTTTAAAAGCTTTAATTCACATACAGTGTACTTGAAGAGTGCCTCAAAACTTGTTTGAGGCAAAATTCTTCACTTTTATTTGTAGAAATATAAATATCCATTTCTACTTACAGAACAGTGAACTATTTGCTTTGTGAATTTCTCGTAAAATCAACACAAATTTGTGATAGACAAAGCAAGAGAGAGGAAAGTACCTAAATATATGAAGCAACTGTTGCATTTCGGAATCACCGGGGAAATAGGGCTTGTCTCTGACCATTTCAGCTACACCAAGAAAAACAATTTAGGAAGATGTAATTATTGTTGATTGAAAAATAAAAAGAATAGGGTTCTGACGGACCAAATATGCATCCCCACCGGACCACATACATCGACACCGCATTGAGTAGTGTGTTGAGCGTAACCTCTCGAGCTCGCACTGCAGAGTTACAATCTGGTAATAATAATAAGAATTGAATAGCAGAAGAAGGAAGGTTAGAGTTGAAATGGAAATGGAAAAGGAAAAGGAAAGGAAAAAAAGCGCACCACCTCGTGTGTGTAGCTCTTGAGAGGAACGGTGAAGGCTCTTCCAAGGCCAAGATCGGCAATCTTGAGTATGCCCTTGTCCTTGTCAACCAAAAGATTTTGGGGTTTGAGATCTCTGAAGAAGCACGTGGCGATGGGCAGTGGGCCACCCTTTGCACAATTGGTAGAGGAAGCTCGGATGAGATCCGTGTCGAGGTACTCGAAGACCAGGTAGAGAAGGGGCTTCCCGTTCTTGTTGTCGGCGTGCTTTCGACGCAGAGCAATCGGACCAGATAGAGACTCGAGAGAGCATCCGAAGGAGGGCAATCTCGAAAGAGCAGTTAGGGGCACACCTTCTTCGGTCCATTTCCAGCAGCGTCTTCTTGAGGGCCACCAATTGACCCGGTCGTCTTGTCCCGAGCCTTGTACACTTTTCCGTATATGTCCAACCTTCTCCAACTTCGTACTTGTGTACTTGTCCATGTACACAACCTATTATTGAATGAGAGTACAACGTACTATGAACACCAACAAAATTCAAAAGGCTCTTTTACTATCTCTGTTGGATTTGGGTTTTCAATATGGTGGCGGCACAAGAAGAGAAAAAGATGAGAAAAATAAAACCAATTTAGGGTTTTGGATTTTGGATTTTACTTTTTTATTTTTTGGTTTTTTGTTGGAGCGCCAACAATAAAAATAGGCCCGCCCATAAAAAAACCTTTAAAAGAAATTAACTCCCGCCCATAAAAAGCCCAATAGCAGCGCTTCTCTAGCTGCAACACATACTACATCCAATAAAACATGGACATTTACAAAAGGTTTTTACAACGAAAGTGGCATCACAAATGATTGAGTTAACTTTAACAGCAACAATGGCGTGGTAAATGATAAAGCTCTCTATAAAAATTGCATTTTATGTTTTTTGAAAAAAAAAATTATAACTATTTGCCACGCAAGAGGTGTCACAATAAATAAATTTATGTACAGTTAAGCTAATAGCACGACAAACCTTTAGCAGCCCCATATGGCGTTGCAATAGGTGACCTTTAACAACAATTTTTTGGCGTTGCAAAAGGGTGCGCTGCAAAAGACCCCTTTTGTTGTAGTGTCTTTTGTCCTTTATTTCTAATATGAACTCTTGCAGGAGAAGGATCCATCGGATTAATCTCTGCTTAGCATCCTTCTTTGCAAGAAGGTACTTAAGGGTTGCATGGTCCATGTAAACTAAAGTTTTAGAACCAACCAAATAAGGACGAAACTTATCTAAAGCATAAATGACGGCTAAGAATTCTTTTTCGGTAGTTGAATAATTCCGTTGAGCATCGTTTAAGGTTTTACTAGCATAATAAATAACAATGGACTTATTATCTAGTTTTTGTCCCAAGACTGAACCAACTGCATAGTCACTAGCATCACACATGAGTTCGAAAGGTTTAGACCAATCGGGAGGCTGTATAATTGGTGTAGAGGTTAGGGCGGCTTTTAAATTTTCAAAAGCCTGCTTACAGTTAAAATTAAAATCAAAGATTGCATCTTTCAAAAGCAGATTAGTTAAAGGCCTAGCTATTTTCGAGAAGTTTTTAATAAACCGCCTATAAAAACCTGCATGGCCTAGAAAGGCTCTAATATCACGGACAGTCCGTGGTTTAGGTAGAGTTGCTATCTTATCTAGTTTGGCCTTATCTACTTCGATGCCATCACTAGATACAATGTGACCTAGTACTATGCCCTTTTTCACCATGAAATGACACTTTTCCCAGTTTAAAACGAGGCTCTTTTCTTCACACCGTGTCAAAACCTTAGCCAGATTAGACAAAACAAATCGCGGAAGGAGTCTCCATAGATAGAAAAATCATCCATGAAAACTTCCATAAAGCGCTCTACCATGTCACTAAATATATGAAGCATACACCGTTGGAAGGTACCAGGAGCATTACAAAGGCCAAAAGGCATTCGTTTATAGGCATACGTTCCAAAGGGACATGTGAAGGTAGTCTTTTCTTGGTCATCAATATCAATAATAATCTGAAAATAGCCCGAGTAGCCATCGTAAAAAACATAAAAAGCATGACCGGTTAGGGCGTTCGAGCATTTGATCTATAAAAGGTAAAGGAAAGTGATCCTTTCGTGTCATAGCATTTAAACGTCTGTAATCAATACAGATCCTCCATTTCATAGGACCTTGTGTGACAACATAGTCACCCTTCCCGTTACGTACCATGGTAACTCCCGATTTCTTAGGAACTACATGAATGGGGCTTACCCATTCGCTATCAAAGATTGGGTATATGATACCCGCATCGAGTAATCGTAAGACTTCTTCCCTAACCACCTTTTTCATGGCAGGGTTCAAGCGACGCTGAGGTTCGCGAGAAGTCTTCGCGTTATCCTCCAAATGGATACGATGAGTGCAAACATTAGGGTCAATACCCTTAATGTCGGCTAGGGACCAACCAATCGCAGACCGATGTTCCCTAATCACCCGGATTAAACGTGTCTCTTCATTCTCAGATAACAGAGAAGATATAATTACCGGATGACTACCATCCGGATCAAGTTGAATATATTTTAACTCCGGGGGAAGAGGTTTAGGCACTGGGGTGAAAGGAAAATCAATAGATGTTTTGTCTGGGTCCTCATTTTGCATAATGAATACTTGCTTAGGTAGCAAGTCTTCATACTCAGTATATGGAGCAACCGAAGGGTCTACAATTGGTGTGGAGTCAAGGATGGTGTTGACTTCCTCTAAGTAGGAGTCATTTACAAAATCTGAAGTTCCAAAAGAAAGGAATTTGTACATATTATTTTTGAGAAACGTGTTGTTAAAATAATCTTGAGCTAAGCTCTCGATCATGCTAACCTCCCCATCTATAGACGAATCTGGTAATTGTTTCATCATTTTAAAAACATTTACCTCAACTGTAAGATGGCCAAAAGATAAGGACATCTTACCATCGCGGCAATTTATAAGTGCGTTGGCAGTTGCTAAGAAGGGGCGCCCTAAGATGATCGGTACAGAGTCGTTAGCGACTTCTGTATCGAGGATAACAAAATCAACAGGATAGAAGAAATCCTAAACTTTAACAAGCACGTTTTCCACTACACCCTTAGGATACTTAATTGACCTGTCCGCTAATTGCAACATTATTTTTGTAGGTTGCATTTCCTGTAGACCTATTTGTTTATACAAATAATATGGGAGTAAGTTAACACTCGCCCCTAGGTCTAATAACGCGGTTGTCGTGTGGGAATCTCCTAAGGTGCATTTTACAGTAGGATGACCAGGGTCTTTGTACTTAACAATTCCATTATTTTTGGATAAAGTTGGGAATTGTTCAGTTAAAAAGGCGTCTTTAGGTATGTTGGTCTTACGCCTAGTAGTGCACAACTCTTTAAGAAACTTAGCGTGATTAGGTAGCTTTTTAATAGCTTCGAGAAAAGGAAGGTTTATCGTTAGATTTTTGAAAACGTTCCTAATCTCCTCAAAGTTGGTATCCCTGGTTAGCATGGCTAATTTTTGAGGGAACGGTGGTTTTGCTCTATATTTAGCGTATGGCTCGACTTGATGTGTAACCTTGGCTTTCTGTTTCTTAGGTTATGGTTTAACTGGTACCTCTACAGTGGTAGGCTCTTTGGTTTTATTTCCGGGTATCTAGTTCGATATCCGGTGCAGGGAGTACTGATGGGGTAACTATAGGCATAGTTACTTTGTTATCAACCACTCTTCCAGAACAGAGAGTGGTGATGGCATTTAGATCACCTACGATTGTAGTTTTCGTGCTAGTATTACCATTTACCTCAAAGGCTGTGTTTGCTGTTTTAGGGTTTGGTATAGCTTGTCCTGGAAACACGCCTTTTGGTTGGGCTTTCTTTTGGGTTAACTGTTGTATGCCCTGATTTATGGATTGTAAGATCTGTTGGTTTGATTGAGTCATTGATTGGAAAAGTTGTTGGGTAACCTGTATAAAGGCGTCGATACGATCCGGTTGTGTAGGTGTAGTAGTCACAGGTGGTGCGACTGGAACTATCTCACGTTGATTATTAATGGGTGGGTTGTGATAGTTACTATTGTTAACCGGAACGATACCTCTATTGGTATTATAACTATTATAATTACTCTGACCTTGTGCTACACCTTGTCGTGGTTGCCCTTGGTTGTTATAATTATTATAATTTCCCTGACCTTGTCCCTGTCCTTGCCTAGGTGGAGCTTGATTATAATTGTTTGTTTGCCTAACATTTTGGTTATTAAACCCTGGAGGTGTAACTTGTTGATTGTTTCGCCAACTAAAGTTGGGATGTTGTCTCCATGGGGCATTAGGAATAGGATAGTTATTAATGGAGCAAACATTATCTTGCTCTAATTGTTGTTGTTCATAGGCGAGAGGACAATAGGAGTCAGGGTGCTCAGGACTCAAACAGAAATTACATGGGTTGGAGTTTACATTCATGACGGGGATAGGCTTTTGTTGCACAGAAATAGCCTCAACCTTTTTAGTTAGAGATTCGATTAAAATTTTAAGTTCTAGACCGGCGGCCTTAACTGTTGAAGAAGAACTAGCAGAGCGGGGGATATCATCACTACCCCCCCCCCCCCCCAATTGTTATTGCGTTTAGTTTGTTCTTCTAAAAATTTGTAAGCCTCCGAGGCTCCTTTACTTAGGAAACTACCCCCATTCATTATGTCAAGGACTTCTTTATGGTGATGTTGAAGTCCTTTGAAAAAGGCACGAACTAACGTGTCTTTTGCTAGGTTATGGTGTGGACACTCTATAAGCAGATCGGTGAAACGATTCCAAGCCTCAGAAAATGATTCATGAGGATTCCGGCCGGAAAAATGAATCTTGGAAAGCATCTCATCCGTCTTTAGGGGTGGGTAAAAATGTTCCATAAACAATTTGAACAAGTTTAGCCCACGAGTCCACAGAGTTAGGCGCTTGGGCAGTTAACCAAGACTCTGCCTTATCGGCTAAGGTGAAGGGAAATACCCTCAGTTTAATTTGTTCCGCACCAACCGTAGGATGATGGAATGTTGTAAGAACTTGTTCAATCCTACGCATGTGTTGGTAAGGTTTTTCATGGTCTAAACCATGGAAGACAGGTAACAAATTAAATATGTTTGTGGGGATTCGAAAATCCCCCACTGGGTCTGCTAGAACGATGCAAGATTTAGGGCTATCGCTCAAGGCTTTGTAGAAGTCGGAGAGAGGAGTCTCTCTTTCTTCAGCCATTATGTTAGGTGTGGTTGGTGGGATAGTAGTTAGAGGTATAGTGATTGGTATACTCGATAGATTTGTTTGTTGACATTGACGGTTAATTACGTTCGGTGTTTTTCTCCGACCAGACCTTAATCTCATGCAAGTCTAAGTCTAAACACGACAACACTCCAAACAATCTTGATATTTTAGTATAAACCTCTAAGCGGAGATCGAGGTATGGAAGAAAGGAATACCGATAGCGTCCTTGCTTCGCTTTTATGAATAGCATCTTGTTTCTGGCGTGTTCAGTGTACATAACAAGTTAGAACACTGAAAAACTTAAAGAAATCGAAGTTCGAAACAAACCTGTAGAAATTTGGAAAATTTAGGTTAGGGCGCGGGTGCACTCGCTTAGGGCGCGGTCGCGCTCCGTGTATTTCCAAGTTACAGTGTTTTAGGGCGGGTCGAGCTCAAGATGGGGGCGGGTCGTGCTCAAGGTTCCGTGCTTATGGAGCAGTGCGCCCCGTCTGGAAAGCGATCAAGCTTTCGAGTGTAATTTTGTCGTGGAACTTTTCAACGCTGAAATGGACAACCACAGTATGAATCAAACAAGGGTGGGTGGGTTTAATGGGACTTAAAAATGACTAATTATACTATGAAAACAATGCTAAAGTGCAACTAAGACGGCAGCGGCGCCATTTAATAAAACATAAAATTGATAGTTTACCTCATTTAAATGAGCGATGAACTCAAAACGTAAGTAAACTAAAACTATTTATGATGCTAGATTGCTTATCAAAGTTTCTACTCTCAATTCTATCGAAATAGAGTGGAGTAACAAATTCGTTCCACTCCTAGTTCTCTAGCATGGAGTGTTTTCTAATCTAATTAATCAGTCTTAAGTCTAATGAGAGCTTTATGAAGGGTGTTATACTCACGATACAATATGAAATTGATTATGTTGAATTTAAACTACTTAATGCTATGGAAATATGATTGTTTTGAATCTAGATAAAGGATTAGAGGGGAATTGAATCCACCTCGAATCCAACTTAATAACCTAGCATAGATTCTTGTATCTCGATTCTTACGTTCTTTACGGCAAGAATTTCGAAGTTCTAATCCCTAGTGTTCATGGCATTTCTACCAAATACTAACTAGCATGTGAGGTCGTCCACCCATTCTCATGGCGAATCACGACCTTCTAGAGTGGAATAGATTCTACAACGCTACTACACTATACCACTAAGTTTCCATCAAAGCTTCATCAACCCCTCTAATGGAGGTTTTAGCCTTTAGTCATCAACCCATCACTTCCCATTAAATTATAACTACTCATCATATTAAAATTCTAACTTAACTAATTTAACTAACAATGTTTCAATCTACTTAAACTACGAAATGATAATCAACAAGAATTAGAACTAGATCTATAAATTGAAATGACAAAAATCGAAATTGACAAAATAACTATTTTATTTATCTAATCAATTAAGAACAATGATTCAAAGACTTAATCTAAAACAAGAATTGAAAATGGAACTTAAACTTAATTACTCTACTGAAAACTAGATCTAGAATTCTATATAGTTTTAGGTCTAACTAGCTACCATTAACAAAGAGCTAAGCTTTTGTTTTTATATGTCCAGATCCAAAAATCATGCATGGGCTTGGAGCCATGTTTTGGGCCAAAGAATCAGGCCCAAAACCCAATTCTTTCAGTCCAAAAAGGCCTCTTCAGTTGCAGTTGACTTTAACAGACTTTTCGTCCACTTTTGCTCCTCTGATTGGGTCACGACTTAGACCATTGGAAAGCTCTTTCCGAGCCGGTCGTTTTGACAGAAGGTAGGCCCAATTCCGAGGTCTGAGTCCAAAGATACGACCCGGAAGTTCTAGCGACTTTGAGTCTTTGTTTTCATCCCGGCGTCGACTTTTCAGCTTTTGACCAGGCTTTAGAAAGGTTTTGTCTTCTTGAATCTTAGCCTTTAATCACAGAACTCCTTAGCAACCGACCTTTGCTCCTTTATCTCGCTAAAGTGGCACATTTCTGCACATAATGGACTTTGACGCCTGAAATGCATAAAAACATGTAATCAGTATTAACTCTTAATTATTACTCACATAATTGGTCTAAAAGTATGACTGTTACAGGGTTAAAACTACAGTTTTGGGCTCTTATCACTATTCTTAGCTGCCACTTGATCACCGCGGACTTCATACATCCCTATTGGGGTGGGGAACCGAATTACCTGATAGTATGTGGATAGTACTGCCTTCATCTCATGGAACCAAATGCCTTCCCATAATCGCATTGTATTGGGAGTTGGAATCTACCACCATAAACCGAGTGAACACCGTCACCGGCCCCGTCGTCACAGACAACAAAAGTTCTCTCATAGGCTCCATCATACTTCCATTGAATCCATACAAGTTGGTCTGCGGAGATCTAGGTTGTCTGGGATCAATCCTCATTTCATCCAAGGCTCCTCTGAATAATAAGTCTACTGCACTACCGCAATCAATTAATACCCTATTGACCATGTAATTGCCCATCGCCATAATAATGACCAATGCAT
This sequence comes from Coptis chinensis, assembly GCF_015680905.1. Lineage (NCBI taxonomy): Eukaryota > Viridiplantae > Streptophyta > Magnoliopsida > Ranunculales > Ranunculaceae > Coptis > Coptis chinensis. The sequence continues at coordinate 40,399,694 of NC_141462.1, read as the reverse complement.
TTTCATGGGGGGAGTCGATAGCTTTGAGGTCCGCACTTGTGAATACAATCCGATCCCCTCCCTCCGCCGACCATGACTTGGGTTGCAGAACTCCCGTTATTTCATTGATCTATTGGATACTCACGGTTCTCCTTATCTTCTCTCTATGGGTGTTATGACTCAGAACCTCTCCGCTGAAAATCACATTAATGGTTCCCAATATCCTACCCTGAGCCGATATCTGCTTTTTATATGGGGCACCCACTATAAACTCTCTCATCATTCCCTTATCGACCAATCTCTTAATCAACAATTTCAACGCATAACATTCATTAGTCTCATGATTTCTTACTTGGTGATATGCACAATACGGCTTGCTTGGCATCTCAATCGGTGTGCTACTCGGTCCCTCATATCCCTAAAGATTTTTTATCAACGACAAGATCTTAGTCAATGGCCTATTCAACGACATATGTTCCGGTTCCCAATATGGCTTTCTCTCCCTATTATCCCTTCGAACTCCTTCCCCACTCTTTTCCGGCTGCAATGAATATCTGCAGTATCCACCATTTCCTTTATCTGATGCCTCCGTCTTTTGGTGATCCCCGCCTTTTTCTAAAGAAAACATTGCCTTCCCTGACCTTCTGGAATCCTTCTGCATTGTGTCCTCATACCTTATATATTTTTCCACCCGTGGATACAACTCGTGCAAAGTCGCGATCTCATTCTTAGCCATGGAGGTACTCTCGTTCCTAGTTGCAGACCTCTTTCAAATGTTATTACCGTTGTCCTTTCATCCATGTTCTCTACCTTCAATGTTTCAGCTTTGAATCGGCACAAATAATCCCTTACTGATTCCGCAAATCTTTGCTTAATGTTGAACAAAGCCGTGATATCCACCACTCGCCTTTTCTGATGTATGAAATGGTCTATAAACGTTTGCTCCAACTCCTGAAAACTATTTATGCTCCTCAACGGCAATCGGTAGTACCAATCGCCCCCCTTTAAGGCTAGCTAGGAACATCATGCACCGCAGCTCATCATACCAAGCTTCTTGCCAAAGAGGCATCTGTTGCCGAAAATGATGAATGTGATCTGCTGGGTCCCCTTTGTCGTCATACCTTTCGAACCTGGGTTGATTGAACCGTTTCGGCACCTCTGAAGCCCATATAGCATCCGCCAACGGGTTACAGTTCAGACCAGCCACCAACTGGCTAGCTGCTCCCATTTGGGCCTTCGCTTGTTGAAGGTTCGCCTCCCGGTCAGTGTTTATCATCTTCTGCACTTGCTCCATTGTGAGGTCGGTCACCGGGTTCTCAACGAGGTTCGGACCCTCTTATTCATTATTAGATTCCTCACTTGCTTCCGCTCTCGCTTCCTCCTCCACCATTTCTCTTTCCTTTCTAAGTGCGTCATTCTCCTCTCTCAATCTCACAATCTCTTCTTGCATAAGCCATGTCTCTTCTGAGGCTGAACCAGCAGTTATCTCCTCTTCTTGATCTCCCCCTTCATCGCTTACTACCTCTGCCTCAGGCTCCTGCACCACCACCTTTCTCGGTTTGCCTACCCCTCTCTTCCCTATTGCTGCCATCTTTACGTTGCTTTGATCTCTCGGTTCCCACAGACGGCACCAAATGTTATATCTCACTCACTACTACCTCTCCTCTAGGTCTAGCCTTCTCTTGATTATGAAAAAGCCTCCACTTTCTCTCTCCTTCACTTTCCTCTTTATACCATTCTCCCCTTGCATCCCAATCATCCATCTGTCCTTCTACCTCTCGGCCTTCTTTTCTCCACGTGTATGGTTCCCGTACAGTACTTATGAGTCCGCGGTCTGATCCTATACACCGCACCTCCACAGCGTATGTTACTTTGGGTTTATCGCACCACTGATCTCCCATACCCTGGATCCTACCACCACGGATATTAGTTGTGTACATCTTAATTCTCTCTTTTAGAAAATTTTGTAGTAACCTAGTATGTACCTTTTGTTAAGGATGTAAATCTTTTGATAGCTATGAGACTCGGATGTATATACTTTAACTTATGTTTTGGTAATTAATGACTTTGCATGAGGTGCTTGAATAATCTGACATTAGTCGAGACATTCAAATATTTTGGCTTACTAAGTCCCAATGTTGTAGTGATCTCATTTTTGGTAAACCAGTTATTTAACTGCTCTGGCATTGGTCGAGACGGTAGTTGTGTTGATCAATGAGAGATGTATATTGTTTTGATTTTTAGGTTATGACAGGTTTTATTTTCATAAAATGTTGAAAATATAGAGAAGATTCTGCCGAAATGTTTCCATAAAAGTCACGTATCTTAGGTATATAATTGTTTGAGATTTGAAGCGTGACAACAATTGTGTAATTATTATGTACATTCACAGAGCTTGCTTCTCAGAAGTTCACTTAGCTTCTTACAACTTTTTATTACTGTCAATTTATTTCTTTGCATCCAATATTAATCAGAAGCAGACACTACCAAGGCATCCCCGCTCTGTCAAAGGAAAGGGTAAAGAGATTCATATGAGTATATTGGTTTATGTCACAATCAAAATGCTCATGGTGCTGTTGGTGCGGCTACAATTCATGTAAAGGAACAAACTCTGTCCTATTTGACCTGACAAATAGTTGCAGATATATCCATCTTTGAATTGAAAAATATCAAAAATAACTGAAAGGCTCAACATGCATTATTTAATTGGCCTTAGTAAGAGCATCTGTCAAAACATTGATCCAAGTACTTTTCACAAAAAATACTTTAAAAGTTTCGAATGGCCCGTACAACATTTTTTCTCAAGACTAGAGATACATGAGAGGAAAGCAAAACCTGTTGCATTTCTTCTGAGCGAAAGGGAACCTAATTTCAAAATAATTTTTCGGGTAAGAATTGTTCACTAATCACTACTGCCCAGTCCAACATTTGTGTACCTTATTTAACTCTAAAAGCATGACTAATAAGATGATTGCACCAATTAGTGTATTAAAAATCATTAGATACTAAATAGGTGAGACATTAAGTGATGGATCCTCTTAGTTGTTGCTAGCACATAGGCAAAATGATCTTTTGGGATATTCATATGACCTTTTTATGTTTGTAAGTGAGATGCGGTGCCAAGGATTCTTTTCAAATTGACTACGAGATACAATATTACTGCAACCGTTAGGAATCTCAAGTAGCCCCTTTAACAATGTCAACGACTAACTATAGTGCATTCTTCTAAGGCTATCAGTCCTAATCTTTAGAATTTTTAGAGGCAATGGCTGATATAGAGGGAACCCCAGGAAGCTCAATGCATGGAGTGTCGGGCAGAGAACAGTCGTTCGCCTTCTCTGTCGCTTCCCCAATAGTCCCAACTGATACAACAACAAAATTTGACTTACCCGTCGATTCTGAGCATAAGGCCAAGGTCTTTAAGCTCTTCTCATTTGCTAATCCACACATGAAAACATTTCACCTCTCTTGGATGCCTTTCTTCACTTGTTTTATTTCTACATTTGCCGCAACACCTTTCGTTCCTATTATTCTAGATAACCTTAGGGGCCATTTGTTTTTGCCTCTTATAAGACATTGATGTCTTATAACCTCTTATAAGATGTGAACCCGTGATTTTGGACATTTTTTTAGTTTGTTTTTTGCCTCTTATAAGAGGCATTCTACTATAAATGTCTTATAAGAGGCATGATTTCTATAAGTACCAAAATTGGATCTACTACAATTCCGTAAGTCTTGTAAGCTGGAAAAAGACATAAACGCCCCAACCACACTACCCCTTGCCCTCGTTCTCTCTTCTCTCTTCTGCCTTCTCTTTCTCATTTCTTCTTTGCCTCCATTTTCTTCAACTGCCGCCACAACACTACCCCAAAGCTTGTGTTGCTGCTGATGCCACAATCGTGAGAAGTGCTAGTATTGAACTCGCACTCGCACTTTGCTACTGTTGTTGCTGTCGATCCAACCACTCCTTGTTGCTGCTGCTATCTATCGATCTCAACCTTTTTGGTATGTACCAGCCCTTCATGAAAACCCCTATGTACTTCACTTTATTTTTTTCTCTCATTATCTAAATTGTGAACAATAAATTGTGAAATTTATTTGGTTGCAGTAATCTAGTGTTTAGTTATAGTGTTATAGTAAATTAGAGTTCTGTTTTGATTGTAATAATCGAGCATTAAAATATCGAGTGATAGAAACTAGTATTCTTTGCAGTGTTGCTCTCTATTTGACTGTCAAATTTTGATTGGATGGGAGATTGATTTTTTTAACACATTTTATTTTTGTTCTGTTAGCTTGTTCCTTCCTTAACTCTGAAGCACTTGTATCTAGACTCCTAACTATCCAAACTATGCTTTGAACAATGAACTATATGCACTGTTTACATTATTTAGATGTTCAAAGTGTTGAAATAATCTATAATGAACTGTTTTTCTTTTTTGTTTTTTTAAGGTGCTTGCTTGTTTACATTAGAACATATATATCATGGCTAATAATATCGACAATGCGACTGAGGGTAGTACTGAGGGTAGCGCGGCCAAGGTTCACCATGTATTTACCAATGTCCCTAAATTAGCTCAAGATTTCCTAGACTTGTGTTTGGAAGAAGTTATGAAAGAGGGTTACCAAGGTTCATCCCTAAAACCTATTAGTTGGAAACGCGTAAGGGATACCTTGAATGATAAGTTTAAGTTAAACCATGAGCAAAAGACTTTCAAAAATAGGTGGGATGCGCAGAAAAAGAAGTATGTGGCTTGGAGGAATTGTGTTGGCAAGAGTGGTCGAGGAATCAATTTTGCACTTGGGAGTATTAATTGGCCAGAAGAAGTTTGGGCTGATGTTCTTCAGGCAAGTGTTATTATATTGCATAATTTGTTTTGTAGTAATTCAAATTTGTTTTTATTTTTGTGTTAATTATGTTATTGAATTATTTTGTTTGGTCCAAATTAATATAGAGGAACCCGGCTGCAATAATCTATAAGAAGAAGCCTCTGAGTAATGTAGAAGAGTTGTACAAGTTGTTTGAAGGCACTTTGGCGACGGGGGATGCTGCTTATGCTACTGGGGAGGTTGGGTTGCCAGATGATCACGTGGTGATTGATGACGATGATTTAAATATGGTGAATGATGATACCATTCCAATTCCAGTCCCAGATGTGGAGATAACTGATTTCTACTAGGATGATGTAAATATCAATACTCCTCATTGTTAGCGAGGAAAACAACACACCCCAATTTGAACAAGGTGGAACTAGCAATATTGCTAGTGATGGTTCAAAAAAGAAGAGGAAGAAGGTAATTGATGAAAAGGAATCTGATGGTGTGCAAGAGTTAATTGGTGTGGTGAAGAATCCAGTGACACATATGGAGCTTGAAAGGATTGAAGTGAAGAAGAACATGGAGTCCTATTCTATGTCTATATGCATGGGTATTCTGAATTATCTAAAAGAAAATGAGCAGATGACTATGGATGTGTATATTGGTGCAATGGTGAAACTTGCTGCAAATAAGGAGTTTAGAAAAGCCTTAGTAGAATTGGAGGATATGGAGGATAAGAAGATTTTTCTCACGGGATTGGTCAGCATGGGAGTTTAACTTGGTGGGGATGTCTTAAAACATACTCGGTCTACTTTTTTTATTATGTTGTAATGTGATATTTAATTAGTTGTGAATATGACAATGCACTATGCAATACACTATTTTTGCTATGATGGAATGTTTTTGTTATATGCATTGTCATTTCATGGATGTTTTTTATTTTGATATTAGATCATAGCTAGGGTTCAATTTGTGTTTTCCACTGCGCCTGGATTGGCTCAAGCTTTTCTTGACGTATGTTTGGAAGAAGTTAGCAATGAAGGATACCAAGGTTCATCCCTAAAACCTAATAGTTGGAAACATGTGAAAAATGAATTGAATGAAAGATTTGGATTGAGTAAAGATGCAAAAGTTTGTGAGAATAGGTGGGAAGTTCTCAAGAGAAAGTATATGTCATGGAGAAATTGTGTTCGATTAGTGGGTGGAGAATTCAATTATGCACTAGGGGGTTGTGATTGGATGGAAGAAGTTTGGGAGAATGTAATTGAGGTAAGTGCTTGTATTCAATTATTTTTACTCATAGCATTGTGTGTTTGATTATCCATTATCATTTGACTTTGTTTATTTTGTTGAAACAGAGAAATCCAGATGTTCAAGTGTACAAGAAAAAGCCCCTACCTAATGCAAATGAGTTGTACAAGTTGTTTGAGGTCACCTTGGTTTAGAAGAATTGAGTTTGGGGTTTAGAAACGTCATGAGTGTTGAACAAAATTATTTTTATGTTGTATTTGGATTTAAATGTAATGTAAGAATTTCTATTTTGACATGTTGCTTGTATGTGAAGTGGTTATGAAATTAGACGTGAATGTTGCTTGTACTGTAAGAATTTCTATTTTGACATGTTGCTTGTATGTAAAGCAGGGTTATATTTGTCAAATAACCATCTATAAGATGTTGTATGTTTGTTTTTTCTTTTTCTGCAAGTGCGTGCTTATAAGAGGAACTTAAAATAAAAAACAAACCAGTTTATAAGACCCACTTATAAGACCCTCTTATAACTTAAACCAAAAAAACAAATAGGCCATTAATCTCACGAAGAGCGACGTAGGCAATGCTCGAATTACATATGTTTCAGGAAGTATCTTCTCCATATGGGCTTGTAATGGGTGTTGTATGCGATCTACTAGGTCCTAGATATGGTTGTGCATTCCTCATGATGCTCTCTGCACCAACTGTATTCTCTATGTCACTTGTGTTGTCAGCTCGAGAATATATTGTTGTTTGATTCATGATTGGGTTCTCACTTGCAACATTTGTTTCCTGCCAATACTGGATGAGCACCATGTTCAATGGAAAGATAATTGGGCTTGTAAATGGTACTACCATTGGTTGGGGCAACTCAGTTGCTGATGCCATTGCTTTATGAGCTAATCTATAAAGCTGGTTCAACTCCATTCACTGCGTGGCGTATTGCTTTCTTTATTCCTGGATGTATGCATATTATCACCGGGATCCTAGTCCTTACACTAGGACAAGATTTGCCCGATGGGAACCTGAGTAGCTTATAAAAGAAGGGAAATGTTTCAAAAGACAAGTTCTCAAAGGTAAGTTCTTCAGCATTATACCTTCTTTATCTGATTGCAATTGCTTTTCTTCTCCTAGTCTTACTTCTACTCAATGAAGGAAAAATAATTCTCACAATACCATGTTTCTAATTTGTGTTTTACCATGGGACCCTTTCTTGTTCAGGTGTTATGGAATGCCGTTTGTGGCCATCACAAACTATAGGACATGGATCTTTGTTATTCTCTATGGTTACTCCATGGGTGTAGAACTAACTACACGCAATCGGTGCCTATTTCTTTGACAGGTTTGTCTAACGTTCAATTCGATACGTTGTTTCTTAAAAGATCAAGTTCATAGAGATGGACTGTCTAATGTACAATTTACTTTTCTTTTCTTGTGTAATAGGTTCGATCTGAAGCTCCACACAGCGGGAACCATTGCCGCTTGCTTTGGTATGGCCAACATTGTTGCCCGACCCTTTAGTGGATGGATGTCTAATTTTGGTGCACGTCGTTTTGGAATGCAGGCAAGGCTATGGAACCTTTAGATACTCCAAACTCTAGGAGGGGTCTTCTGCATCTGGCTTGGCCGCGCTAGTTCTCTTCCTATCTCTGTTTTCACAATGATTCTTTTCTCAGTATGCGCTCAAGCTGCATGTGGAGCTACATTTGGCATCATCCCATTTATATCTTGACGATCATTGGGAATAATATCAGGCTAAGCTAGTGCAGGTGGAAACTTTGGTTCAGAGCTTACTCGCCATCGTTCTTTACAAAGTTTAAAAGAATTTCTGACCTCGGTATCAATCTTATGGGGATCATGATAGTTGGATGTACTCTTCCTATGACGTTAGTACATTTCTCCCAATAGGGCAGCATGTTCTGACCTGCCTCTAAAGATGTTAAATTGGACGAACATAACTACTATGAACCCGAATGGATAGAGGAAGAGAAGCAGAAGGGATTGAACCAAAGCAGTATTAAGTTCACCGAAAACTTGATAGGATTACTTCTCTTCCCTCAACTACCCAATAGCCGAGAAAGAAATATGTATGAAGGGTTAGTTGCTGAAAATGAGAAGGTAGATGATATGGATGACCTATCAGATTATGAGAAAGAAATATTTAATGACTACTTCCCTAAAAACAGGTCAAGGCATGAAACGTCTTTAGAGGATTGGTCAACTGTAAAGCCAAAAAGAAGCAAAAAAATCCAAGAGCGTTCTTCTGGAGAAAATTGAGCCTACTCTCGTAATGATGAAGAAGGTAAAGTCACTAACCAAAAACAAAAAGAGGTATATTGAGGATTATACGAAAGAGTTTTGGGATGACACTTTGGGACTCACATACGTGTGTTGTGCTTGCGGGTGTTTTTCTGTGACTATGAGAAAACGCAACTTCATATTAGAAAAGACCATCCTAAGATAGTAAAGCAATTGAAGGCTAAAAAGTAGGAGATCAAATGAGACGATTCCTATGAATACTTGCTTGTGGTATGTGTAATGATTAATCTCATTTGTGTGAGGGCTTCATGCCTGTTGTAGTCTTTGTATGCTCCCTTTGTCTTTGTATGGGGCTTGTGGATTGAAGGCAAATGGTCCCTCAGGCTATGGTTGATGGGGTTGCTGATTGTGGTTTTCTTGCCCGTGATTGTTCCTTCGGGACTGTAAGTGTAGGGAGAAATCCGAAGTGTTTTAGGCTTGATGCCTTATGTTATATGTACCTCCTTCTAATATATGACCATACTCTTAGGGAGGGTATGTAATATTTCTCTATGTGCAATAAACAGGTGGGGGTTTGCCTTAACCCCAGCAAACTTTTCAAAAAAAAAAAGTTCACCGTAAATAGAAAATCCGAGCATGGAAGGCGTGTAGCCTCTACACCAACCCCACCAGATTCTACACCTAGTCATGTCTAGAGCCTTGACGCTTAACAAACAGATATTGAAGAACACCATAAAGAAAAAGGGTGTTACTGCCTTACTGACTGTTTTTTCATGAAGAGAAATGATAAGATTATCTGTTAACTCAATTACATAACTACATAGTCGATCTTTTTTTCCTTTTTTTGGTTTATGTTTTATTTACACAACCAACAAACTTTTATTAATGAACAGGGCCAGATTGAGAAGTCCCCAGGCGAGCTCTTATTAGGGAGGCTATAGAAACTGTATGATTTTATGTATTTTTTTATATCTTTACTTTGTAAAGAAAACTCCCCAAGCAATAGTGTTTTTTGGGTCCATTGGATTTTATGTTTTCCAAATTTGCCCTCACTCATATTTTCTATTTACAAGGCTATAATCTGATTTTATTTATAATTTATTATATTTGATAAGAGTAAATGTGTAAATATAATATTCAACTCTAATTGGATTGGTCAACAATTGCGGTTGGGCTTATGTTGGAATTCGATGGGCTTTTTGCTATTGGGCTTCAGTTGCAATTTGGTTGGGCTTATTTTGAGTGGGCTTCGGTTGCATTGTTTTAAAAAAGCAACCTCACCATATGGACTGGGCTTTTGTTGGGCTTGCTTTTGTGGCTTGATTAATTGGACAGCTCTCAATTTCACGCTAATAGAGCATGCCCAAAATGCTAGTATATATAATGTTTAGCTTTTTTTAACATAAACAAGTAGGTAGTGTAGTGGACGTGTTTTTAGTTCCGGTGTATGTAATCAGTGTATGTAATCGAAGTTTGACTCCTCAGCTACACTTCCAAAGGTTTATTTTGCATTTATGCTTGAAAAATAGTCATTGGGCCACATCAACCAATAAAATCTCACTACTTGTTATCTGGACGGGGCCTTTCAGTTGGGTCAAAGCTTGGGCCCTACGCGGCTGCATAGTTGGCTTGCCCTCAGAGCCGGCCCTGTTAATGAACTCACTGACCTAGAGCAAAATGCGCACACATGATCATATTTAAGAGTTAATGGAATACTGGAGTAATTTTGTACATACACCAACTTAATTCACAGAAGTTTACGCTACTTCTTACCGCTTTCTATTACTGTCAATCTATTTCTTTGCATCCGATATCAACCAATGTCAATTCATCCCCGCTTTGCCTTATTCCTTAACCTAGATGCAAATCCCGACCACATTATTGTAGGTTTGATAGTTCATAAAAGGTTTGATCAATTTTTACATCATTTTAGGTTTGATAGTTCAGTTTTCGGGCTTGAGGCCAAGCTTTTGCCAAAATAAAAGGTTTGATCAATTTTTACATCATTTTTAATGTCATACAAGGTTTAAATTCCGATGTCCAAGCTCTATAGTTAGTCCCAGAGTTTTTTCGGTATTGTTTCAGGCCAAGTCCCTATTTATTTTGCCAAAAATGAAGTTAGCTAACAACTAGACCTTTTCGATTTGTTTCCATATGGCAAACAAGCACACAGGAGATATTTATAAAGTCGATTCAATTAGCAACTAGTTCTCTTGAAAAAGAATGCATTCTCTCCCAAGTTCATACTAAATTGAACACCCTAGTTTTCTATAGCAAGTTAATATCATACATCTAAAACTCCCAAACTTAGAACCCAGAAGTTCAAGACTTGATAACTCCCCTTTCTTTAGTTAATAGTTACTAGTATAAACCAACCAACTTATTGAACCAAACATCTATCCATAGAGGTCATCATCATCAGCACCACCAGCTGTTGCAAACAGATTTAAAGCAGTAACAGCTCCTGTACCTGGAAACATAAACTCAGTTCCGAACCCCCTTGACTGCTGTAATGTCTATGCAAATGCCTGATACTTGCGAATGTCCGCATCACTCACACTCCTACGAGCATACTTCATGGACTCCTCAAAATGAGCAGTGTTTATCTCTACCACCTCATCATCAGCATCTTCTTCCATTGCTTCAGGATTATCTTTTCTCCTCCTCTCCCTTTCTATATCCTGCATTTCGAAATGAAGATCATCGAAGTTAGCATACAACCTGGATCAACTCATGTTAACAGAAACATACAATCAGGTAAAATTTCAACGGTCAGACGATACGGATAAGTTGGGCCTTGCTAGCAACTAGCTAATCTCAAGGATCATTGCTAATTGTCTATAATAATGTGTAAAGAAGACACGATCCTTAACAAAAGTCTTTAAAGACTGGACCCTATCAAACCTTTTTTGTTTTTGCTTAAAAGTTTGGCTAACAAATGCTTTATATTAAGCAAAACTCACATATCACAAGAAATTCAGATAAAGACAGATGCACATACGTTCATATGAGAACAGGAATAACTAGAATAGTTGGATACGTATATGCTTGTCAGACGGAAAGATTTAAGAATGTATTTCAATATGGTCACATTGCTCGCAATTGTCCTCAAAAAGTCTGCAATTACTGTAAGGAACCGGGGCATATTATCAAGGAGTGTCCTACACGACCTCAAAACCGGAAAGCTCATGCTTTTCAAGCTAATGTTCAGGGCCCTCCTTCCACACTCTCGCAGGCTAGCACCAGTCAACCTACTCTTACCGCAGAACTGGTTCAACAAATGATTGTTTCTGCCTTTTCTGCCTTGGGATTACAAGGTAAGAGCACTACTGTTTCTTCTCCCTGGTTTGTTGATTCCGGAGCATCCAATCATATGACAGGTAGTTGTAATTCTTTGCACAACATTCGGCGATATACCGGGACGCAACACATTCAGATTGCTAATGGCAGTACCCTCCCGATCACTGCAGTTGGTGATATTGGGTCTTCTTTTAATACTGTTTTTGTCTCTCCGGGTTTATCAACTAATCTGATTTCAGTTGGTCAATTAGTTGACAATAACTGTGATGTGTTTTTCTCCCGTGCCGGTTGTCTTGTGCAGGATCAAGGGTCGGGGAAGGTGATCGCGAAGGGGCCTAAAGTCGGAAGATTGTTTCCTTTACAGTTTACTATTCCTACTGCTATGTCTTTGGCTTGTATTAGTGTTGGACGTAGGCATGAAATTTGGCATAAAAGATTGGGCCATCCCAATGTTCTAATTTTGTCTCATTTGTTGAAAATTGGTTTATTGGGTAATAAAGATCAGTCTCAGTTTTCTAGTTTGTCTTTTGATTGTGATACTTGTAAGCTTGGGAAAAGCAAGACTCTTCCATTTCCAGTTCATGGGAGTCGAGCTGATAAATGTTTTCAGATTATTCATAGTGATATTTGGAGAAAGGCACCCGTCACCTCACATGCTAATTATAAATATTTTGTGACGTTTATTGATGATTTCAGTCGTTACACTTGGATATATTTTCTTCGTTCTAAGAGTGAGGCCAGTACTGTTCTTAAGACTTTTGTAGCTTTCATTGAGACACAATTCTCATCCAGTATTAAGATTCTGAGGTCCGACAATGGCGGGGAATATTTGTCTCATGACTCTCAGACTTTCTTGCAAGAAAAGGGTATTCTCTCTCAACGCTCTTGTCTAGATACCCCTCAGCAGAATGGGGTAGCTGAAAGAAAGAATCGTCGCTTGTTAGATATTGTCCGAGTTTTTCTCTTGGAATCTTCAGTTCCGCCCAGATTTTGGGTTGAAGCCCTCTCCACAGCTATTCACTTGATTAATCAACTTCCTGTTCAACATTTGGATTTTGACTTGCCTCATTTCCACTTGTACGGTACACATCCTGGCTATGACATGTTACATACTTTTGGGTGTATTTGCTTTGTCCATTTGCCCCATCATGAACGTCATAAGCTTGCTGCTCAATCTGTTCGGTGTGCCTTCATGGGTTACAGTACTGCTCACAAGGGTTTTGTATGCTATGATGGTGTTGCACATCGGTTTCGTATCTCTCGCAATGTGGTTTTTTAAGACTTCGATACTTTACTAAAAGATGACATGTTGTGCATTCTTGGACTTGGCCCCGCTCATTAGTTTTGATGATGGCTCTCGGTCTATCGAGCGTTTTAAACCAGGTTTGGTTTATCAGAGACGATGGCCTCCAGCCCCTACGCCCCTTCCCGACCCATTACTTGGATCGGAACAGCCTCCAGCCCCTCGGCCCCTTCACGACCTTGATCCCGTTCTAGATTCTGATGCTCTTAGACGATCCTCTCGTATTACTCGTCCTCCTGATTGGTATGGCTTCTCTGCAGCCTTATCTCATATTACAGTTCCTAATTCTTATTCTGAAGCAGTTACCCAACCATGTTCGGTGAAGGCTATGCAAGAGGAACTTCAAGCTCTTCAGGAGAATCACACCTGGGATATTGTTTCGTGTCCTACTATAATCAAATCCATTGGCTGTAAATGGGTCTATTCTATTAAGTTTCGCTCTGATGGATCACTTGATCGATATAAGGCCCGGTTGATGGCTCTTGGCAATCGTCAAAAATATGGTGTGAATTATGAGGAGACCTTTGCCCTGGTTGCCAAAACAACGACAGTTCGCACAATTCTTGCCATAGCTGCCTCTAAGGGATGGCCTTTACGGCAGATGGATGTCAAGAATGTTTTTTTGCATGGCGACCTTAAGGAAGAGATTTATATGGCACCCCTTGCGGGTCTCTTTTCTTTGCCCTCTTCTAATGTCTGTAAGCTAAAGCGTTCGCTTTATGGATTGAAACAGGCTCTTCGTGCCTGGTTTGACAAGTTTCATTCCACTCTTCTAGGTTTCTCGTTTACTCAGAGTCGGTATGATTCGTCTCTCTTCATCTCTGCAACCAAGGCAGGTACTGGGATTCTTCTAGTCTATGTGGATGATATTGTTATTCCGAACCGACTCACGGATTGATATCTCATCTTCAAGACCGTCTTAAGGAGTCTTTTCATATGAAGGATTTGGGTCTGATACAATATTTCTTAGGTCTTGAGGTGCTTTCAAGTCCAAAGGGACTTACTTGCATCAGCATAAGTATATGGAGGAGTTGATTCTCTTGGCTGGTCTTCAGGATGGTAGATCGGTTGATACTCCTTTGGAGGTGAATGTGAAGTATCGCAAAGAGGAGGGTGATCTTCTTTCTGATCCTTCTTTGTATCGCCAATTGGTGGGTAGTTTGAATTATCTCACTATTACACGACCTGATATCTCTTTTGATGTTCAGCAAGTTTGCCAGTTTATGCACGCTCCATAGCACCTACACTTGGCTGCGGTTCATCGCATTATTCGTTACTTATTGGGTACTCCTGATAGGGGTCTCTTCTTTCCTGCCAATTCTCCCCTTGATTTGGTGGGATATAGTGATGCTGATTGGGATGGGTGTGCAGATACTCGTCGCTCGATTACTGGTTGGTGTATGTTTCTTGGGCCGACTCTCATTTCCTGGCGCAGTAAGAAGCAGGGTCGTGTGTCTAAATCTTCCACTGAATCTGAGTATCGTGCTATGTCTTCTGCCTATTCTGAAATTGTTTGGCTTCGCGGCCTTCTAGCGGAGCTTGGTTGTCCACAGTTAGAGCCTACTTCACTTCATGCTGACAACACTAGTGCCATTCAAATTACTGCAAACCCTGTGTTCCATGAGCGCACTAAGCACATAGAAGTGGATTGCCATTCTATACGTGATGCTTATGATGATCACATTATCACACTTCTGCATATCACAACGGATCTTCAGACCGTTGATGTGTTTACCAAGGTGATGACTCGACAACGACACTAGTTTCTTATTAGCAAATTGATGCTTTTTGATCGACCAGCATCAATTTGAGGGAGGATGTCAATGAGGTTGCCAAATATTGTGGCTGGAGATTTGCGGAGATTCAATGATTGCCATATTTGTATTACCATATATGTCACTGAGATTGAGATTGGCATATATTATGGCCTTGACAACAATTGCCATATCTATGTATATAATTGTACTTTAGGAATGTGTTTATATTTTCCATATTTAGAATGATATGCAAGCTGCATATACGGTACATATTGTAAGTAATCTTAACTATATAATGCAAGGAATTCCTCACATGAACTATTCAGCAATTTAGTCTTGTAAATTAACATTCTCTGATTGCATACTTGCATGCACATTGGCAGACCTCTGTAATATCAGCCCCACTAAAACCTTGAGTAAAGCTGGCAAGGGCATTCAAGTCCACGCCTTCTGAAACAGGTGATTTCCTGAGGCAGGACTTAAAAATCTGATAACGAGAGTCTTCATCAGGTAGGGGAATATAGATTAGCTGATCAAGACGGCCTGGCCTCAGCAATGCAGGGTCAATTACATCTGGCCTATTGGCAGCACCTATAATGAAAACTATCTTCTTTGCAGACATTCCATCCATCTCTGTCAGAAGTTGGTTTAGAACCCTATTAGCAGCACCACCAACATCTCCCACACTGCTTCCTCTCTACAGGCAACAAACAGACAAACAAAGAACCGATCAAAAGGTAGACACACAAGGTACATGACTTAATAACCTATATGATAAGAAACTTTACAAATCAATAAATTTTGCTAGTATCTCTTTACAAAATATTTTGAGCATTAAACCATCTGGACCATCTAATTTTCAGAATTTTTATCAACTGTTGCAATTTGAAGTTTTAGATTAGTCGGAATTTTGCATATAGATATGTCTATGCTTTATAGAAGAGGAAGTCAGAATAACCTGAGTAGCAATGGAATCTAGTTCGTAGAAGAAAAGAACACAAGGTGCGGATCCCCGAGCCTCGTCAAAAATTTCTCAAGCATTAGCCTCACTCTCTCCAAACCACATTGTGAGCAGCTCAGGATACCCTTGACAGTGATGAAGTTTGCTTGCACATTCATTTGCAATCGCTTTGGCCAGTAGAGTTTTAGCACATCCAGGGGGACCATAGAAAAGAACTCCTTTTGAAGGAGACATACCAAACTTTTCAAACTTCTCAGGATGCTCCACCGGATATTTCACAGTCTACATGGATGGAGGACATGCAAGCATCAAAACAAGCAAAAAGAGAGTGAGAAGAGAAAAATAGAACAAGAAAAACAGAATAAGTAAACATAACAAAACCAACTATGTTCAAAGTTACCTCTTGAAGTTCCCTTTTTACATTGACAAGTCCCCCAATATCCTCCTAGCTGACATTAGGTACTTCAACAACCTGTTCATCAAATTTCAAGGTATGAGACAACCACTAATTGATATACTAACAAATAAATGAGCTTAACTGTCCGAAACTGGACTCACTGTTTCACACAAAAAGCAGAGGGATTGCTTGCTCCAAGGGCAGTCATAAAGTGCTAATTCGTAACAGCCATGGAACTAAGTACCTCAGCATCAATGGAATCATCCTCCAAAACAATCACATCCATCTTTTCTCTTATGCATTGCAGGGAAGCTTCAGTACACAAAGCAGCCAGATCAGCACCAACATATCCATGAGTACTTTTTGCAATCCTTTCTAATTCAACCTGTACCAAATTAATAAAACATGCAAAGAGAAAAAGGGAACTTCAAGAGGTAACTTTGAACATGTAGACTTCAGTACATCACCTCCACCTCTTTCTCTACTTTTACAAGAGAAAAAAACATGCAAGATTTCATGGGATGGGAACAGCAAGTAAATATCCTTGAGATATGTCCACGTTCTATTGAAGGAGAGACGTCAGAGAGCCAATCTGTTGCCGATGATTTTTTCCCTCAAGTCTACTAGGTGTCTATATATATATATATAAAATCTCGCGCACATTCTCTCTCCTCACCATATCGCTCTATTTTGCACTCCGACCAATATGATTGGCTCCTACAAAATCAGATATAATAATAATTAGTAACACCTCCCCAAGTTTGTTTAAATCTCCCTAATCTATTCTTATATTATTATGACCTCTCCACATTCTAATTTATACACCTCCCTAAATTTGTTACTTTCTCCTTAATTTAAGTCAAAATTATAAACAACTCCCTAAAATCTGGAAAAAAAAAATCCGAAATATCAAACAAATCAAACAGAAAACCAATCGAAATATTTCTTCAACCCTAAACTCTTCTCACCTTAAACCACAGCAACCTTTCTTCATATAAGAAAAAGAGAAGAGAGAAAAAACAAGATAACCAATGCAATTTAGAGAGAGGGAGAGAGAGCTTCTCCTTCAATCTCTTCGGATAACCATGGCTTCTCGGCCAGATTTGTACCCTTTAATGCCGATCCCTCTTGCAATGAGTCTTACTCACTCGATGACATCAAGTATAAGAGTCTTTCTGGTGGGCTTCTGGATGTGCAACACGATATAGAAGCTTTGAAGAAGTTTGATGCCCAGTATTGGAAGGCATTGTATAACTCGCGTGGGAAGACTACTTGGCCTTATGGATCAAGTGTTTGGAAATACAAAGAATGGGTCTTGCCTGAAATTGATGCCGATGACATTGTTAGTTTGTATGAAGGCAATACTAATGCATTTTGGGCTGCTAGGTTTGGTAAAGAGAATTTAGGTATGAATGAAGTGTTGGTCAAGAATTGTGGGATTAGTCATACTGGCAATTTTAAGGACATACTTGGGCATGACTGTTTTGGTTAGTCAAGTAAACCGAATGCGTAAATTAAATCCAAACAAGATTGTCGTTGTTGCTTGCGCTTCGACTGGGGACACATCTGCGTTGCTTGTTGCTTATTGTGCTTCGGCGAGGATTCCTGCTATTGTGTTTCTTCCTGCTGATAAAATTTCACTGGCCCAATTGGTTCAGCCAATTTCGAATGGCACATTGGTTTTGAGTCTAGACACAGATTTCGATGGGTGCATGCAGTTGGTTCATGAGATAACTACTAAGGTTCCCATATATCTTGCAAATTCTTTGAATAGTTTGAGGCTTGAAGGGCAGAAAACCGCTGCTATTGAGATATTGGAGCAATTTGATTGGGAAGTTCCTGATTAGGTTATTGTTCCTGGAGGAAATCTCGGAAATAAATATGCTTTTTACAATCCTTGCTGGCGCTTTCTCCGGTGAACAAGTACGCTCTTTATTCGATCCATTTAATGTGTTTATAAATCCATTGGATATTACTTACATAAAGATAATCAAAAAGTGTATGTTCAGGATAGCGTTAAGGAATCCTTAATTTTGCGCCTTTGGTAGGTCGCATGCTCTCACTAGATCCTCAATGATACTAAGACAAATTATGTCTCATTCATATCAGATATTGATATCCGTCCCTATCTTGCTTTAGAGAAAATGTTAAGACCTAAGAATCATACTCCCTTTTAAGAGTTGCATCATGACCCCAAAATCCATATTAAAGCATGAACAATGGGTCTATGTTAGTGACTTAGTTCCAGAAAATGAGATAGTTCATGGGATTATTGTAAACATTTCACACAACATGCAAATTTCCAGAGATTGACATTGAAAATATTGAAAATATGACATACTTATCCATATTTTTTAAAAATAAATCAGTGATATAATTTGGACTCTGGTAAATAATGGTGTGAACTAGAAGTGATTAATTAATTAAATAATTTGTTTATTTATTCACTTATAAAAAAAAATGGTGTGAACTAGAAGTGATTAATTAATTAAATAATTTGTTTATTTTGTTGGTTGGTTGGTTTGTGCAGGCAGTGGATTATGGTGTTCATAAGCTATGGGAGCACAACAATATCGGGGTATGAATTATACTACTCTAATTTAGTCTGTATGTTTATCAAATCATATAGCTCGCACTTTTAAGATTATGATGATTTTTTGCACTTAGTTGGAAGCAATAGAAAAGTAAATACTAATAGTAATAGATCTCTTGAATGGAGAAACTAATATTAACCCCTACAAAATCTTTTTCATAGTTAATTTGTTTAACAGAGTATCCCTTGCGACCTGGCTCCCTGGCCCTCCTTCAAAACCCCAAATCTCCATCCTTAAACATGGTATTACTATGAGTTATTATTATATTGCTCAAGGATCGTAAAGTTTTCTACTCTGGCCTATACAGGTGAAGAAAAGTTAAGTAGACAACTAATTAGATATTGTTATTACTTAAGTACCTTTTGTTTTATGATACATAAATTGATCTTCATAATATGATTCTATTATCTTATGTTATTTCATTCACGCTTAAGATTTATGTCTATTGGCCCCTTTATAATTGAATGTCAGGTTCGTTGGGATGACTGGACAAGTCAAACTCATTATGTCCTGCACTATTGTTCTTCTAACTCATTATGTCAAGCTTATGATAGATTTTCTTTTTTCCATCTTATGAGAACTCATTACAGGCTTAATAAGTAATGTTTTTAATTCCTTCTGTGTATATGTGCAAATGAATTTTTAAACAATTTCTATAAACCTCCAAAATTGGTTTTTGGTCTCCAAATAATATTATATTACTATGTAACAAAGTGGTTTTTTTGTGTACAGAATTCTGGGATGGCGGTTTTCTAACTTTAATTTTTCTCGGTCCAAATTATTTATATGCCACTCATTGTCTTCTTAATTAGTCTATTAAGTTGGACTTTCTTATTTTATTTTTACTAATTGAGATACACACCTAATTTTTAGCCAATATCATTTATCAGGAAGTGAGAAGCGTGCTCAACAGACTAAACTCTAGAAAACAACTTGAATCAGTTGGTCTCTATGATTCTACAATCGATCTATTTTCAAATTATGGCTCTGACATGCAGGTAAACTGTGACTCTAAAATACTTCCATTTGTAGCTTAAAGTATCTTCTGTGCCACATATGATAAAGTAGATGGTAAGACACACCATTTGTAGCTTAAAGTATCTTCTGTGCCACATATGATAAAGTAGATGGTAAGACACATGGTCCAGTTATAGCCTAACCACATTAACGGTATAAAAAAGTATCGTGTTAGGGCTAAGATCTTTATGAAACTCGGATAAAAAGAGGTGTCTCACTGGTAAGAAAGTTGTAATTTTTCTATCTAGCTGCTCCAGCTGGTATTTTTCTAGAATCATCAGAGAAACGATAAAATAGGCTAATATTGGGTCCATACTACAGTATAAAAAAGTATCATGTTATAAGCGCAGATCAAGCGTGTAATCAATCTCCATTAGGTATAATTCAACGACTTTTTTATATTACCTTAGTAAAAAGTAAAGAATAGCATGCCCGAAAGAAGTGCATAAAGTTGTAAGCTATGGGGTCTAGCAGTGGGCACTTCATGTGGTTTGTAGCTATTCCATTGTTGTTAAGGTCCTCTACCATATTTTTAAGGGTATAATAACTGTTAGGTAAGGTTTCTTCTATTTTCCTCCACTTCTCAAAGAACTTTGTACACTGCCATTTTTAAGTAGGCACATATAACTTTTGCAGTGGGTTGACAGTGGGTATGGATTAACTCTAGAGCCATCGATTGCTACATGCTTAATCACGGGATCTGGCAAACATGTAAAGCTTGATGCATTTTGAGTGGAGCTTAATTTTAAATTGGAATTTGATGGGAATGAAAATATGAAATGGATCCCATTTAGATAGGTATACATAAGTACATAACTCCATATCTTCTCCCAAATGTCTTTGGCCAAATATCAAGTATGCCCATGAACAACTATTGCTCATAAAATTAGGTCCCACTCTATTAACCTACAAAGATGCAAGCTGGATTTCTCCTTTGTATGGTGTCATGCTAAGAAGGATTTTCTTCACCATCTACTAATAAAATAACTTGACCATATCAAAACTTTTGGCTTCAAATAATAAAGAGGGCCATTAAATCCTACTATTACTAATTATATGTTCTTGGAAACGATAGTCACTTATTAAAATTCTAAACACCTCCCTAGATTTGTTAGTTTCTCTTTTTATTATTTAATTACTATGCCCTCCTCAAATTAATAAACAAAAGTGAAAACCTTTTGCTGTTCTCTCGCCCTCCCTAACGATCACTCCATCTTATTCAACAATAACTCTACGCCCTTTTCTTTCTCAAAATCATATTAGCATCAACAATAAAAGTAGAAAACAAAATCAATAATTTGTATGGTGAAGACATTGAACTAAGTTATTAGTTGATATTGCATACTGACAATTCAACCCTACATACATTGCTTTCCCAATAAAAAGTGGTAAGTGGATAATAATGTTTGAACTCGACGGGGATGATAATAACCATTTAGGTTTATAATTTGGGCAACATAATTAAGATATCTTTTTGTTTTTTCTTGAAAAACCTACAAGAGCTCACCGCATTTAGAGTTTAAAACATAACGATATTGTCGGCTTTGTTGTTGCAAAGTCAATGCTCTTCAAGACATTGAAGGAACTTATCAGTCAAATGCTTCTGATTGAAGGGATACTTTGCTTATGTTGGTCCCATTGAGTTGCCTGTAGTTTACATGTACTATAACATGTGTAGTACCAATAATACATAGTATTAGTGTAAAAGTTTGGAGTAGTGAAGTAATTTCCGTCATAGTAATGTACGAGTTGAATTAGTAGTGAGGAGATTTCTATCTCTATAAAAAAAAAAAAGAAAAAAGTCAGCTACGTTTCGCGATAGGGGTTTTGGTATTTTTTAGAGAGAAGAGACTTGACTACTTGAGAGAGAATGAGCTTGCCAAAGATTAAATTTGTCATATGGTATTTTACTACTGAAGATGTATTTTACAGAGTGAATAAGATTTTGGCTCTATGTTCGAGCTCACTGGGTACAATTACCTCATAAAGTTTCTCTGGAACGGCACTGATGTACTGCTTTCTCTCTTTAACTACTTTCATTGTATGCTTTTGTACCTCATAAGATTTTGTATGCTTTTGTTTGGATCCTGTGAATTGAGTAATGCGTATGCAGATGTTGCATGCACTGAAAAATTAAGCTTTTGGTTTAGGACTGCCAAAGCAAGGCATGGTTGTGATGCTTCAAAAGTATTGGCGTTGGATAACAATGCTATTTTTTGTCTTCTGATATCTATTGATTAGAATGTTTTTCCTTTTTCTTGCTCCTTCAAGTAATTTAATCATCAATATTTAAGTCATCTTATTGGAATTCTATCATTTTTCTTGCTCCTTACGATAATTTTAATCACATTAATATTGTTGTCTCAAACTTGGTCCTATCAACTCTCTTTCTCTCGGGCTTTTGCCAACAGTAGCAGCTCCTTATGATATTGCTCTATTCGACTTTTATTAAATGAAATGAAGAAAGAATGATAGATCTTTCTCAAGTTTTGAATTGATTTGAGAATATTTTGCACTTGGATATACCGTTGTCCGCTCCGTAGCTAATCAAGTATTTTATTATATTTTCTCAAGTTTTGAATTGATTTATTTTCTTCTTCTCCCCTTACTTATCGGATTCAACTCCAGTAAAGAACCCCACCAAATTACCTCTAAAGATATTTTTTTTATTCAATTATGAGAAGTCAAAAAGCTAACACCAACATATATACGGATTCATTATTGTAAGTTATTGCATCCTCTTACAAACTTGATGAGTTCTTCCTTGCTCTTACAATATTTTTTTTTTCTTTGCTCATTGGTTTTGGGATCTCTGTTTTGATGCCAACTAGCTTTAAATAAATAATTGGGGTTTATCCCATCCAGTGGATAGTTGATTTCTCTAATTAGTGGATACGGTTAGATGATGGCTAAGAATTATGATGATGGCAATTAGGTTACATTATGTTCAACAAAATTATTGAATAACAACATGTTAGCAAGTTGTTACAATGCACGGTTTTATTTTTTCCCAAACTTATTAAGTTATTTTGCTCATTCAATTAGTTTTTTCATGAAAAATGACCATACCCAAGTAGTTTCTCTATACCCATTAAATTGGTTGAGTAGTTCATTTTTTTTTTTTATCATTTTTAAGCTTATGGGTTCTTTTTTTTTTACCCAAATGCCTACCTGTGAGACCTTCTCATTGTAAGTTGTAATTACATACCAAGAAGACTTTGTACAAGTGAGGATAACATATATAATACAATATTGAGGGCCTCCTGGCTTTTGGTAAGTATTGGGTGCCTTAACAGTTGCGTTGTTGTTTTTGCCACCATCACTATGATAAACTTGAAGATTGTTTGAAAAGCTTAGAAATGGTGGCTCAAATTGTGGGGATAAAACAACAATTGAAATATATAGTTAAGCTTAGGAAAAAGGGTTGGGTGCAGAACTTGCATTGCCACGTGCTTCTTTGAATAAACAAGACAAGTGTATAACACGCTTATTTTTTCATTTGGAGTTAATACAAATATGGCGAGGTATATGTATGTAAAGTTATACCAGTTTTGGTGTTTTCCCATGGGTTAATGTGTAAGTTGCGACTTAGTTGCTCTAGCGGACGGTAAATAGGTACTCTTTAAGGGTTCATATAGATACTTATTTGGAGAATAAATTGGGTAAGCAATATATAGTATTCTTTAGACATGATAATCCGATTATTTTAGGTAATAGAGAAAAAATGAGTTCAGAGAAGATAGAACCGATTGCCGAATCCGATTATTGACAATCAAAGACTTCTTGCCTTTGGTGATCCAAGAAGGATAAAAACAGTGAAGTACATTGGAGCAGTAAAAAGGTATACTGTAATTTGGGTTGGTGTTGATGGGGACAGTGGCAAATATATGTACCCTGAAACTAATATTTGCTTAAACTAATATTAAGCAAAATTTTCTTATTTCGAGCTTGAAAGCAGTTAGAAGTATCTAAGGCATATCACACGTGCAACAATGGTCTTACAAAGGATATGGGGAACTTAATATTTAATTTGTATACAAGACTTGATGAGCACTGGACAAAAGGTCAAATAATGGTTAACAAACTCTAGCCAGATATATTTCCTTTTTTCCCTTAGTATATTCATGCATGGTTATCATATCTCAAGCTGCATTTATACATATTCAATTATAAAGGATGTACGTGGCAGTGAGGATTTGTTTTTGTGTTACACTGTTTGTTCAGGACCAACACAATTGTTGAAGAAATAATCGGTATGTATATATTTCTTTGATTTTTCTTTTTCAAATTTTTTTCTTTTGTTTTGTACATATTGAATTTCTCACACTTTGAAAATGTAGCATGTTAGAACTGTGAACCAATATGGAGTTCAATAGATATTGAGCCTATTAGCGGTTTGGAGCCTTCATTTATTTGGCCTCTATCTTTTTCTTTTTAAAGATTTTTTTGCCATGTTTTTTAATGATTAGGAATTAGGATTTTAAGTGAAACTGGAAGGTTGTCATGCGGAAGGTTACATGAGTATGCACTATTGAGGAATGCTACCACCGCTGATTGGGTTTATAGATGCTATTGTCACTTACAAATTTTAAGGTCTGAGATTAAGCTATTCCACTACCTTTATATGCAGGTCTAAGGTAATTTATTTCACTCCCTTTATATGTGTTAACTACAAGTTGGGTTTTCATCATACATACAGAATATTCATCTATCGGTTTTTATTTTTTTCAATATTGAACATTTGAATTCTAAGCAAAGATAAATTTTTCGTTGGATTCACCATATTTCTTATTTTTCCAGGTGGGAAGTAATGGACTAGGTTGGAGAAGGGGAAAATTTGCTTAGTTTTTCTGAATTAACTATGAAAGCAATCAAAGACAGGTATTAATTAGAACCAAAAGAAAGTCGAAACCAAAAACCCTTTGCTCGACCTTTTTCTTCTATTCTCCAGGAAGGAACAATGGTTGCCCCACTACTCTCATGTAATATCTCATTTAATCGTTAATTGGGATGTTCTTCTTTCTGTCCATATCAAAGAGACAACTAACCCACTTTAATCAAACCTCTGTGACCAAGCAAGAACCCCCTTGCTGAGTGCCGCCCTCTTTAGACTAAAATCTGGAAAAAAAAACATGTTCTACATTTATTCTACATGTGCATTTAGTATATTTACCATGGGCACCAGGTTGTTGCACCAATTTGAATAATCTTTCTATATTCTATGCTTTGGTGTTTTTTGCGCATTTAGGCCTATCAACACTTCTCTTTAGTGCTTCACATGTTTGATAAAATAGGAGACATGATATACATTGTTGTTTTATTGGAAAACATAAAAGAATAATCGTATCCAATGATATATTTGCGCTATCGATTGGTTATCCAAATATCCAAAAAATGTTTTTAATATTGTTAGAAATGTAGGTTCATTTGATGTAAATTGCATTGCTCCACTTCATCATCTGAAATGGTTATATTTTAAATTAAATCGTTTTGTAGACTGATGACTGCTATGTATATTTAGTAGAAGGGTGCTTAATACTTGGAATGATGGTTGATGCAATGTTATGGAAAGAACCTTACTTTTAAAGGAACACGAAAAATCATTCTTGAAGAATATATTTCTATGGATGTTAAAGAGGGTATATATATAATTAAGGTACTTCTGAGGTACTTCCAGTAATGGAAGAAAAGGAACCTGGAAAAGCGCCCTTTGTTCTTTCAAACAAAGAGAGGGAGTGACTCTGTATGAGACTGCGAGTATAAGCTCATAGCTCACCGAGTTAAGTTAAGTTAAACATAACTAGGAAAATTACCAACAATCATATGAATTAGCTATTATTGTTATTATTGTTCTACAAGTTTTATTGTTTGTTATACTATTATCTCGGGGGTATTTATGAATTAATACACTGTTTTTACTTTATTCTCACATAATGGTTTTTCGCACACACACACACACACACACACACACACACATATATATATTTACAATTTTCTGGACATGAATACGTGTGTAGCATCGGGTTTAAGGCTAGAATAAGGGTAAGGTATGAAGTTGTTTTGGCAGACTACTTGGGCAGTAGCGTCAGTGCTGAGCCACTGTGTCTGAACTTTGTTCAGAAAACAATGAAATTGAAGCACATGAGACTGTGATCTGGACCCCAAATCCAAATTGTAAAGACTGTCTAATGCCTATGCTGCTTTTGTACCACTATGAAAAAATTGATTGCACAGGATCTTGGGTCGCTTGATCGATCACTTCAAATTTGATTGGATTAGGGGGAATTATTCGCTCCTTTTTATGGCTTATCAATTGGATCTTCAAGTAAGCAACGATTATTAGATTCTTAAGAACTATTTTCTATTCATTGAATTGGTCATCTATTATTAAAATTGATTAAGTGAAGTTGTATATATAAGTTTTTTGAGAATAAGTTGCAAAGAACAAATAGTTAGGGACTAGGAAGAGAACAATTTGAACCTGCACCGAAAGGTATAAAAAGAAAAGGGACCTTATATTGCTTAATTGTACATTTGTACTTCTCATTTATTTTATATGTTGCTTTTGAATCTTATATTGTTTTTACTTAGGTTTTCTCTATTGGATTGCTTTGCTAAATGGTTCGGAGTTGAAGTTTGAACTTTGAACACTTTTGATACTTCCATTGCTTATAACCTTATATACACATCGTAAAGTGTTTCTTGGTTCTTGCTATGTGATTTTTTGCTATAATTTTCACTTTTACTTATTAATTTGGCTCGGTGTCTTTCTATCAATTTTTTTGGTCTGAGATTTGCAGTTCAACACCTAAAGATTCTTTGAGGGATTGTATCCACTTGATCATCGTAAAAAGGTATGTTATGGTTAACTTCAACTTCCTTTACTCCAAAGATTTGCTTGCTCATTGTTTGTGGAATTGGCAATTTAATGTTGACAATACAACCTATGATGTTGATTTCTTTTTAAATCTCTGCTACATGCCAAAAGTCTAATTGTGAGTAGCTTCCTCGAGACATCACTCAATAAGTTGGGCATATCATAACACCATTTGCTATTCAGAAGTCCATTTCCTTAACATCTTACATTCAGGAGCGTTGTCAAAAATCCCCAAGTACCTAACCACAATAGTGGGCAAAGGGGAAATATTATCACAAAATTTAGTTTATGACTACATTTTGATTAAGCTAATTGGAATTGAAGCTGTGTAGAATTGTGGGTATATTGATTTAATAGGTAAGTTCCCATTATGGAAAACTTGCAGCAGGTTACTTAGTACTTATTGTTCATTGCAGTTTGATAATATGTTACTGTTATAAATATATGTATATGTATTGCTTATGTTAAGAAGACAACACATGTCAAGAAATTGAGTGAATGACTAAATCTATAAAACAAGTGTGTTGTGTGATCCATATTACCGAGGAAGGTATCGAAAAGGGAGTTGGAAACCACTGTGTCAGTCGTGTACCAGAACCACAGTGAGAGATGCTCAGCAGATGGTTAGTTGAATTGGACATTGTTGATACTCAAGTGACATAAGGTAAGATCTGTTCCAACTACGCTGATTTTTTTATGTTTGGGAAGCCTTGAGATGCTTCTTTTCAAACTTCATTTTATGACTCTGAATTGCATTGCGTCTCAAATATTAGTCTCTCCAATTGTTCTTCTGTAAAGAAATCTTAAATAGTTATTTATACAAATATGACTATGAAGGCAACCAAGTTTTGCATATATGTACCACATTCACATCCACTATTCTATGAATTGCCAGCAGGAACCATACACCGAAAGAATATAACCAGTACACCATAATACAATGTCACCTCAAACCCAAAAGATGGGAGACTTACCTACCTAGACTTCTTTAGGTAGAATCCACTATTTTGCTTCTTACCTATGGACTATGACACTTCATTATTGTATTGTCTGAATAATGTATCGCTCTAAGAGAATAACATATGTATAATTTTTTTTATGACTACACATTTGGACAAGATAAATGGTATTAGAGCATGGTGATTTTATTCATATACATTCTATGCAAATAATATAATGCGTGTCTTGGAAATTTTAGTATGCAAACTTGATTCTGGACTATATTCTTCAATTATGTATGTGCAAAATTGGGAAAGAGTTCAATTGGAAGTTGACGTCTTGGTATGCAAATATTGTTGCCTTTCTTTTGCAGGTGTAGAAAATTATTATTGAGTAGTATAGTAACATTGTGAAAATATAAAGTGAAATAATCTGGCTTGGCAATTAGATACACCATCCATGTGCAGAAGCTTTTGTTAATATTTCCCACCATTTCTTAGGCACACCATGTTGTTACTTTCCGATCACCTCACCTCAAATTTTATACAATTCAGTGTAGTGGGAAAAGCAAACAAGTAGTTCTGAACTTCTTGGAATCGCGGTTTCTTTTTTCAGGTCCCCGCCTCAAATGTTGAAGCCCATGATAGAGTGCTTGAGCTAGATGGAGATAGATCTTACGTAGTTGATCGTGCCCAAGTCATGGAAAACAGGAAGGACTTTGAAGTTTGAACGATCTTATTTCTTTACAGGTTTGATAACTCTCAATTGTGTCCATAAGTTTGTCTTACAGTTTATTTAGTTACATGCAGTATTAGTTTCGCTACTACACCTTAATATAAGTATGGAGTTGCCTCACCATGTTGGAATTTGGGAAGTTACTCATTTGATTGAAACTAATTTGATTTCCTCTCTAATCAATACTAGCAAACTGCTTCAAGAATACTTTTGAAATTTGTAAACATGATTTGACTTCATTTATGAGCCTTTTGGAAGATGATCTCCAAAGTGTTGTTCAAATGGGTTTCTTTCTCTTTTTTTAATAGAAATTTAGTGGTAGCAAACAATAATTGAGGCAAGTTTTATAATGAAGTTGCTTGCCTACCAAATCATTGTGAAAACTACAGTGATTTAATTGGTAAGTAATGTTTCACCTTTACCACATTGATAATTTGTAATTCTTAACATTAACTAAGATCAATTATTGTAGTGTCAAAAGTTCAATCTTGACTTCTTTGATAACATCTTCTATGGACAGGATACGTTTTTAGTGGGCTACCATGGCGCATAAATGGAAAAAAATCCTTAACATTCTGAAGCTATAGCTACATGCTTCAAATACGTAACCAATCTTACACATAGGTTTAATTTAATGTACGTAGCTATTGACAAATCGAAACGACATTATATCCTCTTACGCCATGGTTGGCAAACCTTTCAAAGCATGTTCTATTTTACCTTTTGTTTAAAGGAATTGTTCTTTTCTATTTTTTGAAGCATCATTTTTCCTGATAATCTTTTCAGCAAGTTTGAAAAAGACTCAAACAGTGCTCAATCTGCTAACCAAAAGGCTGAATAGAGGCTTGGAGGTTGTAATAAGATGGCTCTAACAAATGTGATGGCCAAATTCATACTTATCATTGTGTGACAGAAGCTCACTGAAAGTCACAACACAATTACGGAAGCTAACAAGCATCATTGGTCCTTCATAGTATAGGCATTGGTCTCTTACAAGTCTTTACAAGAATCTTTCACAATACTCAATATATCTTTGGTGTTGTACTTTTGGTTTTTGGTATTTGTTTGTTTCAATTACTAATTCCTACACTTTTAGAAGTAGAATATCTACTAATATTCATTGGATTTCATTTTTTTTTTTTTTTTTTCGTGTAGTTAAATGTTTATTGGATCCACCTGGATATTACCTATAAAAAATCCTTACAAACATTCCGTATGAGTATGATCATGAGGGAGGGGATGCACACTAAGACTAGAAAATCAACCGCTTCATGTATAACCCAAAAACTATTCAGTTATAAAAAAAAATTAAATCTTTTATTGC
Source organism: Coptis chinensis (assembly GCF_015680905.1). Lineage (NCBI taxonomy): Eukaryota > Viridiplantae > Streptophyta > Magnoliopsida > Ranunculales > Ranunculaceae > Coptis > Coptis chinensis. Next base: position 40,370,189 of record NC_141462.1, on the reverse strand, counting down.
CCTAATTTATTTTTCAATTTTCTAAACTACATAAACGTCGCCTGTTCAGTGAACCAATTCAGTTACTAAGGTATAAAGCTTAGAGGAAATTCAATATATGGAACAGTAATGCTAAAAAGAATGTGCGAACCAATTAAGCTACTAAGGTATAAAGCTCAGAGGAGATTCAATATATGGAGTAGTAATGCTAAAAAGAATGTGCAACTCTGAATCGTAATGACCAAAAAGAAAACTATGCAAGGTGATTATGTATATGTTTGTGTAACACTTTTCACTTGCAGTAAGCATGAAACCGAAATTGATGTTAGTAGCAAATGAGAGCAGCATTTATTGAGTCACACTATAAGTTGTCATTGTTCGTGTTTTTGACTTTCAAGTTTTGGTTGCAAGTCTTTCAAGCAAACATCACAACAAATAAAAACAACACATGCTGTTAGTTAGCTTAGGCTTCTCAATTAGTGAGCGTATCAATGTTTTCATAACTAACTTAGCACTATCAAAAAAAGAATGATCAAACATATTATTATTAAGCAAAAATTTAACATAAATCAAATATTTTATTAAGCCGAATAATGATCAAACAGGTTATCTTAGTTTATATATACACTTTTTAAAATTATTTACAGAGTTTGATTTATATTTCGAATAACATATTGTTCATCCTAGAGAAGGTGATTTAACCGCTTGGGTAATATTAAAAGGAGCATATATTAAATGTTAGCTATGCACAAAATTTTGATTAGTTATTACTACCAATATTCACCCTTCCATGTATAAGGATGGGTGTACATAATTCACAATACTATTCTTTTTTTTGCAGGTTACATGATAAATCCTCCAGGTTGTGTATATAAAAAAAAAACATGCTCATTCAATTGGTTTCTCATACTTAGAACCAATTTTTTAGTTTCACTATTTATATATCGATTATTGCCATCACAGTGTCTACAACACTTTTTATGTTTGACTTTTTTAATCAGATATTCAAAAAAATCAAACACAGAAAGTCTTTCTTTGTTATCAAAAACATACTCATTTGCCAACCATATATCATTTGAAAAATTTAAAAAAACATCATAAATTTACAAGCACAATGCCTACAAAACAAAAAAATTGAGACAAAAACATTAGTAAAAAATAAAACTTCACTTCAGTATAAACTTTGATAAAAATAAACAGATAAAACAACAAAAAAAAAAATCGACTTACTCTTCTATTGAGAAAAATATTCCAAGAGAACCAATAAAACAATAAAAAAAAAATACATATAAAACATGGAAAAAAAAACTTTACTAAAATTTGACAAGAAAACCTTCAAACAAAACATTCTTCAAATGTAAAGAAATCTCTAATAACTAGAAACAATCAGTATATCAAAAACACTAATAATATGATATGATTTAAAAATCTAAGTACAACTACAGCTATATGGTACACAAACTTTCACTCAATGAAGAAAACATAGAAAACTTAAGTACTGTATAGAAAGCATAGCATGCTTAAGTATGCTTAAGGCAGCTTAACTAACGATAGCAAAAAAAAACCAACATTTTAGTCCACAGCCAAAAAGTTGGACATCTTAATACACTATAAGTCCTATTGATACAAAAAAACAGTATAACAAATTATTGGCTATGGGAACTTTGATAAATTAATTTACTGTATGAGTTTCAATATAGTTTGAAAGTAAGATTTTTGATACATAATAATAAAATGAAAAAAAAAAAAAAAAAAAAATATAAAAATATATATATATATATATATATATATATATATATATATATATATATATATATATATATATATATATATCGGTGAACATATTCCGTTTAAATGAGTAATTTACATAATTACTTTTGTCATTAATTGAATGCCCATTGATTTTGTTAAATAAACGGGTTATGTTACATGGATGAATTTACATAATTATTCTTTTTGGCACTATAATTATGATAAGATTCACTGTTTGTGTTATAATTTAAGTAAATAATTTAAAAATAAATATAATTCTTTTTTCATAAAATGTGAACTGAACATGTTCCGCGGTTCCGCCTATGAATTAAAGTGTATTAGGGGAAAAAAAATGGCCAGTTGTTAAAATATAATCAATTAAAAAGTGTTGTCAACAATTAAATTTTAAGAGTTCAATGAATTTTCCAATTTGAATTTGTGCATAAAAGAAAGATAGATTATACTTTAAAATTTTAGGATTTGTCAGTCAAATTAATTATGTTTGTTGAGCTATTTTTTCCTTTTATTAATACTATATTATTATGCCTCAACGCGCTTTCTTCGAATAATTACAATATTCTATAGTTAAATTTTTTTGATACATAATAATTCAAAATAATCAAATTAATTTTATGAAAACGGTCCTCGTTCGTTGAACGGGCACAAAAACTAGTATGGTTCTAATTATTTGGGTCTACCGAATTTCGGTCCAGTACCTTTTACTTGTGACAGTTTGATGATATACAACGACAAAAGGCTGATTATATTAACCCTTTCTACAGAAGTTTTGAAATTGATTTCGCTCAGGAGAACAACACATTTCAGTGCCTAGTCCTTGACTTGCAGCCTTTATTTTGAATATCCTATTGGCGACAACATTGTTGGTGCATTATTCTTTTTGTGAGCAGTTACTTAGGTAAAATTCGAGATCTAATTTCTTTGAACCTAGGGAGGATGATGATTGTACAAGAGTTTAACAGAATGTTCATAGAATTTCAAGACATCAAATTCAAGGACAAATTCTTTCACCAAGAAATTGGTCCCAAGGCCCAATTTCTATTCAAAACGACTCTAGAGGACAATGTTTTTTTATAATCACTCACAAATAAAAATTTCGGGGTGAAGATAACCCGGAAAACCAATTTTCGAGTGAAAATAACCCTCAAGGACAAATGGCCCAGATTTGAAATAAATATTTTTCGATTTTACCCTTTCTGTCGTTTTGCTATGAACAATGAGTGTTCATACCTTATGACTGATGTATGAACCCAAATATGTGAACTTACCTTATACAATATATTGATGTATGAACAATGATTGTTCATAGCTCATGTTGAGGTATAAACAATGATTTTTCATACTCCAATAGGTGTTCTTACTGATAATACATTATTTTAAAGTATGAACATTGATTGTTCATACTCCAAATAGGTATCAACAATAAAAAACAATTATTGTTCATACCCGAAATAAGTTTGAACAATTATACTCCAATAAGTGTTTTTATTGATCATACATTATGTTTAGGTGTGACCACTCATTGTTCATACCCCAAATAGGTATGAACATTGATTATTCATATTCCAAATAGGTATGAACAATAATTATTCTTCGTATAGGAACAATAATTGTCCATACTCCAATAAGTGTTCTTATTGATCATACAATATGTTTAGGTGTGAATATTGATTGTTCATATCCCAAATAGATATGAACAATAATTGTTCATAACTCATGTTGATGTATGAACAGTGATTGTTCATACCCCAAATAGGTATGAACAATGATTATTCATACTCCAATACGTGTTCTTATTGATCATACATTATGTCGAGGTATGAACATTGATTGTTCATACCCCAAATAGGTATGAACAATGATTGTTCATAACTCATGTTGATGCATGAACAGTGATTATTCACAACAAACATGCTTTTTAGCGACGCTTTTGTTTCATTCCTAAAACCAACCTTTTGGCATGTTTTAATCGTCGCTACTAATCTATTTGTTTAAATGTTAAAATTTGTATCTAGCGACTTTTTTTCGTCGGGAATTGTGGCCTAAGCATTTTCATCATAATTCCTATTATTCATTTTATAGTTGAAAATTGAAATAGTGACAGTATCGACAGTAAAAATGTCGGAAATAATTTTGTACATAAGGCGATGGTAATTTCGGTCGCTACTTGGTTTGAACTGGCGATGATTTGATGGATCCTGGAAAGTATTATATATTTCGATGTTTTATATTGTCGGAATTTGTGTTTTCGATTTCACGCTATTTTGATTATAACCAGCGCCTTGTTTGATTTTCATGAAAAAAGAAGAGGGAAAAAACAGTTTTTGGGAAAATTAACAAGGAAAAGCACACTAAACTAAAAGCAAGTCGGAGTGTCGGACGGCTCCTCGCTCCCTACTTCGTTGTCTAGGTACTCCTTTCTCTCACCTTATTCTTTTTCTAATTATTCTTCTCCCCCTTTCTAATCTTTTGTAATTGCTTTAATTGTTAAAGCTACAGTTTTGTTGCAGGATAGGAGCTTTATGTCAGGTTCGGTTTGTCCTCCTCCTTCATTGAGGGAAAGAAAAAATCTAGTAAGTTATGAAGCAAAAACCTTTCTATGAACTTGTTTACCGAAAAAGAAAAGAGATTAAAGTTATGATTTTTCTTTTTGTTTCTTTAAGAATTTTCAATCAAACTTGTTTGTAGAAATAAAAGAATTAAAAATTTTCTGATATTGTGAACAAAATCACTAATTTTCCTTGTTAATTTCTTAGTGAAAGAACTTTGCAAGCGGTAGCTATCAGGTAATATTTTTGTTAGTTTTGGCTTTGGATATATGCTGGTTTATCAGGTTAAATTTTTGGTTTAGTGGCCATTTAGATGTGTAGAGTCCTATAGTGTTATCGATTCTTCCGTTACTTGTGTGTTATTGGTTACTGGCCGGTGGAATTTTCTGTCTTGTAGAGTTTATGTTATCTGAGTTTATGACTTCTATACGAGGGCATGCTAGTTACTTATCATGATATGCACATTAATTTTGTCGGCTTGCAAATTAACATGGCTGTTGTTTGTTTGTTAATGATTTGCAAATTTATTTCATAAAAGCTAGCATAAGTTAGTTCCTCACTAAGAACAGATCCACAATCTCATATATATGTATCTATCTCTTAATGATTTGCAACAAATAAAGGTGTTGGATGTGCTTTGGCAATAGTGTTGCTTGGGCGACACTTGGTGTCGATTGATTTGGATGTTAGCCCTTGCTGTCAACTAGGATATGGTTTTCTTGCTAACCAGTTGCCTCCAAAAACTCAATGACCTTTCACCTTGAATGAAGAATGACTTGACCGGCTTAGCCATGTAACCCAACTTATGCTTTAATTTATAGTTTATATCGATGAGAAATCTTTAAGTGATGCTAATAAATTTCTGATAATGGTAGTAAGGTGTCTTCCTTAGTTGCACTTAATAGATTGCAATTAAGTGCACACCTTAAATTTGTATATTTTTGTTACGAATGATTTGGAACAAATGAGGACTTTTAATAAATTTTATTTAAGGTTATTTTTTTTGAGGAATTTTAGATACGTTCTATATTAGGAATCATGATCGTTTGAGTAGAAGCTTCAACTTTTTATTATTTGAGAGATGGCGAAAATCCAAGGTTTGAGAAGCGAAGGCGACAATAGATCCTAAGGCCAGGCAACCCAGGGCACTTCTTAGCACAGCATCAATAGTTAAGCATTTAGGCCGTAACATTTCACAACAAAAAAATCTTTAACTTGACAAGTGATCTCTGAACCAAGACAGATAGTGCTGAATCCGAAGCCGAAGAATGAATAAAGTTAAAGTAATAGATATGAATCGGAACCTTAAGCGAGTGAGTAGTCCTTATATGAAGAAAAAAGGGGTGAGCTTACGACATCTCCTATAAATTGGGTCATCTCATAAAATCAAAATAGGTTTGAAGTGGTGAGTACTTTCAGTAATACTCAAATAAGGGAAGGCTTCAAAACTAGTACATAATAGTTTATCACTTTTAGCAAAGAGATTGGTATCGTGTGTGTGATGCTCTTGGTTTAGTTCTCCACCTTATCGACAAAAAAAGATTGATCCAATTCTATTGAGTTTGACTGATAAGCGACTTCGTCCCCTTTATTAGTGGAGCCAGCCTCACTTTAATTTATTGCAAATTTGCATCTGCCTCTGCCTCTCGGTCTTTTAGTTCAGCACCACACATATTAGTGGTGAATCTAGCATTATCCTAGATAAGTGGTCTGGCCTTATCTGAACCCTTGGAAGGACTTTTTCACTTAGTGTACGGAGTTGCTTCATTTGGCACATATTTGAATGAAGGAAAGAGAATAGTTTAAGACTGCCCCTCTTGTCTCTAGTACGTGTTGGTCATTACTGAATCAACTAGGACTGAAACCGTAACTATTGCTTCTAACTCTGCCTCCTGGGGCGGATGTCCCATGCTGAATGGAAACAGAACTACTATAGGTAAAAAGGAGATGTCCTTCTTTATGGGTTGTTTATGTGTATCGTATCTTAAAGTAGGAACTGCGATAGGTAAACAGAACTGGTAGCAGGAACTGTTAAAACAAGATTGCCCTTCTTTATGGGTAGCGTACCCTATCTTAAACAAGACTGCCCCTCTTTATGTGTTCTTTATTTTTTGTGTTGTATGTGAATTTTTGTGTAGTATATATGGATTGCAAGCTGGGGATAATAGGTGTACTTTAGAAATGCTTATCTTCTTATGAGAAATTTTTGTTTAGCATTAATTGAGTCCATCACATCTCATGCTTCCAATTTCTGGTTAGTCCATTTGAGTTCACATATTAATGTTCTTTTCACTTGGCATGTTCCCTATTAATAAGCTAATTGATTTTCCTATCAGAAAAGAATTATGCTTACCACTATGGTCCTTGAAGGTTTTATTTGGGTTCAGGGTATCCCTGCATTCTTTTAAATGTTTTCACTTGTGCTAAATAGTCACTAAGAAAATTGTTGGTTCAATCTTAACTATATGCATATCTTTTAAGGCTTCCATCCCTCAATCCATTTTGTTATGCATTAACTTTATACAAATCAAACAATCTTTACCACAAGAAAACTTTAAAGTAGTGACAAAGTAAGAGTGGTAAAGTATTATTTGTGAGTGGTTATTTCCATTATATATATATTGATTTTTCTTTGATGCCCATGATTTGTTAAACCCGAGAGTTGGGTTTACATTTAGATTGGATTCGTTGAAATTTGATTATTGATGGAGTTGTGGTATGGGATAATTTAAGAACTACGTAAGGCTTGATTCCAAATCTTAAAGGATTTGAATACGTAGGTAGCTTTGTAGTAAAGCGCAACATTTATATTAGATATTTGTTTGTAATGTTATGAATACAATATGATGATATAGTTAAGTTATAAATGTCTCAAGTATTAGTTATTTTCGCTTGATTGAACAGTGATTTGCAAGAGGGTAGGCCCTACTAATTCTTTGTGCAGGGTACATGTCTACCCTATGAAACAAACTCGGGTAAAGGTAAAAGTAAATTTAAATGTAGTTATTTTGTATAATCGCATATATGTTACTTTAGTTATTTTGTTAGGGGAATAAGGAACTAAAATGCCTCCAAGTGAGGAACTAGCTTTAGCGTTTCGTGTTAGAACGTAGATGGAGAGCAGCAACAGGAGACCTAGCAGTTAATTTAAAGGTAAGGAACTTATGTGGTTTTCTTTTGTTTCATGTGACAATTGTATATGGATGTTGGAATATTCATGAGTTTTGTATTGGAAGATGGGTTTTTACATGTGAGTAGTGTGAAAGTATGGTGTATATATATTTGAACTGTGGTATCTTTGGTTGGAACTAATAGAGGTGTATAACACTGATATAAGTGGAAGTGATGTATATGTTATTTTTATTTTTATTTTTGTATAAAATTTAGTGTCCTTTCGATTCGAGGATTGGTTATTTGACTTAACTGACACTGGTCGAGATGATTAAGTATAGTAGCTAGTTCTACGAATCAATATATATTTGAGTAGTTGGGTTTACGACCAAGGTATGAGGTTTTAATATATGTTATGGAAGTATATTATTTGATTTTCAGGTTATGATAGGATTTATGTCTATGAAATGTTGAAAATACATAGGAGACTCTGTTGAAATTTTTGTCTTTCGTCAAGGTGCGTGTCTGACAATGTTATAGGATTTTGGGGCGTTACACTACAAGTGCTTCAAATGCTCTGTCTAATTGATTAGTGATTTTTATTGGTAAAACTTACTACCAGGGATATCCATGGTCTAAGCTAATTCTATGGATCTATAATATTGTGAATCTGTCAATGATTTGTTGCCATGTTGACATTGCTTGTAGAGAGATCTATTATGCTGAAAAGCTAGATGGCTTTTGCCATTTGCCATTAAAACTTGAAAGTTCCGCAACATTATTTTAGAGAGTTGTTGTATATGTGGTATATATGGTTAAAGCTCCATTGCCTTTCTAGATGAACAAATGCAATCGTATTCATCTTGTTTAGGGTTATTAATTTATGGGAGTTGTATATATCTATTGTTATCAAGCTTTTACTGCTTGAATAAATACATCATCTTTGCTGCATTTGGGAATCACTAGACCTAACTAATTGTAAATGTCAAATGTCATGTCAACTTCTGGTAGTTTGAGTACATATTGGTTCATTTACTATGGTTATTATTGTGAAATTATACTTTATTTTGGGTATGCATATATGGCATAGTGAAACTGTGAATTGGGTTTATTGCCTTTGCTTATGAAATGTATCAAATTGTACTCATATAAGGACAATGAGTGTTTTTTAATTGTTTTCTTTGGCTCAACTTGCCTATCATGTGGTATGACATAATAGTATCACTTGGAAAGCTATAGAACATGTCTTTCTTTAGTTGTACTCTAAATATATGTTGCCATATCTTGCTTTGGCATTTCATTGGATGTGAACTAAATGTTATTATATTTTGTTTGCAGGTTCGAGAATCATTGAATGGTTAGCATTCGATCATAGGAGTATAGTAGTTTACTGCTTTTCTAGTGTAATGAAGAATTTAATTTTCAATTTTTAATTAAAATGTTTTTAATTCAGTTTTATATTCTGTTAATTAGAATAACACTTCAGTTCTGTGATCTCGGAGTAGAAACTCTGCCCGAGTGAGGATTATCTTCGTTTGGGAGGGTGTTTCGATAATTATAACGATTAGGAATAGAGTAAGTTCACCCAGAGATGGGGTTCTGAATCGATTCCACGCGCTAATAACGTTCGTTCAAAGATGAAAAGTCGTTATTAGGGATCAAAAATCAAGAATAACTCTTTTATTGGAGATATGATTCGCTCAAACGGATTTTTTATCTCCGTAATCAAAATTTATTTTCTTTTATTTTCATCATTTTCTCACCTAAATTCACTTCTACAAATTCATGTGATCATATTAGTTTTTGTTTATAATAAACTTTTGCAATTTCATTGAAATGTAAACGAAATGAAAAACCCGACCGCTATTTTATAGGAAGATCAATGGCGCCGCTGCGTTTTCAGTAAAATTTGCAAAATAAATTAATTTGGTCACAACACTCCCATAATCATTTCTATTCCCTCCACAATTTTTTATTTTCCTCTAAAGAATAATTTAAAAAAAAAAAAAAAAGAATCCCATTTGTGGTTATGGGCCTACTTTTGGGACTTTCTTTGACCAAAAAAAAAAAACAAAAACAAACAAAAATTGCACCCATCTCATTCTTCTTCATTTTCTTTCTTTCTCTCATTCTTTCTTCTTTGTGTCTGCATCTACATCTGCGTCTCCTTCTTCTCCATTCTCTCTTCTTCTCTGCGTCCATCTTTCTCCCAATCATCACTAATCTTTTGCTTTGATTATTTTGTAGGTTCTAGGAAGATCAATTCAGTAACTATTGGGGGTGCTGGGTTGAGATGGTGGTGGCTGTTCGATGGTGTTGTTGGGGGTGCTGACGGTGGTGCTGTTGGGGGTGACTGAAAACTGGTGTATGGTGAAGTGAAGGTGGAGTTGAGTGATGGTGGCTTGAGGTCAACTAGAGGGTGTCTGTGTTGGTGGTTGTACTTTCAGTGTTGGTGGTTGTGTTTTGGTGGCTTGAGGTAAGTTAGAGTGATGGTTGTGCAGAGGTGTAGTGAGTAGTGGCTGCTACTGCAGCTTGCTGCATGTATGTAGCTGATGAGTTGTGTTGCTGGACGATTCTCTGTAAGGTGAAGTTGGTCTGAGTGTAGTTTTGTTGTTCTTTGTATAGTAAATGAAAGTTGTGGTGCATTACGTTGAAGTTGAGCAATTGATTTGCTAAGTGTTTGTGGTGTTGTTTGTGAAGTATATGTGTGTGGTTAAGCACTGCAAGTGTGTACAGAAGTGAGGTCATAGACTAGAGATTGGTGGATGAAGTGAATTGCCCCATGCTAGTGTGTTGTTGTGAGGAGTGTGAAGGCTGCTGCATGGTGCAGAGAGCTTTTGTTAATTATGGTAATGCAAGTAACCAGCTGTGGAGCTTTTACATGATAGGAGAGTTTCTAAATTGAAAGATAGTGGGCCGACATAGCTGTTAAGCTCTCACCTATTTTCATTAATTTGTATGCTATTTTTTTTAGATTTTTCTACAAGACTCTGTGCACAACAAGAGTTTCTCAGTGCTTGGTTTTTTACTTTTTGTGAATATTTAATAACTAGTTGCAATTGTTGGAGGTATTACTGATGTCCATGTGCGCTATTGCTTAATAGATTCCTTGTCATTATGTTGCAGCTACTGCTACCTCTCTATTACGTCTAAGTAAATTGTTCTGGCTTGCCACTGTTACCTTGATGCTTTGATGAGTGTTGATTGCTAGGAAAACTGAACTTCGTGCTATTAAAGAAGGCGGAGTACCGGTACTATGTTATCTGTGTAGTGGTTTTCGGACTTAATGCCAGCAAGGTGGCATTCTTAGAGACTTAGGTAATTTCTACAGGGTTGTGGACCCCGAATTGTGGACTCCGATTTTCATCGTCCAAGCACCACACATTTTATTTTATTTTTAAAAAATAATAATAATAATAATAATAATAATAATAAAAAAGATTATTTTTTATCTCATATAAGTAATTTTCTTTGTTTATAAAGCCCTCAAAGGCAAACTCTGTAACTTATTGGCCTTGTGCCACCATTTTAGGCCTGGTTTGTGGGCTTCTATATGTATGTAATAATTTTCTAAATAAAAGGTGAGTGGCATTGACCCCGAACTGTCAACAGGTCAATGGCCACTTAACTCATCTTCGAACCCAAGTGCATGTAAGCATAACTTGGGAAGGTACGTTTTCTTTATTCTCTCCCTTCAATCTCCTGTCAAAATGGTTAAATGCAATTTCTACACATGATTAGGCTACTTAAACGAAAATCAATCTTAGCCTTTTGGAAATGATATGCTAGCATGTTTAGAATTGTGATTTAACGTTAATGCACGTTTCCAACGTATGATTAGCAAACATGATTAGAATTCAAATTTTACAAATGCTTCATAATTTTGCAAACATAGTCAACTTTAAACACCTGTTTTTATATCGGGTATCTGAAACATACTTTTAGGGAATCTACCACATACAAAATTTCCTACCATCACGGTAAATCAAAATGTAGACCAACCTAAGAGTAACAAACCTTTACCCTTGCATATAAGAGATAAATTAATCATTTCCGTTGTTGAGACCAATCTTTCGAATGAGTATCTAAAAAAATGCTAATTTGTCCTATTTTACATATCTAAGCCTAATGAAGTACAACTTCCGATGCATTTTCATTTTTTATCTCGACACGGGTGTGTAAAAATACCATTTTTTTTGGGAGTACTCGCTAAACCCCCAAATCTTTTACCTATTACCTTATAGTTGATCGAAAAACATGATACCCCAGTTTCATCCTGTTTGGGGGTGTGCAAAATCTAGGGGAATCTAATGTAAAAAGACCACACATACCTAGTCTCGGGAATCTGACTTAAAAAGACCCAAAGTCTTGAGTATCTGACTTTAAACGACTCATTTTCCGTTACATTCAAGTAATGCCACAATAAGGTAACTGCGCCCTTCTATTTTGAGAGATAGTTGTAACTTGTAAGTGTCGGTTCATTCGTCCAAATAACTTGTGTATTCCAATTTAGTACCTAATGGGTACCCAATGGGTGGTAGGGTAATGTTTATCAACGAAGCGAGTTTATTTGTTCAACATATTAGTGAATAATCTGTATTTGCTAAATCATTCCACCATCTGGGTGCGAATGCCAAGGGTTTCTACAAACCCTTATGCTTGATAAAAGTCTTAGGAATCTGACTATAAACGACCTAAATTATTATGTCTATATATGTGTGATTTTTTTATTGTTTGCTATTATCAATTTTCTTGTTGCATCCTGTAATTTTTTTTGCCGAATTTTGCTCACGTTTCTCACGTAATTTCTTTCCTTATCTCTCTTGATGCTTTGAGGACAAACCACGGCACCCATCTATTTGGGGGTGGGAGAGAAACATTTTGCAAAAATTAGACACTTTTAGGTTATTTATTTTTCTTTTTTTTTTCTAAAAAAAAAGTTTCTTATTTAGTAATAAAGGTCTTGTTTCCTTTTATGTGATGAAAATTGTCTAGAAATCTCACATTAGCGTTAGAAGTAGGATTGTTTCTTAGAAACTTATGTTAATACGTACACAATAGTTTTTACATCTTTTCATGAATATTCATGCAATGAGTGTCAATGATTGTACATACAGTAAGTTTCTGGGACCTACGGCTAGAATACTTAATTTCCAAATCCATTGAGAATCTAGCCAAAAACCCTCAACATAAGTGTATCTGAGTAATGAGTAATTACCAAAGGATGAAGCAATTCCGAGTAGAAAGAAATCACACGTCCACTTGCTTGATCACTATACCATATCCTAGGCAAGAATTTAGGCATTCTTTGAACCGATATAGCCAAATAAAAAAATATACAAACCCAAAAAAATAAATAAATAAATTTCCCCTAGTTTTCCCTGTTGAGCCTTTATATTAGTCATTTCATTTTTCAACCATTATTTCCTTACCCATATCCATATCTGATGAGTTTGAGAAATATAATGAAGAGCATAAAAGAAAAGAGAAAGACCTATACAAATACGAAAATTATTTCTATCAGTTGGTGCCGATTGATGAATCCAGTTAGCTGTGTCAAAACCAAGAAAAAGTAAATTCCATGAAATAAAAAAAAAAAAAAAAAATTATAAAAAAAGTTATAAATTCCAAAATTAAAATCAAATGGAGTAGAAAAGCCAAAAGGGCGAAGTATGGAACAGTTTTGAAATAGAAGAACACTAGGTTTTCTCCAGTAATTATTTGAAGACCATATTTTCTCTAACTCATTGTTTTGTTATCCCTTCCATTCCCTCTAAACCACTTCCTATGCCCCATAATACCTAATAAAAGTCCTCTAGCTCAATTAGGATAGGTTAGTGTGATAGTAAGTAGTAGACCTGATTGATCGACCTTGACTTCCTTAGATGTCATTGAGAATGTGAGGAAACGTGTGCCAACTGCACACTGGAGTAAGCAAAACTTGAGTGAAAAGTATGAGAGAATTTGTGTTTCGACACATACCTGTGAGAACATACTTAAAGACGCTCTCCGAAGGATCCAGAAACAGCCTTGTTTGTACATTTCATTGTAAAATTCACTGCATGCATATTCATATGTAGATGTTTTGATTATTGTACATTTATTAACGTAGGTTTCAAAGGAATTAATCTTCATTCCCCGCTAGTGAAATGTATAGATATATGGTATCTAATTTAGGGAACAAAGCCTTTGTTACTAAGTCGTTGTAGTATAGGTGAAGTTTGTGGGTATCTTCTTTGGAAAACTCTCACGAGGCTAAAACTCGTCCACTAGGGAATTCCTAGTGGTTTAAGGCCTTGTTACATACGGTCAATGCAATCCCACTCTGCGAGACGAGAATTAGATTAGGACTACACATTTTTGGCCACTTATCTATTTTAGTGTCTCTTCTTTGCTTGAGGACAAATAAAGTGCTGTTTGGGGGTGGTTGATAAGTACCCAAAACCGTGTTTTAAACCCCGTAGAGACATTACATTTGGGTCAATTATGTGTTTAATAAATGTAAATTAATTGTATTTTCATATTTTCACAAGTTTCAACAGACAATGATAAAATACACACATAACCTGCATTTTAGCAAGAAATACAGCCGAATAAATCTTGGACTTGAAATCTTTAGTATCAGCTCATTTAAAGCTCCAAACTGCCAGCAAAGCTCATGGACTCATAGAACCATGAAACAAGTTGAAGAATCCAAACTTGAGTCCCTAAGCCAGCTAAAAAACGAGATTTTTGTCAAACTGACCTAAATTAGCCCAAAAGTCAAGAGAAAACTTCAAATGGCGATATCTTCCATCTCCTAACCCTGATTTAAGCATTCGACCAGCTAAAATGATCAGCACAGAAATCTTTACGTAACGGTATCTCACTTGCAAAAAATGGTTGTATAGTTTGGAATATGAAGATAAAGCCAAAGTCTGTTACTATTTACTCCAAACCCATTACTGTTCTAGATAATATTCCTAGAATATTCCCTAGAATATTTCCTAGAATATTCCTAGAATATTCCTTGGGATATTATATTTTATTTATAACCGTTAGATTTAGATTAGATGGATTGAATCTAGACCGTCAGAAAAACTATAAATAGAAATGTCTAGTTTTAGTTTTTCTCATTGAATGGTTAGCATTCGATCATAGGAGTATAGTAGTTTACTGTTTTTCTAGTGTAATTGAAAATTTTAATTTCCAATTTTTAATTTAGTTTTATTTTCTGTTAATTAGAATAACACTTTAGTTTTGTGATCTCGGAGTAGAAAATCTGCCCGAGTGAAAATTATCTCCATTTGGAAGGGTGTTTCAATAATTATAACGATTAGGAATCGAGTAAGTTCACCCAGAGATGAGGTTCTGAATCGATTCCATGCGCTAATAACGTTCATTCAGAGATGAATAGTCGTTATTAGGGATCAAAAATTAGGACTAACTCTTTTATTGGAGATATGATTCGCTCAAACGGATTTTCTATCTCTCTAATCAAAGTCTATTTTCTTTTATTTTCATCATTTTCTCACCTAAATTCACTTCTAAAAATTCATGTGATCATATTAGTTTTTGTTTATAATAAACTTTTGCAATTTCATTGAAATGTGAACGAAATGAAAAACCCGACCGCTGTTTTACAGAAAGATCAATGGCGCTGTTGCGTTTTCAGTAAAATTTGCAAAATAAATTAAATTGGTCACAACACTCCCATAATCATTTTATTCCCTCCACAATTTTTCATTTTCCACTAAACAATAAAAAAAAAAAAAAAAAAAAAACCCCATTTGTGGCTATGGGCCTACTTTTGAGACTTTCTTTGACCGAATAATAATAATAATAATAAATAAATAAATAAGTCGCACCCATATCTTCTTCTTCATTTTCTTTCTTTCTCTCCTTCTTTCTTCTCTGCGTTTGCATCTGCGTCTCCTTCTTCTCCATTCTCTCTTCTTCTCTGCGTCCATCTTCTCTCCTAATCATCACTAATCTTTTTCTTTGATTATTTTGTAGGTTCTGCGAAGATCGGTTTAGTAACTGTTAGGGGTGCAGGGTTGAGACGGTGGTGGTTCTTCGGTGGTGTTGTTGGGGGTGCTGACGGTGGTGATGTTCGGGGTGATTGAAAACTGGTGTATGGTGAAGTGAAGGTGGCGTTGAGTAATGGTGGCTTGAGGTCAGCTAGAGGGTGTCTGTGCTGGTGGTTGTACTTTCGGTGCTAGTGGTTGTGTTTTGGTGGCTTGAGGTAAGTTAGAGTGATGGTTGTGCAGAGGTGTAGTGAGTAGTGGCTGCTAGTGCAACTTGCTGCATGTGTGTAGCTAATGAGTTGTGTTGCTGGACGATTCTCTGTGAGGTGAAGTTGGTCAGTGTGTAGTCTTGTTGTTCTTTGTATAGTAAATGAAAGTTGTGGTGAATGGCGTTGAAGTTGAGCAATTGATTTGCTAAGTGTTTGTGGTGTTGTTTGTGAGGTCTATGTGTGTGGTTAAGCACTACAAGTGTGTACAAAAGTGAGGTCGTAGACTAGAGATTGGTGGATGAAGTGAACTCCCCGATGCTAGTGTGTTGTTGTGAGGAGTGTGAAGGTTGTTGCATGGTGCTGAGAGCTTTTGTTAATTGTGATAATGCAAGTAACCAGCTGTGGAGCTTTTACATGACAGGAGAGTTTCTTAATTGAAATATAGTGGGCCGACATAATTGTTAAGCTCTCACCTATTTTCATTAATGTGTCTGTTTTTTTTTTTAGATTTTTCTACAAGACTCTGTGCACAACAAGAGCTTCTCAGTGTTTGGTTTTTGACTTTTTGTAAATATTTAATAACTAGCTGCAACTGTTGGAGGTATTACTGATGTCCTTGTGCGCTATTGCTTAACAGATTCCTTGTCATTATGTTGTTGTTGCTGCTACTGCTACCTCTCTGCTACGTCTAAGTGAATTGTTATGGCTTGCCACTGTTACTTTGATGCTTTGATGAGTGTTGACTAGTAGAAAAAGTGAACTTTGTGCTATTAAAGAAGGCGGAGTACCGGTACTATGTTATCTATGTAGTGGTGTTCGGACTTAATGCCTGCAAGGTGGCATTCTTAGAGACTTAGGTAATTTCTACAGGGTTGTGGACCCCGGATTGTGGACTTTGATTTTCATCGTCCAAGCACCACACATTTTATTTTTTTTAAAAACTAAAAAAATAAATAATAATAATAATAATAATTTTTAACTCATATATATAAGTAATTTTCTTTGTTTATAAAGCCCTCAAAAGAAAACTCTGTAACTTACTGGCCTTGTGCCACCATTTTCGGCCTGGTTTGTGGGCTTCTATATGTATGTAATAATTTTCTAAATAACAGGTGAGTGGCATTGACCCCGAATTGTCAACAGGTCAATGGCCACTCAAGTCATCTTCGAACCCAAGTGCATGTAAGCATAACTTGGGAAGGTACATTTTCTTTATTCTCTCCCTTCAATCTCCTGTCAAAAGGGTTAAATGCAATTTCCACACATGATTAGGCTACTTAAACGAAAATCAATCTTAGCCTTTTGGAAATGATATGCTAACATGTTTAGAATTGTGATTTAACGTTAATGCATGTTTCCAACGTATGCTTAGCAAACATGATTAGAATTCAAATTTTATAAATGCTTCATAATTTTGCAAACATAGTCAACTTTAAACACCTGCTTTTATATCGGGTATCTGAAACATACTTTTAGGGAATCTACCACATGCAAAATTTCCTACCATCACGGTAAATCAAAATGTAGACCAACTTAAGAGTAACAAACCTTTACCCTTGCAAATAAGAGATAAATCAATCATTTCCGTTGTTGAGACCAATCTTTCGAATGAGTATCTAAAAAAAATGCTAATTTGTCCTATTTTACATATCTAAGCCTAATGAAGTACAACTTCTGATGCATTTTCATTTTTTATCTAAACACGGGTGTGTAAAAATTCCATTTTTTTGGGGAGTACTTGCTAAACCCCCAAATCTTTTAACTATTACCTTATAGTTGATCGAGAAACATGATACCCCGATTTCATCCTGTTTAGGGGTGTGCATAATCTAGGGGAATCTGATGTAAAAAGACCTCATGTTCCTAGTCTCGGGAATCTGACTTAGAAAGACCCAAAGTCTTGAGTATCGGACTTTAAAGGACTCACTTTCCGTTACATCCAAGTAATGCCAGAATAAGGTAACTGCGCCCTTCTATTTTGAGAGATAGTTGTAACTTGTAAGCATCGGTTCCTTCGTCCAAATAACTCATGTATTCCAATTTAGTACCTAATGGGTGATAGGGTAATGTTTATCAACGAAGCGAGTTTATTTGTTCAACATATTAGCGAATAATCTGTATTTGCTAAATCATTCCACCATCTAGGTGCAAATGCCAAGGGTTTCTACAAACCCTTATGCTTGATAAAAGTCTTAGGAATCTGATTATAAACGACCTAAATTATTATGTCTATATATCTGTGTATTTTTTATTATTTGCTATTGTCAATTTTCTTGTTGCATGCTGTAATTTTTTCGACCGAATTTTTGCCCACGCTTCTCACGTAATTTCTTTCCTTATCTCTCTTGATACTTTGATGACAAAGCATCCATCTGTTTGGGGGTGGGAGAGAAATATTTTGCAAAAATTAGACACTTTTAGGTTATTTATTTTTCTTTCTTTCTTCCTAAAAAAAAAGTTTCTTATTTAGTAATAAAGGTCTTGTTTCCTTTTATGTGATGAAAATTGTTTAGAAATCTCATATTAGCATTAGCATTAGGTTTGGTTCTTAGAAACTTATGTTAATATGTACGCAATAGTTTTTATATTTTTTCATGAATATTCATGCAATCAGTGTCAATGACTGTATATAGCAATAAGTTTCCGGGACCTACAGCTAGAATACTTAATTTCCAAATCCAGTGAGGATCTAGCCAAAAAGCCTCAACATAAGTGTATCTGAGTAATGAGTAATGACCTATGGATGAAACAATTCCGAGTAGAAAGAAATCACACATCCACTTGCTTGATCACTATATCATATCCTAGGCGAGAATTTAGGCATTCTTCAGACCGATATAGCCAAATAAAAAAATATACAAACCCAAAAAAATAAATAAATAAATTTCCCCTAGTTTTCCCCGTTGAGCCTTTACATTAGTCATTTCATTTTTCAACCATTATTTCCTTACCCATATCCATATCTGATGAGTTTGAGAAATATGATGAAGAGCATAAAAGAAAAGAGAAAGACCTATACAAATACGAAAATTCATTCTATCAGTTGGCGCCGATTGATGAATCTAGTTAGCTGTGTCAAAACCAAGAAAAAGTAAATTCCATGAAATAAAAAAAAAATAAAAAAATTATAAACTCCAAAAATAAGATGAAATGGAGTAGAAAAGCTAAAAAGGGTGAAGTATGGAACAGTTTTGAAACAGAAGAACACTAGGTTTTCTCCAGTAATTATTTGAACACCATATTTTCTCTAACTCATTGTTTTGTTATCCATTCCATTCCTTCTAAACCACTTCATATGCCCCATAATACCTAATAAAAGTCTTCTAGCTCAATTAGGATAGGTTAGTGTGATAGTAAGTGGTAGACCTGATTGATCGACCTCGGCTTCCTTGGACGTCATTGAGAATGTGAGAAAATGTGTGCCCACTGCACACTGGAGTAAGCAAAACTTGAGTGAAAAGTATGAGAGAATTTGTGTTTCGACATATACCTGTGAGAACCTACTTAAGGACGCTCTCCGAAAGATCCAGAAACAGCCTTGTTTGTACATTTCATTGTAAAGTTCACTGCATGCATATTTATATGTAGATGTTTTGATTATTGTACATTTATTAACGTAGGTTTCAAAGAAATTAATCTTCATTCCCCGGTAGTGAAATGTACAGATATATGATATCTAATTTAGGGAACAAAGCCTTTGTTACTAAGTCATTGTAGTATAGGTGAAGTTTGTGGGTATCCTCTCTGAAAAACTCTCACGAGGCTAAAACTTGTCCACTAGTGAATTCTTAGTGGTTTAAGGCCTTGTCGCATATGGTCAATGCAATCGCACTCTGCGAAACGAGAATTAAATTAGGACTACATATTTTTGGCCACTTATCTATTTTAGTGTCTCTTCTTTGCTTGAGGACAAACAAAGTGATGTTTGGGGGTGGTTGATAAGTACTAAAAACCGTGTTTTAAACTCCGTAGAGACATTATATTTGGGTCAATTATGTGTTTAATAAATGTAAATTAATTGTATTTTTATGTTTTCACAGGTTTCAACATACAACGATAAAATACACACAGAACCTGCGTTTTAGCAAGAAATACAGCCGAATAAAGCTTGGACTTGAAATCTTCAGTATCAGCTCATTTAAAGCTCCAAATTGCCAGCAAAACTCATGGACTCAGAGAACCAAGAAATAAGTTGAAGAATCCAAACTTGAGTCCCTAAGCCAGCTAAAAAAGAGATTTTGGTCAAACTGACCTAAATCAACCCAAAAGTCAGGAGAAAACTTCAAATTTCGATATCTTCCGTCTCCTAACCCTGATTCAAGCATTCGACCAACTAAAATGATAAGCGCAGGAAACTTTACGTAACGGTATCTAGCTTCCAAAAAATGGTCATATAGTTTGGAATATGAAGATAAAGCCAAAGCCTGTTACTCTTTAGTCCAAGCCCATTACTATTCTAGATAATATTCCTAAAATATTCCCTAGAATATTCCTAGAATTTTTCCTGGGATATTATATTTTATTTGTAACCGTTAGATTTAGATTAGATGGATTGAATCTAGACCGTCAGAAAAACTATAAATAGAAAGTTCTAGTTTTAGTTTTTCTCATTGAATGGTTAGCATTCAATCATAGGAGTAGAGTAGTTTACTACTTTTTTAGTATAATGAAGAATTTAATTTTCAATTTTTAATTAAAATGTTTTTAATTCAGTTTTATTTTCTGTTAATTAGAATAACACTTTAGTTCTGTGATCTCGGAGTAGAAACTCTGCCCGAGTGAGGATTATCTCCATTAGGGAAGGTGTTTCGATAATTATAACGATTAGGAATAGAGTAAGTTCACCCAGAGATGGGGTTCTGAATCGATTCCACACGCTAATAACGTTCGTTTAGAGATGAAGAGTCGTTATTAGGATAAAAAATCAAGACTAACTCTTTTATTAGAGATATGATTCGCTCAAACGGATTTTCTATCTCCGTAATCAAAGTCTATTTTCTTTTATTTTCATCATTTTCTCACCTAAATTCACTTTTACAAATTCACATGATCATATTAGATTTTGTTTATAATAAACTTTTGCAATTTCATTGAAATGTGAAGGAAATGAAAAACCCGACCGCTGTTTTACAGAAAGATCATCAGTAAAATTTAATGTGGTTGTGTTTATGTTTATTTAGGTTTTGTGATTGAATATAACAAGTACATTATAAGCTATTTGAATATGTGATAACAAAAAATAGGGGTGGCGACACTATGACGATGTGTCGCTAAAAAGATACTTTTAGTGGCGTTTTGCAATGCAAATAGAAGACTCCCAAAACGTCCCTACTAATACATAATGTTGCAACCATTTCACAATTTTTTATATTTTTATAATTCTTGACTCCTTGGTTAGATGCTGAAGGCAAGCAATACACCTAATCTGACTTCATCATTTGAACCCGTTTGGGTTGCCCTCATTACCCTTCTTATCGAGGGATCAAGCCGCACCGTAGTTCTCTCCTCTCTCCACTCTTTTCTATCTCACTCTTGGATTCTCCACCCTCTAGACGCGTCATCTCCTGGTTTGTCTCCCCATTCTCCTCTCATTGTCTCCTCATTCCAGCTCCTCTTCTCTAGGTTTCTCCTCCTCTCTGGATGTCGTCTCTGTACTCTTCTTCTCAAGATCTCTCCTCCTAATCCTCCTCCTCTCTGGCTGTCGTCTCCTTTGGCCGGCGTCTCCTTTGACTGTCATCTCCTCTGGCCGCCGTTCCTATGGCCGTCGTCTCCTCCTTTCTCTGCTCTAGATATCTCCTCCTCATCTCGGGACATCCTCTTCCTACTCCTCCTCCTCTCTGACCATCGTATCCTCTGGCCGTCGTCTTCTCCCTTCTCTGCTATAGATATCTCCTCCTCTCTTCTTCCTCATCTCGGGACATCATCTCCCTACTCCTCCTCCTCTCTGGCCGTCGTCTGCTCCCTTCTCTGCTATAGGTATCTCCTCCTCTCTTCTTCCTCATCTCGGGACATCATCTCCCTACTCCTCCTCCCCTCTCTGGCTGTCGTCTCCCTTCTCCTCTTCTCTAGATCTCCCCTCTTATTCCTCCTCCTCTCTGACTGTCGTCTCCTTTGGCCGTCGTCTCCTCCCTTCTCTGCTCTAGATATCTCCTCCTCTCTTCCTCCTCATTTCGGGACATCATCTCCCTACTCCTCTTCTTCTCTGGCCGTCGTCCCCATTATTCTTTTCTCTAGATCTCTCATCCTCTTCCTCCTCCTCTCTGGTCGTTGTCTCCATACTCCTCTTCTCTGGATCTCCCCTCCTATTCCTCCTCCCTTCGGGTTGCCGTCTCCCTTCTCCTCTTCTCTAGATCTCCCCTCCTCTTCCTCCTCTCTCTGGCCGACGTCTCCATACTCCTCTTCTCTAGATCTCCCCTCCTCTTCCTCCTCCTCTCTGGCCGATGTCTCCTCTGGCCGTCGTCTCCACCTACTTTGGTTGTCTCCTCCCTCTTCCTCCCCTCAACCTCTCTCTTTTTCTCTATCTGGTGCCTCCTTCCTCCATTTCTTCTTTTACCCCTCCTCCCTTCTATGTTCCCTTCTCTTCACTTTTATATCTCCTCCTTAGGTTTACCTCATGGGGCCTAGCATGGTCTTGGGCCTATTCTCTGGGCCCAATACATACAATGGCCCATCTTATGAAAATGGCTGTTACATATAACAAGCGACAAATCCAAAAATGGTCGCCAAATGGGAATATTTAGCGACGTTAAATAATGTCGGAATATGAATGTAATTCATGAAAAATTTGGGGTTTTTGCTACGAAATAAAACGTCGGTAGTGTAAACAATTACCGACATTTTCCCATATCGTCACCAAAACAACTACCAACATTATAAATCGTCGCTGATTCTACACCTTTGCCGACGTTTTTATTTCTTAGTTTCAAACCTTTTGCGACTATACAATTTGTGACGATCGAGCGACGATTTAAAAAACATCGCTACTGACTATTACCATTGTTTTTCTTACTTTTTCTGATGCTTGGTTTCATTGCTAAAAATCCAATTTGTTGTAGAGTCATACTCTAATAAGTGTTCTTATTGATCATACAATATGTTGAGGTATGAACATTGATTGTTCATACCCCAAATAGGTATGAACAATAATTGTTCATAACTCATATTGATGTATGAACAATGATTGTTCATACTCCAATAAGTGTTTTTATTGATCATAAATTATGTTTAGGTGTGAACATTGATTATTCATACCCCAAATAGGTATGAACAATAATTGTTCATAACTCATGTTGATATTGTTCATACATCCAAATAGGTATGAGCAATGATTGTTCATACTCCAATAAGTGTTTTTATTGATCATAAATTATGTTTAGGTGTGAATATTGATTGTTCATACCCCAAATAGGTATGAACAATAATTGTTCACAGCTCATGTTGATGTATGAACAGTGATTATTCATATCCCAAATAGGTATGAACAATGATTCTTCATACTCTAATAAGTGTTCTTATTGATCATACATTATGTTGAGGTATGAACATTGATTGTCCATACCCCAAATAGGTATGAATAATGATTGTTCATAGCTCATGTTGATGTATGAACAGTAATTATTCATACTCCAATAAGTGTTCTTATTGATAATACATTATGTTGAGGTATGAACAATCCCAAATAGGTATAAACAATCAATTATATGAACAATGAGTGTTCATAGCTCATGTTAATTTATGAACAATGATTGTTCATACCCCAAATAGGTCATTGTTCATACTATATACACCGGGTCATTTCGATTGGGCTGGGTGTTTATTATTTCGTACCAAGGGTATACCTAACATTTCATCTACCCGAGCCGTTTTTAATTTCGCGTCAAGGGTATACTTAACCTTTCATCTACCCCGTCCTTGTGAGTGATTAAAAAAAAAAGGTGTCCTCTCAAGTTACTTTTCCCCCCGATTTGTCCTCTAGAGTTACTCCCTGTTCTTTCAAGCGGGGGAGAATTGATGCATGAGTATTAATGACATCATGCGGATATCATCCTAAAACTATCGTGACAGTCTTCTATTTCCTATTTAGTTATTAGTTTTAGAATTAGTTCTAATTTATATTTTATTAGTTTCTTATTTTAGTAATAGGTTATTTAGGATGGTTTCCAATTAGATTTAGTAGTTAATTTATTATATAAAGGCAACTAGGCCTTCATTCTTAGATGGTTATTATTGAATATTAATTCTTTTAGAATTGTTCTTCATGTTTGAAGATTTAAACCCTAGTTTTAGGTGTTTGATTTAATAAATCTTATTTATGATCATCCATTGTTGAAGTTTCCGCCAACAAGATACATCACAAAGTTTCTGTTAAGGTTGATCTTACAGTATATGAGAACCTCATGTTTTTTGTGTGGATGCGTAGAACCTCAACACATCCAACTTCATCTGGAACACCAATGTCAATTTCCTTGTCAAATCTCCCAAATTTTTGCAAAGCCGGATCAATGCTGTTGGGCCTATTGGTAGCCCCAATAACAATGACATGGATGCGGGATTTCAAACCATCCATAAGCGTCAAGAGCTGGGAAACAATTTGACGTTCAACCTCCCCGTGTGTCTTCTCTCGCTTGGGAGCAATTGAGTCAATCTCATCAATAAAAATGACAGTGATCAGACCTCAAATATGCATTTTTATTCTCTTATAATGCTTCAATTTAGTCTAATTATATGATTAATAATGTAGAAAACTCATGTTCTTATTGCCTTTTCAGCATACAAGCCTAACTGGACCAAATATCTCAAAAGACGTGTTCTAGAGCCAAAAGGAGAAAAAAAAAAAAAACCCTAAAAGGGACCTCATGGAACAATTGAGAAATAGTGCCAAAAATTCAACGGTCAAAGTCAACTCAAATACCCAAAAACTCAAAAGCTCAGAAAATACTCTAAAGCTTCAAAGACCAAGGGCTCAACCCTTTCCAAGACATGGGGTGTTATCAACACCTAAAGCTTCAAAAGACCAAAGGCTCAAAATTCCAAAGACATGGGCTTAAGTCCAAAGGTTTGGTCCTATCCACTCAACTCTAGAAGGCACAAAAAGGTTCTAGATTAGGTTGCTTGGTGGATAAGCAAAATAGGATGGGTAAACTTGTACATCTCTATACATATATAAGTGTAGAGATTGCCCACAAAGTAGATGCCTTATGCCCTAGGAGTAGTGTAAATTAATTAGGAGTAGGAGTAGATTTAAATAATTAGTTTTTATTATTGTTTTCCATTTTCATTGTTTTCAAGCTTCAATCTTTTATGAATCAAAGTTAGTTTTCTTCCATTCAAAGTTGTTTTTTAATCATATCTTTCATCAACTAGTTCTTCAAAACATCTTCTTATTGAACTATTTTTCTTTCAAAACCTAGTTATACTCATTTGAATCAATCAAATGAGTATAACTTGCTAACCAAGTTATCTTTACATATCATCATTTTACATGTTTTACACTTAACCAATCCAAGTATTCATGTTTTAATTATCAAAATCCTTAATAACTAGTTATTGTCTACATCTTCATACATCAAGAGTTTACAAATTGAAAATGAGAAGTTAAGAAAAGGTTTGGTTTTTATTCATCAACACTTGTTATCTTCATAAGGTTTAAGATGAACAACTTCAACCCACTCACTACTCCCACAATCTATTTCTTTTCAGATAACGGGATCATTTTTTTCAGCTTCCTCAAAAGCCTTCCAAAGATTGCTTTCACTCTCACCAGCTAATTTAGACATGATCTCAGGTCTATTAATGAAGAAAAAGAAAGCACAGGTTTCATTGGCAACAGCCCTGGCTATCAGTGTCCCGGTGGTCCATACAATACAATTCCTTTTGGAGGCTTCACGCCTATTGATTTAAAGAGTTAGGGATGTCTAAGTGGAAGCTCCACTGACTCGCAAATTTGAGCCATATGTTTACGTACGCCACCTACATCATCATAACCCACATCATCCAACCTATCTTCATCGATCTTCTCACTAGCTCTCCCTCACAAAAGATTTCAATATCCGGTGACACCACACAATACTCAGCAGGGTCATTCTACTCCACATAAATTAGGTTTGCATGGACTTCCTCGCTAATCATTATTTTCCCATTTTAATGTATATCGGGAGCAAGATGTACCTTCCATTTCTTTTCATTTTGTTATCAGATTTCTGAAAACCACCAAATTAATGTTGAAAGTTTATTATATGATTACTTGTCTTTATAACTCTTATCATACACACGAGCTGTCAAAATTAGCCCACATATATTATAAGCAACAGTTTGATGCCAACGACAATATGGGGAGCAACAATAACAAAGGTGATAAAATCCCAAAACTATAGTTTTAACCCCTTAATAACATTATATATAGATCAATTATGTTTATAATAAATAAGAGTTAGTATTGTTTATGTACTTTTGTGTATTTCAGGTTTTGGAATCAATTATGTGAAAAAATATGTCACTTTTGCAAAAGAAATGAGCAAAGGTTGGTTGCTAAGAAGTTCTATGGTTAAAGCCCAAGTTTCAAGGAGAAAAAGCCTTTTTAAAGCCCAGTCAAAGCTGAAAAGTCAAAGTCAACGCGGGTAGAAATAGAGCATAAAAGTTAACAGAACTTCTGTAGGCCGTATCTTTGGACTCAGACCTTAGAATTAGACATATTATATGTCGAAACGACCGGCTCGGAAAGAGCTTGCTAATGGTCTAGGCCTTGGTCCAATCAAAGGAGTAAAAATAGACGAAAAGTTTGTTGCAGTAATTTCCAGTAGAGAAACCCTTTTTGGACTTAAGTAATTAGGTTTTGGGCTTGATTTAGTAGCCCTAAACATGGTTTCAAAGCCCATGCACGAAATTGTAAACCTAGCCCTCTCCTATATAAAGAGGACTAAAGAAAAACTCTAACTCTCTCACCCATTAGTTAATTAGTCTCTTGTCTCTTAGTTTTTCTTTTTAGTAAACCTAGTTTATGTTTATTTAGCCTAGCCACCATTAATTCAATTCAAGTTATCTTTAATAAAGTAGTTCTTTATTATGTCTTCTTCTTTCTATTATTTCTTCCATGATAGTCTCTCATGATTCATAGCTAAACCTCCATTAGAGGGGTTTGATTGAAGCTTTGATAAAGACTTGATGTGTTAGTATAGAATCATTGTATTTAAGAATTTCAATTCTAGAGGGTAGTTCATTCACCATGAGAATGGGTTTAAACTTCCTCTCATGCTAATTATTAGTGGGTTAGAGATGCCATGAATAATTAAGGATAAAAAGACCTAACATTTATGTTGAACCTTGTATGAAAACATAAAGATTAGAGTTGCAATAAAAATCTATAATAGCATGTTAGGGATTAATTAAGGTGGATATCAAATCTCCTAATTCCTTCTCATATTCAATCTTATTATTAAATTGTCGTAGTTTAAAATTACAATATATTAAATCATAGTTTTTGCCATATTAGTTATATTAGAATTATTACTCTCATCATGCTTGTGGAATTGTTAATCACTAGTAGAATTATTTACGTTATAAGCAATTAGGAGTGGAACGAATTCTGACTCCAGTTTATTATATGACAATTGAGAGTAGAAATTTGATGAAATCATTAGAATAGCATAGTTTTCTTATACCTAGCAAAATCACTATTCGTTAGGGTAGAAAAGTGTTTTTTAGTATTATCAAAAGGCAATGTAGGACTTTGATGACAACAATAACATGACATAAGTGCACAACATCCATCTTTACCAAACATGCACAGTAGATGTTCTGTCAGTCTAATAAATAAAAATACCAACATGTCCTACAAAAACATTACGATGATAAAACCACCAATCAGGCACATATCGTCAATCGAAAATCTCATCAAAAACCAATAAACTGGTAGAAAAATAGAGAAAGATGTAAATGTAAAATAAACTGAACTTACATTTCAGATACGCATCAAATAAATTTCCGGTAACACCTTCAATGGTATCATCCACATGCAGTATATAAGGAATTGCACCCCCCAAAGTTTTTTGCAAACTTCCACTACTGCACCCCCAAAAATTTCACAACTATAGTGAGATCATAATCAACAACAAAAAAAAATAGTATGAAAAAAAAAACTAAACAATAAGCCAACGTATTTTTTACTTCTCTTTTTTGCCCTTACAAAGTTATCATTTATCATTTATTTTGAGTCCAAAACAATTAAAGATGGACAAATGTGTCTGTGAATGTTTGATGGGTTTATGAAACTAAAACAAATATCCAAAGGCCCAAAGCCCAACCGGTCAGTGTGTATAATTATAATCACCCATAACAAACATGTAAGCTCTCTCTCTCTCTCTCTCTCTCAATTCTTAAACAGACGTCAGACCTCAACCTAAAAGAAAAACAAAAAAATAAATAAATGAAAAAAAAAAAAAAAACAAAAAAACAAATTCAAAAAAGACTTGCGGCGTAGCTGCTTGTTGCACGATTGCCCTAATTGTTTGTAAAACCCGTTATCATTATCAATAAAATTTCCACTTTAAAAAACTATATGCAACTTTTGTTCAGTGAACAAATTAAATACCCCAAGTTCAATATAGAAGGAGATGAACATGGAGAGGGCTTGGTATGAGAATCACCAAACATATTCTCATCCAAATATTTCTCAAATCTACTTTTCATCTTCCCGCCGGTTTTCTTCTCTTCCAGCCTTAATTTCAAATTGGCATGCGGCCAGCCTATTCTTGTTTTTTTCTCTCTCTCGTCAGCTTTCGTTTTCGCCTTCCAAAACTTGTAACCATAAATGGATATAAGAGGTGCGTGTGGGGGTGGTCGCACCCCCTGAGATTAGAAAAGCTCCAATACCACATAACTAATTGCTTAGAAAAATTTTCAAACTATAAGGACTCACCCCCTCTAAATTTTTTTAGCAAATTTCCACTATCGCACCCCCAAAATTCACAACTATAGTGAGAATATAATGAACAAAAAAATTAGTATGGAAAAAAAAAAAAAAACCTAATAAAAGACATTCTAATAAACCAACGTTTTTTTTTTTTACTTCTCCTTTTGCCCTTACAATATTATCATTTATCATTTATTTTGAGTCCAAAACCATTAAAGAATGACAAATGTATCTTTGAATGCTTTATGGATTAATGAGACTAAAACAAATAGACAAAGGCTCAAAGCCCAACCAGTCAGTTTGTATAATTCTAATCACCCCTCCTTTCTTTTACTCTCAATTCTTAAACAAGCGTCAGACCTCAACCCAAAAAAAAAACAAAAATAAAAACAAATTCAGAAAAGACTCGAGGCACAGCATGTTGCACGTTTGTCCTAATTATTTGTAAAACTCGTTATTATTATCAATAAAATTTCCACTTAAAAAATAATAATAAAATTTTTTAAAAAAAAACAAAAAACAAAACGAGGTAATTTTTTACTTTCAATATTAATATTTTCTAGTTTTTTCCACATGATAGTAAGGTTATAGACTTATAATATTATAAGAAGTTAACAATTTGTTAAATTGTTGTAGACTTGTGGACTAGAATATGTAGATATATAGATGACATATAATAAGAGTGGTAAGATAGATAGTATCAATTAATGACTTAAGAGGTTAAGTAGTTAACTTTGTGAGTCCATATTAAATTCTTAGTAATCAACGCACTCTAGTTATGTGAATTGAAATAAATACATAATTTTGTTGACTTTTATTGTTTACATTTTTTTTTTTTTTTTGGAAGGGGGTGCACATAATCTCGCACCCCTTAGCTTAGAATCCTAACTTCGTACCTGCAATAACCACTTGTGAAACTCAAACTATAGAGTATGGAAAAAAAAATGGGGTGTCTTGTTACGTGTCAGTGAGTAAGGGTTCATTAGACATTGTTGAGTTGAGTGAGGATTTTGGAAAGTTGGTGGATAAGAAGATGAAAACAAGTGTGGAGCTCTATTTTTTTTAACTGGTCAAATAACTATTTGTAGTAAACGATATTTCAGGTGTTCCCATATTTATGTTTCTTGAAAGAGAAGAAATATTTTGTGGAAAGTCAGTTTTTACCCTTACTTGTATTTGAGATTGTAGTACCATGTAATGTATGTCGTCCTTTTCGGATTATTTGATATCAAAATTTCTCTCGATGCACATGCATAGTGGATCCACGTACACGATTACAGTTGCAGGGATTCATTACCTTATCAGCTTATGAGAAAATTAGCTAGTTATGAAATTATGTCATTAGTACTGATAGATGTTGGGCAATTTTGTGTCAACTCAACAACTCCCTGTTAGTTAGATAGGTTGTTTCTTTTGTTTTTTTTAGATAAAACCCCTATAGTTTGTTTTGTTTTTGAATGAACCCCTATGATTTGGCAACTCACACTTAACTAACTAGTGCATCTCGATTCTGTTTGGACAACATCTATATTTGCATTATTGGCCATTCTACCCTTGTCTTCCTCTCTTCAACAGTTCTTCGAAATTAGCAAAGGCAAGACAAACAGGAACATAATTAGCAAAAGCGAGACAAACTCTGGGTGGTTTTAGTCCACACAGATTTACAGAAAAATAGGATTTCGTTATTTCTGCCCTAAAAAGAAGAGTTAATAATAAGTGGTTTCCTTTTGTTTTATAAGAATTCAGTCTACCCCGTCCATAGAAACTTGTGATTTCCGTATTTGCACCAGTGGACACATTAGCTGCATCTCCTCCCCAGATCAAGGGGTATGATGTTCCATTGAGTGCAAAACTATTGATGGCAATCCCCTTCATGTTTGAAAAGCACAAAAATTTACAGGGGGGGGACAATTGCTAATGAATGATCCAAGAATTTTAAGTGGACTTACGGTAAAAATTTGTCCATTCCTAAGCACAACTTGGGACACAAATTTCCGTCGATGCTGCTGGCAGCCACTGTTAAAGACCATGGTGAGACGTTTGAGATTGTCCTTGGAAATGGGCCACTATGTCCAGCTTAATTTGAAGTCAATATTCCTTTCTTCATGGCATGGAAAGAGCCAATTGCTATTGGGTCTTTGAAGTATGGATCTGGAATATCAGATCCTAAGGAAACTGATATGATATCGACTCCATCTGCTATTGCATCATCAAAAGCACCTAATATGTCTGCAAGACTACAACCATGCCAACACACTTTATACACGGCGATCCTGACACTTGGAAGTCCTCCTCTTGTTTCACCTGCAGCAAGTCCATAATAGCTAGCACCGTCTATTATGTTCCTGTTTGTCTCGCCTTTGCTAATTTCAAAGAACTGTTGAATAGAAGAAGACAAGGGCAGAATGGTCAATAATGCAAATATGGATGTTGTCCAAACAGAATAAGAATGCACTGGGTAGTTAAGTGTGAGTTGTCAAATCATAAGGGGTTCATTCAAAAGCAAGACAAACTATGGGGGGTTTTATCTAAAAAACCCTTTAATGTGTTTCCAAATAGTTCCCATACCTCCCACAATGGTTGCAGTCCAAAGATGCGTCATGTTCATTGCCACTTGTGGATTGTTGAAATTGTTTCTAAACTTGAATTTCCATGCAATCAAACAAAGTTGGTAAAGGCTTAAATAATGCAAATATGGATGTTGTCCAAACATAATAGGGATGCACTGGGTAGTTAAGTGTGAGTTGCCAAATCATGGGGAGTTCATTCAAAAGCAAGACAAACTATGGGGGTTTTATCTAAAAAACCCTTTAATGTGTTTCCAAATAGCTCCCATACCTCCCACAATGGTTGCAGTCCAAAGATGCGTCTTGTTCATTGCCACTTGTGGATTGTTGAAGTTGTTTCTAAACTTGAATTTCCATGCAATCCAACAAAGTTGGTAAAGGCTAGGGCTATCAAAAGGCTGGACTCGCCTACGTTCAGGCCCGACCCAATTCGTATTTAAGTTTAGAATGTCTAAACCCAACATAGGTCTCGTTTGGACAAAATCGGATTTGGGCTGGGCCTAGGTCCAATAAGATTACATGAAAATAGTTTGTCTTTTTGTTATCTCTCTTTTTTAAAAAAATTTGAAATCTCTAAACTATATGATAGCCGAGTTTTCCACAATAGCACCCTCATCTAGGGTTGTGAATGGGTTTCGATAACCCGATAACCGATCTGAACCAAACTAATAAAATACGGTTTGGATTTTGATAATTTGGTTTGCCCTCTACTGACGAAACCAAACCGAACCGATAAGATATTGGTTTGGTTTCGGGTTTGCTCTCCACCGAACCGATATGAACCCAAACCGATAAGATGATATTTTAGTAATATTTATGATTAATTTTGCATATGTTTATAAATTGTGTGGCTGAAATTAATTGATTTAATTGATTTTATAGTTTTCAATTAAGGTCAGTTCAGTTTCGAGTTCCCAATTTTCTTATCAGATTTAGATTTTCCAATCCAACCCAAACCGATCCATTGACAGCCCTACCCTCACCATCTAATAGGCAAATTTTGATTTCCCTATTTATCTAATTTTTATACCACTTCTTGAATTACAATTAGAACCAAAATAACCATGTTACCTATCCATCTCCAAAAACCGGTTTGAAGACTTTACAACTGATGCATAGCTCGGTTTGCATACTTGTAGAGTGTAGTAGACTTAACTTGTGCTGATGAAGAAGAGGCATTGAACGGTTGATCAAAGCGATAACCAACAGGTGCTTGCATCATGATTTCGTCAACCACATATTCGACAAGGACCAATAGTATTTTGTGAATGATATTGTGGACGATTGTTTGCTTGACTACGACCATGATTCTGATAGTCTCTACTAGAGCGTTGCTTGTTTGAGTTATTCCCAGGTCTGTGTTAGCTGTAGTTTGGCTTTGAACGATGATGGGTAGCAATATTAGCAACAAGAAGTTGCTGAAGCAGAGCATGTTGTGCTTCAATCCTTTGTTCAAACGCAAGCAAGTGAGCCCGAAAATCATTCATTGGAATATTATTCTCTAGTGTGGCAGTAAGTGTAGCAACAATAATGGGACCAATGAGAATTATTTGTTCAAGATTAGCATCGTTAATCTTTTCACCAAAGGCGGTAAAATTGTCACTCAATTGTTTGACATGAGAGAGATGTTCTTGCATTGATTTTCACCCCTTGCACGAGCTTTGTAACTCACATCTGAGATGCATAGTCCTTGCCCGAGATTTTGAAGCATATTGCTTTTCAAGAGCGATCCATACGTCGCGAGAGGTGTTCAATCCCGGCCCATAGCTTGAGCAAGAGCATTTTTGGAGAGAGATGATAACAACCATCCTAGAGGAATTTGGTCTTACTTATGCCATTGTAAATAGGCTAGGTTAATTTAATAGTTGAATCAGTGGGAAAAAGAGTTTTTGGTGGACATGCATTTGTTCCATCAACATAGCCTTCAAGGTCATATCCATTTAATAATGGTTTGAATTGTGTCAGCCATAACAGATTAATAGGTAGTTGTTTGCGTCAAGTTTAATAGAGACGAGACGATGGATTTGAAGTAGTTTGGAGAGTAGGCGATGAAGTGGGTGGGATAATGAGTGTTCT
This sequence comes from Coptis chinensis, assembly GCF_015680905.1. NCBI lineage: Eukaryota > Viridiplantae > Streptophyta > Magnoliopsida > Ranunculales > Ranunculaceae > Coptis > Coptis chinensis. The sequence continues at coordinate 40,337,015 of NC_141462.1, read as the reverse complement.
TTTCAATGGAAGGTGTTATTGAAGTTTGTTAGAGACACAAAGGAATAGAATTGGTTTAGGATCGAGGTTGGCTTGAAACCATGTAAAGATATGTTATTTGGTTTTGAATTCTCGATGACTCACTTGCATGAGTCCATCTCTATTTATAATTTCAAATAGGTTGTTAGAGCATTCCCAATGCATATGTCAATGTTATCCATCTCTAAGTAGGCTCAATTTCTCCTCTTTTCCACCGTTTTGGTGAAAAACAAGGTAAGGCTGCCCAATGCAAAGGTGAATATTAATCTCGGACGGGATGTTGGATTCGTCTAAATGTAAAAATCGAAAAAACACGCCGGACGGAATGAAAGATCCCGTTTGAAGTTTAAAAACCGAAAAAACACATGAGGCGGAATGAAACATTCCATCCGAAAAAAAAAAAAAAAAAAAAAAAAAAAAAAAAAAAAAAAAAAAAAAAAAAAAAAAACCAAAAAAAAAACCAAAAAAAAAAAAAAAAAAACCAAAAAAAAACCAAAAAAAAAAAAAAAAAAAAAAAAAAAAAAAAAAAAAAAACCAAAAAAAAAAACCAAAAAAAAACCAAAAAAAAAAACAAAAAAAAATTTTTTTTAAAAAAACACACGAGACGGAATCTAACATTCCATCCGAAGTTCACAACTCAACCACTATCTCGATTGAAGGTTTCACCCTCGTTTTGACTTGGAAAAATAGTCACATTAATATTCACTTTTGCATTGGGCAAATGTTTTGAACTATAAAAAGGTGAATATTGTCACATTCCCACTATATCCACCTGCATTGGGAATGCTCTTACAAATAGACTCTAGATAAGTACACATATTACAATCATGATTTCCAAGAGTCTGTTTAGATGGGTAATATTTAAGGTTTGAATCTCTATTTTATTGACCCGGATTCAATCGGGTCTGGGCTGCCTGGCCAACCCCATTGACCAGCCCTAGTAAAACCTTCGGTGGTAAAAAAAATAAAATATGGGAGCTATGTAGGTAGTGCCTGCTCATCCATAAGGCGACTTAGGCAGCCCGCCTAAGGCCTCAGATGTAGAAGGCCTCCAAATTTCCTTATTTCTCCTTACATAAATTTAATATTACCATATTTTATAAAGAAAAAAATAAACAAAAAAAATACTAGGAGTCTATTTGTTTTCTCCCGCACGCATTAATCCAATAGACCACTACACAATTTGCATCTCAATATATGCTAGAATCTCCACATTCTATGGCGCCTTTTCCACTCTTTCTCAACTTAACTAATTAAAGACATATTAACCATGTCTATCTTTCTCAACATTTCTCTCACACACACTACTTTCAATTTTTTAATAAATTTTTAAATGAAAAAAGGCCTTGTCTGGATTGGTTGCCTAAGGCCACATCTAGGCTTGAGCGCCCTGTATGTTGGATTGTCTACTCAATTGCTCAAAGCCTCAAACTGATGGTATAGATCGAGGACGGGTACAAGGTCAGAGCCTTACCATGTTATTGTTTATTTGCCATACAAATATGACACTGATTGTGCACGACAATAATTGAAATTTGGAAGCGAATAACGCGAGTACGCCCAACTGCCCAAGCCAGCATTATTTGCGATAGAAACATGACCGCTGATTGTGCACGACATTAGTTGAAAGCGAATAACGCAACCACAGTCCACACCAGAATTATTGGGAGTTTGGGACTGACATTTTGGTAAATAGCGTCGTCAATGAAATGAGCCACATCATTATGACGAGTCCAAACCTGCATGTGAAATGTAGCATATATGATGCAACTGAAGATGGTGTTACCTCAAAGAATAAATTCAATTTCCACAACCATCCAATTCTGTACCAAATAAACTACCATACATTCACGCCATTGGTCTCATTTTAAATCGAACAAACTGAGGATGCCTCTGTGTATTTGCCCATGAAAGTTTGTCATGATCGATAAACCTATAAACCTATTTTCTGTGGAGAGAAATGGAGAATCTTAACTCTTTATAATATAGAAAATGTATACAAGGGACTTATTCCCCACATGTTTGAATCTATTGAGTATTTCTAAATACTAGTGTGTGTAAAGTGGAGAGATGAATAAAAGATGAATAAAATGTGTTTTCTCCACTTTAGTGCATAATAGATAGTCCCACATTGGTTATCCACCACTAGCAAGTGAAGTATAAGAGACATTCCTCTACCATAAGGGTGTGCCCTTAGAGTACAAATGCTTTTGTGTTAGGAGGGAGGACTTAAAAAAAATTATTTAATTCTAATCAACATTGAACGCAAAGCCCATTTTCAAAAAACCCTAATTATTTGATTCGGCGAAGTCGTGTTTGGGCTTGGGCTTACTGTTGTGTCCAGTGGATTAACCAAAAGCCTAAACCGACCATGTCTCGAACCTGCCACATAGACTCGAATCTGCCCTAATATTGTTATTCTAGAGAGTGTACAACATTACACCATTGGAAGGGGTGAAATGGGAAAAAATACCTCTTATATACTACGGTTTTGACTAAAACCGTGGTATTAGTATTTCCAAACCATAGTTAATAGTCGAGCAATTATAACTCTCAGGCTAGTGGAATGTTTATACCTCGATTCTTACCAAACCGTTTTTTTTTGGTTTATAGCCATTTTAAAATTTAAAAAAAAAAAACCCTAATTATTTGATTCTAATCATATTCATTGAACATGCAACACCATTTTCAAAAAAAAAAAAAAACCCTAATTATTTGATTCTAATCATATTCATTGAACATGCAATTATAGATCCCATTTTCACCATATATATATATCCACACTAGATTTAAAAACATTGCTCAAATAAACAATTCAAGAAGTGCAACATGAACAAAAAGAAATAAATTTAGACATCAAACACAAAAACATTGAATTGCTAAAAGAGTTTTGAACTTTTTCGAGTCATCAATAATGAAATAAATATCCAAATTTACTTGTTCTATCAAAATAATGATGACCTAACTTGTTCCATCAATCAAAAGAGAACTCTATTTGTTCCATCTAAAATATCAAAAAATGGTGAGACCAAACACTCTATTTTTCAAACCAAAAAAATTTGAGACCAAAACCAAACCTTAAGCTGAATGGGTCAAAATCTAGCTAAGACACAACGTTTGGCTCGAACGCTCCATTATGCTTGGATGAATCTAAGAATTTCAAGTCGAACAACATGAAGTTCCTCTTGTGTGTATGTATCTTTGAGGGATAGATTTGTTATCTGCACGATCAAAAATCATAGAGTAATATAATAACTAAATAATGAAGAGTAACACAAAATAGAGAATCTTTGGTGTATGACTAAAAACATTGACCTATACCTTATTTTCAAAAGAATTATCTAAACAAACTTCCATTATTTCTCTCATAAACTTCATTAATACCCACACTCTTTACTACCAGGTTGGTACGGGCCCTAAGTACAAACATGGAAAATATTCATAAACATATATATATTTTTCAAACACACAAGATGTATGCATAAGAATTTGCTTAGTACCATAATCCTCTCTACTTCTTAAGTACAAACATGGAAAAATGGACCTTTACTTCCTTTCCCTTCTAGTCTTTCTATTTTCATGACTTTCTATTTTCATGACCTTCAAAATAAGATCAATGTAAAACCTAATTAGCAAGTAAAAGATAAGCACTTAATGATCTAATTATTTCATATACATACACACTCATGACAAACCTGTTAAAATAGATATCTATATCATTAGCTAGATGGTAGACTATGTATCGAATCCAACCAATTAATAGTCATTCGCGATAAATTAATGACAATCAAAACCCAATGTCCACTACAAAAAATCAGGCATGTATAGTTGAAAAATAAAAGACATTAAAACTACAGTATACATTCCAATGAATATGACAAAACATGGGTAGTAATAAAAACATCAGATAATATCCTTACCTTGAATTTTGTAAAGGATAAGAATAATTTTCTTTCCACTTGTATTCTGCAAGTTTTCTATAATAATTTGAGTTTGCTCATGCCCTTTTTTGCTAAAAGGTAATTGATTAAATAAATAAAATGAAAGGTTATAAGAAAAAAGAATATGAAGAGTAAAAGTTGTCTAGTGTGAGTAACATCATATGTGTACCCACCTATTACATCCTAAAATTAAGTAGTGAAACGAAAGTAGGTAGTAAAATGGTTCTCCAGGTTTCTCTCGCCAAACGAAAGTAAGTATTGAAGAGCCATTACCCACTACCCATCCATGAAGTTTGGTCATTTCCTTTAGGGCCCAACTGATCCCCCCAAACTGCCGAGGTCTTGTAATCGGGTCTATGTGTGCTCGACCGATTTGTGTATTTTCCTCTCATAAACTTCGACCAATCATTCTCTTCAGTGAGAAGTCCCCAAGCTTGTTTCATGAGCATTGGGAGACAACATCACGACAACTCACAAATTTGTCATAAAGAATTTTAGAGAAAGAAAAGACACAATCATAATTACTAAAACTAAAGATGAATATCTAAAATTTATAATAACACCAACAATAAAATTTTGTAGATCTTCTAACCTCATTAAGGTGGTTCCCACAATTAAGGCATGGATGTCTCAGCACATTTTATAAAATACTCGACCCTTCCTCGTATTCATCAGATAGTCCATCCATAAACATCTAAGTCTTATCCATACCCAATGTCAGAAATTTAGTACGCGACTACTACATACACAAGAAAAAACAAAAGGTCGATAAGCAAGATAAAATCACGCAATTCATAAATTTGGGCTCATTTGGGTGGTTAAAGCAAATACAAACAATAGTATAACCTTGTAGTAATCAAACTACGCGCGCAAAAAGTGTAAGATAAAGGCTATAAAATTCATAGTTGATTCTACAAGTTCCAAGTATAGTATTCAGAAAAGTTCAGAGCACATGCCATTCTACCTAGTGATATAAGAAACTCCTAGCAATCATAATATTCAGTACCCTAACTTTGCATTGAAAATTAGCATATGACTAAACATTGAAAATTCAAAAGTTGTAGCTTTCATTGCCAAATGAATTTGGCACTAAAATCACATTTAGAGATTTTAATTAGAAACCTATTTCTCATTTTGTCATATGGAAGGATGCAGCAGTCAAAGTGTCATTATAAGTGTACATTTTCAAATATTCAGTGGTATTATATGAAATCTCAAACTCATCTTCCTAGTTAATTAGAGCCATGACTTAATCGATCAATGAGATAACCAATATGGTGTAACTAACAATGGCTATTGGTAATCAGACGCTAGCACTATGTATGTATTGTAATTACCTTACAAAATTATTTTTCTTAATTCTTGATAAAATATGTGTGCATATCCTTGTGACCGACCCCTTGTGATAAGAATCAACATGTGAGCGCTTTGAGCTTTAAGTGCATAAGGTTGATCAAGAAGATGATTGTCAAGTTTTCAGATGTTTTGTTTTTAGAACTAATTAAATCTGCAATATAATTCAGGAACAATCAGATGTTTAGAACCTAGCTAGCTATGTTAGTGCCTCTATAACTTGTTTTGTTTTCTGACCACTCAGAAGAAGGATGTCAAATTATTCCTCGATCGTTGAATATTTGTCAGCATTTACTGAAGTTCTGCCTAATTAACTTTTTGATCAATTTTAAATAGAAAATAGCTCTAACACCACAAAAAAATTCAATTAAAGAGGTAATGAGACTCTTTTAAGGTTGACTTTGGAGGATGTTCCTTGGAGATTTGATGAACCATGGAGATCATCATATCCCGTGAATATAATGAAGTTAAATTTGAAGTTGTATTCCCTCAAATTATTGGTGCAAGCTTTTAGAGAAACAAATTTATGTTTGTGTCCACTTTGATTGGTAAAAAAGGCTTTATCAATGACATATAATCTTGGTTCAACAGGGAGATGAGGTGTACTGATTTTTGTACTTATTTTAAAAAAAGGGTACTGACTTTTGGCAGTGAAAGGTCATTCTTGGGCTGATGACAAATAGTTAAGAAGTTGAATCAGTCACCTAAAACCGTGGCCATATAATTATCATCCTTCAGAAAGCATGGAAACCCATTAAGCTTCCCACATTCCAATACATTCCAATGAATGCGTAGAATCTATCTTTCGCAACCAAAGCAAAACAATATTCCATCTTTCTGTTTCCGTTACATACACACATCACAAACTTGAAGGTTTTTCCGGACTAGCTTTCCTAAACCATTGCTTCCCAAGAGCCTCAGAGCACCAGAGATAACAATGACAAGTACTTTGTCTAATGTTGAGTTAATTAACTGCCGACAGTTCATGCATCCACAACAAATAGACCAAATGCCCAAATTCTCATAATTTATAAACATGAGATCAACATATCTATTTTCTAATAATAATAACAAATTATACTACATGAATCAACAAACACGCATCTAACACTATTCTTCCAAAATTCTAAGTATCTAATAGAAGAAAGGATAAAGAAACCACAAACAAAACCAAACAAACAATAAACCTGCATAAGGGATAGAAGAAGAGGATTACCTGGAAGTAGTAACAACTGCCAAAACAAGTATGTAGCCTTTGTTTAGCGGACGCTCCTTGCTGCAAGACTCAAGTTCGGTACTAACACAAAAAGAGAAACAAGGTTTTTAATCAAAATTATCATATACAAAAATCACTACAATTATGGGCTTTACTTAAATTGGAGAAGAAAATTACATTTTTAGAAAACCTTATTAACATCTACCAATGATATAAAAGCAAAACCACTAAATTTATAGCCAAAATCGAGAGAGAGGGAGAGAAAACCAAATACCTAATACATGAAATTGGGGAGAGATGAACAAAATCAATACTTGAAACCAATATAAGTTGAGAATTCTTTGATTTTTTGGTAACTAGTTGGGAAGTGTTCTGTTGAAAAGAGAGAGTTTTAGTGCGAGACGGTTTCCCCTTTTCTTTTTTTTTTTTTTTTTTGTTATTTTTTTTTTTTAAAGGGAGTGTGGTTTTGGTATATTGCTTTACCTACGGTATAAATTTTTTTTTAAAACATTAGCCACCTTTTTCTGTAGAAACAGTGGGGTATATAAATATGAGAAAACAAAATAGGCGTATTGGCTTGCACCGTGGTATATGGCGTGTTGTATACCGCTGTTTTACAAGAACAGTGGTATTTGTTTGTACCAAAATTAGAAAAAATATCCTTACCGTGGTAAGTGACTATTAGCCACTGTTATTGGAAAAACAGTAGTTTATACAACTTTGCCAACCGTGGCTAATATGTATTTTTGTAGTAGTGTTGGTAGTTCCCTGTTACTACTATCCTTGTCTCTTTATTGTTTTCTTTATTCACATCCAACAATCTTAAGGAAAGAATCAAGATGTCTACACTAGCAAACACGCCGAACAAAGAAACCAATTCTGGAGTCATGGAAGTTACTTCGACTATGAGAGATGATGCAGCTCTACTTAATGCTTACAACTTACCCAATGTGTCAAAGATTGAATCCTTCAACGGTTCACACTTCAAGCGATGGAGAGAAAGTGTGTTCACAGCCCTAGATGTACTCAACTATGCAAAGTATCTCACTAATACAGCACTCATGGAGGGTTCTAATGATTTCAAAAGAAATCACGCTGCTTGGCTCAATGGGAATAAGGTATGCCGGCATGCTATTTTGAGTACCTTGTCCAATGAAATTTTTGATATTTATTGTTCAAATAAGAATGCACATGATATATGGGAGAGTTTGAACAAAAAATAGATAATAAAGGATGCTGGTACTCAAAAATATGTTGTTGGGACTTTTCTAAAGTTCCAGATGAGAGAGATAGAGATGTAACGTCTCAAATCCATGATTTTCATGTGCTAATTAATTATTTGAAAACTGAGGGTATTAATTTACCCGAAACCTTTGTTGTTGGATGTTTGATTGAGAAACCCCCTGAGTCTTGGAAACACTATAAAAATAGTATGAAGCATAAGCGCAAACATATGACTCTTGAGGATGTGATAATTCACATTCACATAGAGGAAAAGAACAAGACTCAGGATGAGGTGTTGTCTAAGGAATTCCATTCAAAGCCAATATCATTGAAGGTAATCCCAGCAAATCCAACAAAACCTCTACAAAGCAGAAATACAACAAAAATAAGAATTTCAAGGTCAAATGCACTTCTTTTAAAAGGAGTGGTACTGGCAATGGAAATTGTTATGTTTGTGGTAAATCTGGACATAGGGCTTTTCAGTGCAGGCACAAGAAAGACACTGATGATCCTCCCAATGCTAATTTAGTTGAGGGAGATGATATAATTGCTACTGTAGTGTCACAAGTGTTCATGGCCACTGGGAAGAAGAACTGGGTACTAGATTTTGGTGCCTCCCGCCACGTCTGTGGTGATGTTGAAGCCTTCTCATACTACATACTAGTAAAAGAAAAAAAAAAGTCTATATGGGTGACTCAAGGTCTGTTCCTATTGAGGGAAAAGGCAAGATTCTTCTGAAGTTAATTTTAGGGAAAACCCTTTCACTTAGTAATGTTCTTCATATTCACGAGATTAAATTCGAATCTGATTTTCGCGGTCCCATCTTGGGAAAAGTCAAGGCCAAGGTGACTTTTGAAAGTGACAAGTTCGTTCTGACAAAGAATGAAGGTTTTGTTGGAAAAGGTTATTGTAATAACAGTGGTCTTTTCATGTTGAATGTACTTGACAACATTATTATTAATAAGAATGAATCTGCTTCTGCTTACTTGCTTGACTCTTTTAATATATGGCATGGTAGACTAGGACATATGAATGTTCAGTATATGAAAATGATGAAAGTATGTGGTTTATTGTCTGATATTTCTGATTTTTCTAATGATAAATGTGAGATATGTGCTGAGACTAAAGCCACAAAGAAACCTTGCATAACTGTTTCTAGAGATAAAACTGGATCACTAACTCTTATTCATACAAATTTGGGTGAATTCAGAAGTACCATGTCTAGAGGGGGGGAAGTTTTATTATATTACATTCATAGATGACTTCTCTAGGTACACCATGGTATATTTACTTAGAAACAAACATGAGGCAGGTGAGATGTTTCTCAAGTACAAAGCTGAAGTTGAAAACCAGCTTAACTGTAAGATTAAAATACTTCGGTCTGACAGGGGTGGAGAATATGAGTCTAACCCCTTCCAGGACTTTTGTGACAAGAATGGCATTATTCATAAGACTACTCCACCATACTCTCTTGAGTCTAATGGAGTAGCCGAACGGAAAAACTGAACACTAAAAGAGATGATGAATGCTATGCTTGTAAGTTCTGGAGCTTCCCTGAACTTGTGGGGGGAAGCAATCCTATCTGCTTGCCATATACAGAATAAGATACCAACAATAAAACAGGGAATAAGACACCATATGAATTATGGAAAGGTCATGTACCTAACCTAAAATACTTCAAAATGTGGGGGTGTCTTGCAAAGGTTCTAGTGAACGAACCTAAAAAGAGAAAATTGGGACCTGGAACTGTTAATTGTATGTTTATTGGTTATGCTCATAATAGTACTGCATATAGATTTTTAGTAGTAAAATCTGATAATAATCTTGTCGGTGCTAACACTTTTATAGAGAATAAAAATGCTGATTTCTTTGAGAATATGTTTCCTTTGAAAATTGGCATTGAGAGGTTGGTTGCTCCTAATGAACAACAATCAACAGATCCTGAAATTTTTGAACAAGAAATTCAAAAGAGTAAAAGAGATAGAAAATCCACCAATTTTGGTGATGACTTTTACACATTTCTTCTTGATTATGATCCTGTGACCTATAATGAGTCAATCAGTTCTCGAGATGCACCTTTTTGGAAAGATGTTATACATTCAGAACTAGATTCAATTATATCTAATCACACATGGGAGATAGTTGATCCACCTCCTGGTGCGAAACATATACGTTACAAATGGATCTTCAAAAAGAAACTGAAGCTACATGGTTCCATTGAAAAATACAAAGCTAGACTAGTAGTCAAGGGATTCTCCCAGAAAAAAGGCATTGACTATTTTGATATTTATGCTCCTGTAACTAGGATTTTTTCTATAAGAGTTCTAATGGCTCTAGTTGCTATTCATAATTTATTTATTCATCAAATGGATATAAAAACTGCATTTTTGAATGGTGATCTTGATGAAGAAATATATATGATGCAGCCTGAGGGTACTATAGTACCAGGGAATGAGCAAAAAGTATGCAAATTAGTTAAGTCTTTATATGGGTTGAAACAAGCGCCAAAACAATGGCATGAAAAGTTTGACAGTGTCATGATGTCCAATGGATATCACATAAATGATGCTGATAAATGTATTTACTTTAAATCTTTTGATGTGAATACATATGTGATTATATGTCTATATGTGGATGACATGTTAATCATGAGTCCTAGCCTTGATGTTGTGAGAAACACCAAGATGTTCTTATCCTCCCAATTTGAAATGAAGGATTTAGGAGAAGCTGATGTGATTCTTGGAATCAAAATCATCAGAAACAGTGATGGCTATACGCTTTCACAAGAGCATTATGTTGAGAAGTTTTTGAAGAAGTTTAACTATTATAATAGTAAGCCTGTGTCGACACCTTATGAGGCAAGTGGTGAACTTCAAAAAAATCATCAACATAATGTCTTTCAATCTAAATATGCCCAAATTATTGGTAGTCTCATGTACTTGATGAATTGCACTAGACCTGACATTGCTTATGCAGTTAGCAGTTTAAGCATATACACTCATTGTCCTAGCAAGGAACATTGGAGTGCGTTAGAGAGACTAGCCAAGTACTTGAGAGGAACAATGAATTACAACATACGGTTTAGACAAACTCCACCAATGATAGAGGGTTATTGTGATGCAAATTGGATATCTGATTCTCATGATATCAAGTCCACTAGTGGTTATATTTTCACCCTTGGTGGAGGTGTAGCCACTTGGAAATCTTCTAAGCAGACCTTGATAGCTCGTTCAACCATGGAGTTCGAGCTTCTTGCTTTAGATAAAGCAAGTGCTGAGGCTGAGTGGCTTAGAAACCTCTTGGCAGATCTTCCTTTTGGTACAAAACCGCCTCCAGTTATACCTATATATTGTGACTGTCAGGCCGCAATAGCGAAGGCAAAGAGCAAATTGTATAATGGGAAAAGCAGGCATATCCGTTTGAGACTACAATCTATAAAGCAGCTACTAGAATCTGGAGTTGTGGCTCTAGATTATGTGAGGTCAGAGTTAAATTTGGCCGATCCTCTGACAAAACCGCTTCACAAGAGGCAAGTGGTTGAAATGTCGAGGGGGATGAGACTTTTGCCTAAGATAGAGGGCGACACTGACGGCAACCCCACTTATGTGATTGGAGATCCCATGAAGTAGATTCAAAGGGAAAAACAAATCACCGAGTCCCTCTGGTATGCTATCGTCCTTTTTTAAGATGTCCCACCTTATGACAAGATAGTATTTTTGTATACTTTGTATAACTTGAATTGCAATGAGTAAGGATGAGTTATTTTACTCTTATTGGAATCCATAGTCCATTTTATAATGAGATAGTGTATTTTAACTGAATGTACACTTGATGGATATCCACCTGTTTGAATGTAGAACTAGGTCGGTTCTTATGGATATTTAGGCTTGTATCCTAGAGCATTCATGAAACACAGGTAGCACAGGGGGCCAAAAACACGCAACACCGCAGAACAAGGACATAATAAAAGAGCAGTGTGGGTGCATGTGATCTATTTTACTACAAGGGAATGTTGGTTCAAAGATTTTTAATTCACCACTTTCACGTATTATAAGACATGCACTACTACAGAAAAGCACATTAACCATGGTTGGTCAATTGGTATATACCACTGTTTTCCTAATAACAGTGGCTTATAGTCATTTACCATGATACAAAACACTTTTATAGTTTTGGAACAAGCAAATACCACTCATTTTGTAAAATAGTGGTATATAATACGACATATACCACGATACTATCAAATACAGCCTAATTTATTTTTTGGTATACCTACACCCCACCATTTCATTGAAAACAGTGGTTTATATTTTGGGAAAAATTACACCTACGGTGACCAAAGCAGTTCTCCAAAATATGATTGGAAAAAAAGTCAGAAAAACAAGAAAATAAAAAAGGGAAAAACTCGTTATTCTATAGCAAAACGCTTCTTCTCCATCTCCCACTTCTCTCTCTCCCCAATTTCTGCCACTAGGGTTCACGAGTTGATGAAATCAGTCGACCAAAAATTAGAAACAAGTGCCCATGACTCGAAAAATTTGTAAACATGCCACGCACTAACTCCCCATCTCTACACCAGTACGGTATCAACTTCCACCCATCTTATCAAAAACCCAAAACGAAAAATTCAATTGCTACGAGGAAGAAGAAAGAGGATTGCAAATGGTGTTCCAATCTCGGTTTCAATGAGAAAGCTGGAGGATGAGAAAAGGGTAAGAACTATCTAGTCGATTAGCTTTGCTTCGGCCAATTGAACCAGGTCAGTTATTCTTATCTTTATCTTGTTCAAATTGGAAGCATGGCTGGTGATTTATGGTAGTTTGAAAGCTCAGACCTGTGATTTTATAGATTGTGTATGTGGATGCCTAGCCAAAGCCTTATGCTGCAATTACCAACTCTCGTCCAAATTTGGAAGGTTGATTGACATTAATTAAGAAGATCCTTTTTAGTTATCCAGCAATATACATCTCAGGGTCTCATTTTTGTTTAAAAAACTAAACTCTCATACAAAGGTAGAAAGTTAAAATTGATCGAGAGTGGCATTTCGAGTATCACAGTCTATTAAACGTCTCACATTTCTTATTATTGTAGCTATAACTATCTAATGCAGGAGAGAAGAGAGTTATAGTTTGTCTTGTACTGCGTTCAACAATAGAGATCTCCGCTTGATGCATATAGCAAAACTAAGAATGTGACGGAGGTTGGCTTAGAGGCGGCAGGAAGTTGGTGGTTTATGCTAAGTATGTCAATTGTGAGATTGGAGGTTGGCATACTTGTAAGTCTAGCCTACATGAGGTATTCTAGCAAATTAACCAAAGTTTAAAGGTTGCATATATCATATTTAACTGTTAAAATTAACAAGTTCAGGAGGATAAAACATTTTCTTCCCCAATCCAGTTTCATTGCATTCTAGGTTTTGTTTGGGCAGTTATAGGATTGGCCATCATTCTTTTGGTTTCTGTCTCATTGTGATAGTAAGGTATAGGGCTGGGATAATATTTTTCTTGTGTATGTACTTTGTGTTAGTTTTATTAGTTTCTGGCTTTGGGTAGGTTTGTGATTCCTTAGCGTTTTCATTTGTTCGTCGTTTTTCTTTTCATTTGTAATACTGTTGCTTACCGTTTTAACTATGTGTTGTATCTTTAATCAGGTTGTTACAATGGTAATTCTGGGAAAACAAAATTTGGTTGCTATTTGTTTATTTTTTTCTTGGTTAAATTGGGTTTTAACTGTAGAAAGATATGTTGTAATTAATTTGCTTATGCAAACTAGGATATCTCTGTTTTTCTGAACTCTCAATGGTTATAACTTTGGTTGACGATAGAAATTGGGTTTCTTCTATTTCCACAATTCAATTTTGTTTAACTATTTTTTTGGGAATAATCATATCCTTCTAGTGTTCTTGCAGGAAGTGATTTGCAATGCATGTATGAGGATAAAATTGGTTATTAGTTGTATTCATGCATTGTTGTGTTTGCTAATTAAGGCCGTTGTCTGTAGATAAATGGTTAGTCTGAAATTATTTTTCTATTAACTGTGAGACATATCACTTTTGGTCTTCTATGCCAAGGTTTGGAACTTGTTAAGGTAATATGAGGACTTTAAGTCAGGTTCGTATGGCACGTGCTACCGCTGTAGTGACTGCTGCACAAGCATTTCAAGCTCATAACTAAATGACAAAAGAGGCATCCGGTCTGACTTTTTACATTGCTTATGTTTATTTGACCTGCTACACTGCTTGTAATTTGTCTTGCCATGTTGGCCACCAGGTATACTGGCATGCATTACTAATATTCCTGGATTGACATAATGCTTCTATGTAAGTGTATGTGTGTCTTCAGTGTTATCTTTTGTGTGCACACAGTTAAGTAGTGCTTTGATGCAGGCTTCCAGAAGGTCCATTGTTTCTACTCTTTTGCTTGGCAGTTTAGATGGTTAGCTTCAATTTTTGCTATGCGTACAATCCTTTTGTTTTGCCTTTTGATCGTCTTAGATCCAATTTTTCTGGCCATGCTATGACTTACCCATAAAGCCCTAGTCTAACAATCACAACTTGTAATTAATGTTTGAAATGGTACAGGACTGTATGAGGGTTTTAATAATATAATTTCAATTTGGTTGCAGAAACAGCGCATTGATCACGGAGGTGAGCTTGTTTGCTGTTCAACTCATTTGGTTTATACAAGACTTCAATATGGCATTTATATGAGTTTCAGGTGTCTTCTTAACTTAGACCATAAGAGTTCCAAAAATGGAGTGGCACAATGATGCCATTACAGTGGCATGGAGCAGGAGATAGGGGATGCTTATTGTGATTGGTTTCAAAGGGGAGACTTCAAGGTAATATAGCTTACTAGTTAAAGAATCCTTTGTCTTTTTTGTGGTATAACTCTGTTGTATCTATGCATCTTTAAAATTCGATCTTATAATTTTATGACAAGTCGTTATTGACGTCAAATGTAGTAAGAGTACAAAAGCTAAAGCTTTGTAAGCAAATCCCAAGCAAGCTCAGGCACATGCACATAAGTCATGTTTCATTCATACTTATTTCACTTGGTACAAGTAGGTCATCGACTACTTCATACTTTTTATGTTCCCCTGCTTTTTAGGGTTGTGTTGGGTCCATGTCTTGCTAGTACACTTAAATGCAAGAGAAATTTTTGCAGACAGTCCTAAGTTTGTTGAAGTGGTGCTTTTGTTTCTAAAGTATTTTAAAACCTTCTAGAATAGCTCGGTAAATTAATCTTTTCACATGCGCAAGTTCTTTCCTAGCTCAATAGATCATTTTGTTATCGTTGGGTGTGTTATTAATTCAAGAAGACCAAAAAAACAAAAGAACTTTATGCTCTCCAATCTGATGATTATCACTGCTATTTGTTAAGGTATTATCCGGGTTACGTTCTTTGTGCTTATATTATCTGGGTTCTATATACTTAAATCATATTTATTCATATCATGCCTTCGCCGACTTAATCTTTTAGAAGGTTGCCAAATGTTGCATTTTCTTTTTCTTTGTAAGCTTGCTTGTTAAAGAGTCCATAGGGCTAAATTCCTTGAATGAATATATGCCACTCATTCTTAATTGTCTTGATCTTCGATAATTTTCTTTATTTTTTAATCACAACTATTTTTTTTATAGGGTGATCAAACTTTGCTTATTCTTTGATGAATGTTCTTGGGACGAGAAGGCCAACACAAAGGAGAATGTTCTTGGTGAAGTTATAGAGATTTACATTTTTTTTTCTTTTGTAGTTCTTTCTTTCATTGCAATAGATTGAATTTGGAATACAGAACAAGATGGAATAAGTTGGTTTGGAGGTTCTGTATATTATATATTTTGCGTATTGATTAGATTTTGGATTTTGGATTAAGAATGGATTGTGTTTTCGGATCGTGTTTAGAATTAGTCATATGGTAGACCATGGTGTTTTGAATATGTGATGAAGGGGAATATGATGTGAATAATTTTGTAAAGTTATTAGGTGATTTGGAATATTTAAATAATCAGGAATTTTTTTTAAATAAAAAATATTATATACCACGGTTTTGGAATAACTAACTGGGCGAACATGGTGACTTTATACCACGGTTTTTAAAAACTTATTACCATGGTGTTATACGAAACCGTAGTTAATAGGTACAAGTTTATACCACGGTTCTGATAAAAGTATTTACCACCTCAGCTGATACCACGGTTTAGAAACAGTGGTAAAAACCTTTTTACCACTCTTAAAAACAGTGGTATATGACATTTTCTGTAGTAGTGATGTTACCTTATGACTAGTTCAAGCCCGTAAAGCACCAGTATCTTATGCATTGTTTTTTCTATTCTCTCTCGCATTTCGTTAACCCATTTCTTTTGTAATATCCTATTCCAAAATAGTAGGGGACTATTAGTATTTTGAAATAGTGGAGGATTGTTGGAATCTCTTGAGTATTTCTAAATACTAGTGTGTGTGTGTGCAAAGTGGAGAAGATGAACAAAGTGTGTTCTCTCCACTTTAGTGCATAATAGATAGGCCCACATTGGTTATCCACTACTAGCAAGTGAAGTATAAGAGACATTCCTCTACCATAAAGGGCGTGCCCTTAGGGTACAAATACTTTTGTGTTAGGAGGGAGGACTCACCCAAAGCCACACGCGCGCGCACCCGCCCGCACCGTGCCGAGCTAAGTAGTGTCGTGTCAGTTCGGGCTTGGGCTTGGGCTTATTGTTGTGTCTAGTGGGTAGTGGATTAACCAAAAGCCTAAATTTGGTTTTTGCTTTTGCTTCAGTAGCAAGTTTAGGTGTCCTAGTGCGAGTTGGTCTCTCTTCCTTATCTGTTTAGGAGACCGACCATGTCCTAGTGCGAGTTGGTTTCTATGACCGACCAAACCTCTATATAAGCAAGGTTGTGCGTCCATAGAGGTATTCACTTCATTAGAAATCCATCTCAGAGAAACAGAAACTCGAACCTACCCTATTCTTCTTCTCTTCTTCCTGTAGCCGCCAGAGAGAGTTATATTGCTGTTTTAGAGAGTAGTTTGTTCTAGTGCAAAGTCAAGCTACTGTACATCATTGAATCCTATGAGAAAGACGTCACTGCTGCCTTTCTACACCATTGGAAGGGGTGAAATCTTTCCTTAAGAACAATCTAATACATGCCTTGGTAGTTCTCTGTTACTACTGTCTTTGTCTCTTTATTGTTTTCTTTATTCACATCCAACACCACCTTCACAAACATCTATCGAAATATTGTCCACAAATCTGTCGTTAGGTTCTTCATGCTCCTATTTAATTATTTCATTGAAATTGTTATTTCTTGATGCCTAGAGGGTGAGGAAAGTTTTCTTTCCATGCTCCTATTTCATGAAAACCTCTGGTTTGCCAATTCAAGGAAAACTTCCCTTGGCTCAATTCAATTAACCAGGCCCCAAGTATTTTAAAACCACTAATCAATTAGATAGCAGCCTAGCACTAGTGTCGTGACTAAAGTATTTTTAAAACCGCTAATCAAGTTCAATCTTACACAATTAGAGTGTTGATCGAGAACGACTTCAGTACACAGTACACAAGTAAATACAAACATGCATGTGAGTGCACAAGTAAATACAAACATGCATGTGAGTGCACAAGTAAATACAAACATGCATGTGGAATGTACCATGGTATAGTTGGAGATGGTGCCACATCTAAACATAAATACTTAAGCAAAAATAAATAATACAAAACAGCATCTAAATATTGATGCAAGTTCATCAGTAACCATCCATTGGTCTTATTTTAAAGCATGTTTTTAGTTTTTTTTTGGTATTTTTAGTCTATGGCTATCCAAGGACCAATGTGTGAACTGTGAACGATTCTGTCACCTTAGACATCTGCGCGTATCTCATTAGTCACTATTCACTACAACAACATTAATCAATTCAGTGAAAGCACAAGGCTAGGGGAGCTGTCTGACGTAGTAGTATCTGAAGAAGAGACGGAATACTTCAAAGATAGAAATCTGATTCCATTGGCTGCAGAACCTCAAACGCCTGCTCAAGGGGGAATTGTGACTCGCAGCCAAGATAAACAGACACAAGCAGCCAGTGGAAAAAAACAGCAAGGAAGTAAAAAGAGGGGGCGACCCAAGGGAACAAAGAACAAAAAAAATCATCACTAATGATAGGTCCGATCTGTGTATGGAATGTGAGAGGAGCGAATGACCTTTTGAAAGCAAAGGAAATAAATAAGGTGAGAGTTGAAAAGAAGTTATGTGTGTTTGGGCTTCTCGAAACAAAAGTGAAAAAGGAGAAGTACGATGGAATAAGAAGCATTTGCTGTCCTACCTGGGAGCATGAAAATAATTATGAGAAAGCTGGGTCCGGCAGAATCTGGGTATGCTGGGATCCTTTTGTGGTGAAGGTAAAGAAGATAGACATGTCAGAGCAATTCATTCATTGCAGGGTTGAATTCCTACCAAAGGCGGAAGAGTTTTTCCTTACAGTGGTGTATGCGAGCAATTCTTTTCAGGAGAGGTTAGATTTGTGGCAAGATGTGATTAGGCTACAGAGCTCAATCACAAAACCTTGGTGTGTAGCGGGGGATTTTAATAACATCAAAACAGCGAATGAAAGAACAGGGGGTGAACCTATGCATCCTAAAGAAGCCCAGGACTTTATTCTCTGTCTTCAGAATGCCGGTTAACTGATATCAATGCTAGTGGATTCTTCTACACTTGGTGGAATAAATCGGGGTGCGGCTAGCATTATGTCAAGAATAGATAGATGTCTAATAAACAGTTTGTGGATGCAAAAATATCCTAATTCAGGGCTGAATTCCTCCTCGAGGAGTTTTCGATCACTCCCTATCTTGCTCACATGGAATGACTTCACCGGTCCCCGACTCCTTTTTAGATTTTTGTACTTTTGGGTTTATCAACCGGAGTTTAAAGATATGCTAGAAGAAGTTTGGAATACACGTATATATGCTAATCCCATGTATGTTCTAATCCACAAACTCAAGATGCTAAAGGAGAAAATCAGACCTTGGGCCAGGAGAAACTTCTCGAACTTACATGAGAGAGTTATAACCGCAAGGCAGCAGTTAAGTGATGCACAGATACACCTACAGAATAATCCATCGGATGTGGGGCTGGGAAGATGTGAAAAACAGGCAATGCAGAGATATATTGATCTTGCAAGAGCGGAAGCAATAGATATGGAACAGAAGGATGCAGCTCAATGGATGATAGAAGGGGATAGATGTTCGAGTTTTTTCTTTAACTCATTGAAAGAAAAGGCAGCCAGGAAGGGTATATGGGCAATTGCGAATGATAACGGAGAAACAATTGCATGGGACAGCAGAAATTACCGAGCATAGTGAAGTATTTCACGCAGCGAGATGGGTATCGGGCCACCACGGTGAGTGAAAGTTTTAATTTTTCAATCGAACTGAATGTCGAGATATTGTTGGCTTCGTATGTATGTATGCGATGTTGGAAAGTTTGTGAGTGACACGAGATCGTGGAAGCCTTGTTTGAGATGGACGACAATAAGGTGCCAGTCCGGATGGGTATAACCCATTCTTCTTCAAATTTTGTTGGGATACCGGGTGGATGTTGTGAATGCCATCAAAATGTCTTTAAAACAAACAAAATGCCTCGGGAACAAATGCGACATTTCTATGCCCGATTCCAAAAGTGGCTTCGCCCGCCTAAAGTGGAAGATTTTAGGCCGATTGCTGCGGCAAACACGATTTACAAATGTGTTTCAAAAGTCATCACCAATAGATTGAAGATGGTGATACCGAACTAGTGCACGACAACAATCACCGGTGTTCATCCCGAGAGATCCATACGGGATAACATCCTGTTATCCCATGAAGTTTTGAGAGGATATGATAGAAGACATGGAACTCCAAGATGCTCTATAAAACTGGACATAAGAAAGGCATAACGACACGGTGAGTTGGCAGCGATCTTGAACATGATGGATAGATTTGGTTTCCGCCCAAGCTGAAAAAGTGGATTGATTATGCATTAGCACACCTTCTTATTTTGTCCTCATAAATGGGACTTTGAAGGTTTTTCCCCGAGGTAGAGGGTTGAGGCAGGAGATCCCCTATCTCCATATTTGTTTGTGCTAATAATGGAAGTTCTTGGCTGCCTAATCGAGAGAGTGTGGAACATAAGCGGATCCAATTCCATTCTAAATGCAAAAGGAGTCAACTCACACATCCGGGCGTTTTGCGGATGATGTACTTATCTTCGTAAAGGGGAAGTGGATTCCATATATGCACTCGACAATGTTTGGGGAATTTAGCATAGCTCTTGGGCTCTGAGATAAATTCACGTAAGACCACTATCATGACCGGTGCTATGGGACAACAGGATAGCTTGGCTTTGGCTCGGATTCTAGGTATTGAACTTGTCTCCCTCCGGTGAGATACCTAGGACTTCCTCTCATATCAGCTAGACTTGGAATCGAGAATGTCAACCACTAATAGATAAGGTCACAAAGCAGAATCAAGGACCTGGAAAGCAAAATTGCTATCTCATGCGGGGTAGACCGCAACTCATACTATCGATAAGCTTGGCTCACTACATGTTTATTGGGCCGAACATTCATTCCGCCAAAAACAGTTCTTGAACAAGTTGAAAAAATTTGTGCGACCTTTCTGTGGAGTGGTACTGATACAAAAAGATGTGTGCACCAAGCGAGCCGAAGAACCACATGTAAGACAAAGGACGAAGGGGGTCTGGGGATCATGAATATGGAAGTATGGAACAAAGGAGCATACTGTGGTTTGGTCTTCAAAGTAGCGGCGAAGGAAAATAGCATCTGGGTTGACTGGGTATGGAAGAACCTTTTGGCACACAAATACTTGTGGATGATGATTGTACCGCAAGACTGCTCATGGTCATGGCGGAACATTTTACAGAGCAGAAAAGAAGCGAAAGAGCTCATTCAGTACTCGATCACCAATGGTAAAGATACATTAGTATGGCACGATCTATGGTGTCATAGTAGCCCTGTTGTTCAATGCGCAGCAGAAATTCTTTGAAATTCAGCTACCACTAAATGCCACAGTGGATCAACTTTTAACAGAAGGAGATTGGAACGAAGTGGTACAGAACTTCCAGTGTAATAGGCTACGAGAGGATATCTTGGGTACACGAATCAACAAGCATCTAGTTCAAGATCGAGTGGTGTGGACACCGCATCCGAGTGGGAAATTCACGTCGAGAAGTGCCTATGAAGCCCTGAGGGTAAAAGAAGAAAAAGTCAGATGGCAGAGACTTGTGTGGGGCAGATGGGTTATCCCAAGACACTCCTTTACGACCTGGCAGCTGTTCTCGAATAGCTTATCAACGCAAGATAGGCTGATGCAGAAAAAAATCCTTACTTCCTCCCCGCCGCTTTTGTGTAACCAAAGTCGAGAATACTCAAATCATCTCTTCTTTGAATGTGTGTATTCACGAGAGATCTTTGATGGTATAAAAGTAGTCCTGGGCATTACAACGGATGTTAGAAGCTCAAATAGGGAGTGGTCATCGCTGCTGAGATTATGTAGAGGATCCAGCTTTGTGGCTGATACTTATAAGGTCTATATATGTGCGGCAGTTGATGGGATATGGAAAGAAAGGAACGGGAGAAGGTTCAAGAATAGGGAGAGGCCAGCGAAAATAGTCCTGAGGAAAATCAGCAGAGAACTAAAGAGATATATGCAGATGCAAACAGCTGAGATTGAAGATTCGCTGGAAGCAAGACAGCTTTGTCAGACATTAGGAATTCGAGTAAAGTTCAGAGAAAGGAAGAGGCGAGAATGTAAGTGGCTTCCTCCTGAGGAAGGCAGAGTAAAACTAAATGCAGATGGTGCTTTGACGGCAGAGGGGTCCGGCCATGGAGGTATAATCAGGAACAGTCAAGGAGAGGTGGTTGCAGCCTATACGGGAAGCGGTGATGTACAAGTTGTTCTCTATCATGAAAGCAATCGTGATTAGACTAGAGCTATGCACTGAATTAGGATATAAAAAGGTGGAAGTTGAAACCGACTCACTCACAGCAGTGAATATCATCACAAAAATCGCAAAACCACCATGGACGTGTTCGAATTTGGAAGCCATGATATCAAAGCTAGCTGCCACATTCAGCTATTGCTCTTTTGCACATGTCTTCAGGGAAGCTAACAAGCCGGCAGATTTGCTTGCAGGGCTTAAGATTTCTGATTGTAATGTCTTGGTAAAGTTTATACCTCCCCTAGATAGAGAATTGTATAGACTCATAGAGGAGGATGCTATAGGTACGATCTATGTAAGACTTGGTTGATTTATACAGGTGAGGGTCAGCCTAACCCTAGCTTAATTCTAAAAAAAAAAAAAAAAAACATTAATCAATTCTTTATTTATCGTCATCATAAAATAAATATTGATGTAAGTTCGACAGTAACCACCCATAAAGCCATTAGTCTTTTTTGAAAAGGTTATGGGTTGAGGCGGACTCCTACCTTTTTTTTTTTTGTTTTGTTTTTTTTTTTGTTAACTAAAGACGTGTTATTAACTTACTAGAAAGTATACCCGTGCATACCCATCGGCTCTTTTAAAAATTTGCTCAATAATCATAACTATACATATATAAATTTTACAACAAATTGTGATTCATGTTTTTGTCGCTAACCCGTTTTAATTTCCTAACAAATTGGTTTAATTAAGTTTTAAAAACCCGTTTTTTAATTGGAGAGATCCCGTTTTAATTTAAAAGTGTGATTCCCATTTTTAATAAGAGAATGATTCTCGTTTTAATTAAAAGTGTTATATATTTTTTTTCTATAAGGGAATAATTTCTATTATAATAGGAGAAAGATTCCCGTTTTAATTAGAAGTGCTAAAATTTCTCTTTTTAATATGGGAGGAATTTCCGTTTTAATAGAAGTTGACGATGTGGAATTTTAAGAGAGTTAGAAAAATACACCTTGTGGGAACTTTAATATTAAGACTAGAAAGTAGGCCGTGTATACGCACTAGCTCTTTTGAAAACATGTTCAACAATCATTACTATATACATATAGAAATTTTCTAACAAATCGTGATTCCTGTTTTAGTCTCTAACCTATTGTAATTTCATAACAAATTGTTTTAATTAAGTTTTAAAAACACGTTTTAATTTTCTAACAAATTGTTTTAATTAAGTTTTATAAACCCATTTTTTAACCCCGTTTTAATAGTTGACTTAATTTAAAAATATGATTTCCATTTTAATAGGAGAATGATTTTCGTTTTAATTAGATATGCTATATTTTTCCTTTGTCAATAGGGAAATAATTCCCGTTTTAATAGGAAAAATATTCCCGTTTTAATTAGAAATGTTAGAATTTCTTTTTTCTAATAGAGGAGAAATTTCTATTTTAATAGGAAATTGATTCCCGTTTTAATTAGAAGTGTCTAATAAATAGGAAAGGAAGTCCCGTTTTAATAGGAGATGATGATGTGAAATTTTAATAGAGCTCGAAAAATACCCCTTGTGGGAGCTTTAATATTAAGATATAGATATAGATAGCAAATACAAAAAGTTTTGGACTCGATTAAATGACAGCTAGACTGCTACAGGGGCAGACATATTACAACCCATATCAATGTTGGACTTTCCTAGTTCCGCCAGACGCAAAAGACTTGATTAAACTTCAAAGAGTTACATACCTCCCTAAGAGCATGATCATTAGAGGGAGTAAGAGCATGATCATTAGAGGGAGAATCCTCACTACAATAATATTAGGCTTTAAGCCTTACAATCATGAGAAATTCAATCATGACCATAGCCTACTCGGGTACACACAAAGAGTTGACAACATAAAAACATCTAGTGTATGCCACCAAACAAAAGTTTATCCCTTAAAACTATCTATTGGTATTATTTTAAATCAAAAAACTAAAGCTTGCCATGACGTGATTTTTTTGCACGCTGAACCTAATTTTTGTCTAGAATCTTCAGGAAAAATAATTTTTTTATCACTTCACCACCTTAAAGGCTTCAAGAGATTTCCATAAAATTTTACTCATGCCTTCGCAAGTTCGCTATGCTATAAACTTATAATATCCATCAAATCATTCATTGAGGGCCGGGGTGACAAAATGTTCCTTGTTTGCTCCTAAGCTGTTTCTTTAGAATTTCTACCAAAATGCCGTTTCTGATAGTTTTACTCTGTTCCTAGTATAGTTGCATTGCGAATTGGTCATGAATATATTATTAAAGCTAAACCTTACAAGTTCAATCGTCTAAAGTATGTAACCACCTCTGTACGTACACAAATAAACTACCTTAAAATGAAAACTAGAGTTTACAGCCATCTAACATGGAGTAAAGAGTTCAGCGAAAAAACAAAACATGGAGTAAGGACAAACAACTTCAAACATATTTTAGCTACTTCACACGCCATTTGGTTGCCCTGAGGTATCCCCACATCTCTTCTGGATTTCTTTGATGAACAAGTTGAGATTTTGCTCTGATGATCCACCATCATTCATGGCATCTTGTAGTATCATCTTTACTTCATTCATCCTATTCCTAAACTCGTCCCCTAGTTTTCCCTTCATCACAAGGTGAATTTTCTCCGAAACGTTTTCTCTAGTAACACTTTTCCTATCACTGATATCCATCCCAATCTTCCAATCATCCACGACTAATTTTCTGTTTGTGAACTGATCAGTTAAAAGAGGGAAACATAGCATTGGAATCCCACACCAAATACTCTCCAATATTGAATTCCAACCACAATGTGTCAAGAAACCTCCAATTGCTTGATGAGATAGCACCTCAATTTGTCGACACCATGGCAAGATCATCCCTCTATTGCTACATTCTTTTGAAAATCCGACGGGCAGTGGATCTGTATCATCGGAACTTACTATATCCGGTCGAAGTACCCAAACAAAATTAACTTTGCTAAGCAAAAGACCATTAGCTATCTCTGCAATATCTTGTTTGCTAACATGAGCATAACTACCAAATGAGACGTACAACACTGAGCCATGAGGTTTGGTGTCAAGCCACTGGCTGCAATCTGACTCTGGCCAAAGGCTTGTGGCCACACTACTCTTAGTGAAGTCCCTTGGGAAGATTGGTCCAATGGAGTAGAATGGTTTCTCCAATTGTAAAGCTGATATGATATCTGGTTCCAGCTCTTGTACTGTGTTACATAGAACAAAATCTGCTTCCTTTACGTCTTTGAAGGCCCTGAAAATTATCTGATGCACTACTGATGATATGTCCACTTCTTGAAGATAAGACATTAGATCCTTCGGTTCGATTGCAGGTATGCCTGGAATGTAGCTGACGGTGTCTTCCCGATTGGCTAATCAAGAAATTCATCAAAAGAACAATTAGAAAATTATATAGCTCCCTAAACTAATTGTTAGATATGAATATATAATAGCATGAAGAGAGGTGAAATATAGTTCATGAATTAATATAGGCTCAACATTTAGGAAGTCGCAAACCTCTGCTCATTCAATCAAACATTTGCGGCTGGTAGAACGAGCCATATTCACCCGTTTAGTTCTTACCAAGCCTCATGACTTCAATATTCTAATAGTTCCCTTTCTTTCGATTTATTCTAACCTTTAGAGTTGTAAGAACAAATTAGAAAGAAATCGAGTACCTCATCGGAATCAAAGACAGAATCAAGTTGAGAAAATAAGTTTCAGAAACTAACAAACGTTAATGATACATAAATAAATCTTACGTACCATGGAGACCAAAGTGACCATTTTCTCTTAGAAGATCCATGTGATAGTAGAGTGTAAAGACTAAGGCAGGTTCAGTCCAAAAAGAAACATTGACAAGGCCAAATTTCTTGGCAATAAACGATGGCCACACAAAGAACGTATCGGCGATCAGACAAGTGAGAGGGGGCCCTGCTTGTATAATATTTCCCACGAGTTCGTCAACATGGGCAGAGAAAACGTGCAATACCGAATACATAAACTGGTCGTGGTTGAGGGAACGATCGAACGCAAGCGGAAGACCATCACTTACGGTATGGTAATGAATATCTAGACCTGATTTACGTGCGGTAGCAAAGATGTCATCACCAATATCTGGTTGAGATTTAGATATTTGATGATGAACTGATTGAGTATTAATAAAACTTATGGTGATGCCTCTTGATGCAAGTTTGATGGCTAGATGGACAGCTGGGATTACATGGCCTTGTAGAGGATAAGGAACAATGATGGCATGAGGGTGGTGGTGTTGTTCAAGAGTGTTCACCATTGTGTATTAGAATATTAGAATCTGAGGGGATGAGAGAAACAAAGACTACTCTGTATATTGTTGTGTGAAGTGTGGAGCAACCATAGACCTTGGTCCTGGAATATCTGGAACTGAATTGACCCAAGACAAATTTTGGACTGTACTAGAATAGCCATTATGGCTATTTCTTTATTAGATGGACCAAAGACGCACTTGAATTGAAGGCCAGGATATTGTGTTGATTTTAAGAGAATTCCTGCCCTCAGAAAAGATTGACGGACTACATGCCTACATGGTTCCGTGAAAACTTCACTCGTCTTACCTCATGTCCTCATGGCAATAGGAAACACGTACTTCACTTGATGAGTTAGTGTGAATGTTGTGTCATTGAATCTTTGTTCTTGAAAAACCTATTTTGTTGGGGGATTCTTCGCGAAATTTATTAAATAAAGGCAAAATATTCACACTTTCAAGAATTTTAAAAACTTAAATGAGAATAATATCGTTTAATTTTAAGAATCTTTAAAATTTTAAATGAGGATAATATTGTTTTTCAGCAGTGGTCAATCCGATTTCTCTTTAAGCCATAATTATCTACCGACCCAAACTAAAACCTAAATTAATCTCCAATTCTGTCGGCCTGTTCTCGTACCGTGACCAAAATATTTCTACAACGAAATCTTAAGGCTCTATTTGGCAGCAACAAATTATACAATATAAAGTGGTACCTAATCAAGTTTGGAGTATCCAATTCTAATAGTTCATGTCCTAGAGATAATCAGTACTGAAGGTGTTTGGTTCTCACCTAGCTCTTTCTCAAAATTTATCGCACCCCAAATATATAGTAACAAAAAAACAGTCGGAAACTTACCCAAAATAATCTGAATCTCTTCAAATGGAAAACTCAATACAATTAAATCTAAAAGGGCATAGTTGTTCACCAAGATCCAAAATTAATTTACAAAAAAAAACAACTTCATACATATTTCTATTTTCTTGAAAAGAAATTTACAAACAAAAATTACATCAACTTATTTGATAGCAACAACAACAATTATGAAATCACCAAATTCAAGTAGGTTTGATATTGTATCTTCAAAGTTTGACTAATTCCATCTTTTAAATTTCTTAAAATAAAAAAACTTTGAGTAATCAAGAGATGTTGTGAGGAGGGAGATATTCAATTTTGAAAAATCAAGAATTTTATTGTGAGATGAAAATGGTGGTTTTGTTTAAGGGTTGACTTCCCCTTTTTGTTTCCAGGAAGAGAAAGGTGTGGAGAGAATATGGTGGAGAAAAAGAGAGAAGAAGAAGAAGAAGTGGAGATCAATCATGTATCAATGAAGAAGAAGTACGACTGTGCTTTTCTTTTATTTCTCTCGGTCTTTTCTTATTTGTTAAGATGTAGATCGAAATCCTAGCTTTCCCATAGATACCGTTATTGAGGTTTTTCCACGATTTTGGGCCTCCACTATACATTAAGTTACACCCGCAAACTATAAAAAAAAAATATAAAACGGGCCCGTAGAACAAAATTGCGTTTTAATTTCGCTTCTAGTTTGGTTCCGTAAATAATTAAGGCTCCAGGACAAACCGGGTTGACCACTACTGAAAGATGATATTACCCTTATTTAAGTTTTTATAAGTTAAATCAAAATCAAAATGTTGTGGCTATTGGGGAAAATTCCCACGTGACTTTTCAAGCACACTCATATTTTATGTTAGGACTAACATGAAAATTTTAATTTATTTCATATTGTACACAGTGTCGGCTCGTCCGTTAGGCGGTCGCCTAAGGCCACATATTTAGGAAGGCCTCTAAATTTCTAAATTAGCCTTATAGCAATCCCCTTATTTCTGTTTTCAATGTGGTATTATGGTAATAAACGGTAGATATAAATGGTAAATGTCATTTCGAGGTAACGAAATCCTTTCACTCCACGCACTAATTTTTGGGAGAGAATTAATTAACCATGGTACACATTCTAGTGCTCTTCTATCAGATGCTAATCTCGAAGTTTATCAAGGATCCAATGATCATAAATAAGTCATAAGCTTTGTATTTTGTGAATGCGTCCTTAGCTAATCAATTTTTCAAAAAAGAATAAACATAAAAAGAAAAAAAAAAATTGATTTTATAACCAAAGAGCCCACGTTCTCTGTTCTTCTCCATATTTCCCACACCTTCCTTTCACTTCTCCCCTTTCTTTTTATAATATATACTTCCACTATTTATACTTCATTTTTTGAGTTCAACATCATTTTCAAATAATAAAAAATATATATTTTTCTCTAATTTTTTTGTTTGGATCTACTCCATGCATGGTAAATTTGGTGTTTTATTTTCCAATTATGTATAACAAATACACATTTGATTTTAATTATTTGGTAATTTGAATTTTCGTACAATGAAACATGGTACTTTTCTAATGTGATGTATGCTGGTAGCAGTTTATTTCTCCATTTAAGGCCACAAATTTTGTTTTCACCTAAGGTCTCGCTTTGCCTAGAGCCGACCCTGGTTGTACACATGCATAGTGGTGTTTGTATGTTTGTTGAACACATGCATATTGGTGTGTGCATGTGTGGTAGTAGTGTTTGCATATTTGTTACACATATGCATAATGGTATGTGCATGTGTGGTATACACATGTATAATAGTGTTTGCATATTTGTTATGTACATATATACACATATATAGTGTTTTCATGTGTTATACACATGCATAATGATGTTTGCATGTGCGCTATACACATGCATAATGGTGTGTGCATGTTGGTATGCACATGTATAGTGGTGTTTGCATGTGTGTTGTACACATGTATAATGATGTGTGCATGTGTGTTGTACACATGTATAGTGGTATTTGTATGTGTATCGGACTACTACTCCAAACTTAAAAATATCATCGACGACAACAATATCGAAATCGAGATAAATCAAACAATTGATTAACACAAGATTCGAGGATTTGAAAAAGAAATTCAATTGTTGTTCAATTGTTTGTCGAACCAGTGCTAAAATCGACCCAATTATTTTTTAATTATCAATAATCTAGAATTGAAAAATGAGAAGAGTGTTTGTCATAAGAGAATAAGATGTTTTCTTATAGCTTAAATCACTAATCACAACACACAAATAAACTAACTCAAAGATGGAAACAACTAGATCTCAAAAAAATTTATAAGTTTCTAGTTGGAGTTTTTTTTTTGCTAGATGGAGAAGAAGATAAATGTTTTATCATATCTTAAATCACTAATCACAAGTTCACAATACACAAATCAACTAGCTCAAAAATGGAAACAATTAGATATCAAAAGTATTTTACAAGTTTCTAATTTGAGTTTTTTATTTTCTAGATGGAAAAGAAGGTCATAATTAGTATTAATAAAAAATAATTTGCTGACGTCAGTGATATTCAAATTTTTGCTTTTTACTTTGTTAGAGATTTGAATCACTTCTTTGGCGAAAGTACGAATTCAAAGATTTTCCTTACTCACGATCTTCGTGTTCATATAGTTTGGAGTAAGGATTCGAACCAACCTAAATTCTAGGACCACTTACAACTTGGTTTTTACTTTTTTAGGAAATTAGTGAGTAAGTTTAAATATTATTATATTAATACTAAATATTTGGTTTCTTTACTACACAAAAATTAAAAACATTAAGTTACGAAATCATGCAACTAAGACACAATAAGATTTTACTAAAACAAAAGCGGAGAGTTAATTCTCCTCATGTGAAGATTACTTTTGTTATTTGATTTTTATAAGTGCATTAAAATCTTCCTAGAACTCATAGACAAGTTCTACTAAAAGAAAACTTGATCCCTAACAAATATGACTCATCTCTAAGCTCATACATGCTAGCATGTGGGACCAAGTAATGACTTATCTCTAAGCTTATCACTTGATCCCTAACTAGACTCTACACCAACTATCATTTTGGGATAGGATGTAGGCCTAGTTGTTCTTCCTAAACACCTACTAAACCAAATAACAAGACTTTTCCCTCACATGAGTGTTATTAACTCCCCACTGAAAGGAATGGTAAGAATTATGATAGATGTAATGTCATGATGCGGCCGGTTCGTGATATGGAAGATCCAAAGTTAGGGCAAGCTGTTGTTCAGAAAAAATATGATGTGTGTCACCAACTAGGATTGTGAACCCGTCTAAGTAGAAGTCATGTGCATGATTGAATGTTGGTGTGTCCTCCATATTAGCATAAGTATGCGGCCAAACTCGGAGAATAAGTTTGGTCAGGTTGAAAAACTAGGGAAGACCACCCAATGTTAGTGATGTAGTCACGGAAGATATGACCATAAGTATTGGAATCCATCATAGACTGAAATGATTGCTCAGGAATGAGTTTTGGAGGTGTCATGTTTGATGAAGATGCAATGTTTGATGAAGATGCCATGGTGGATGAAGTAAAGAAATGGGCAATGAGAAAGGCAACTGAATGGATAAATGAGTATGGAAGAAAATAAACCCTCCTGTAATGACATTGAAAATCACATGTTAAAATTAGTTAGTCACAACGTAAATGATTCTAGCAAGCATTTCTTACAAAAGAAGACACAAAGATAAGAACAAAATTAATAATATGACGAAAAACGTAATAATATATACGATTATTTATTTATTCACTTAGTATTATTATTCCATTTTTATTCAATAAGAAAATCATGGATTATGATGCTACTGGAGACGCATATTGTGCACCACAGTGTTTAGTTCTTCAATTTGTTGTCTGAGCTGCATCTGAATGTCCCCTTGGCTGGCAGAGAGTGTAGTTTGATTTTTCATTAGGAGAGCATGAGTTTGCAAGGACTGAGAATGATTTTCCAAGATTTCCTCTTGTTCAACATTATGCATTGCTTGACATTCTTGGAATTCCTTAAGAGTTGTAATGATGATATTCTGACGAGCGTATAGTTCCCGCATGCCGTGATGAAGAAATTGAATGCCTTCCATGGGATTAAAAATGTTTATCATGGCATTTTCATCAAAGAAAAGTTCAGAGTTTGAGCTTGGGTCGCTCGTTCATCCGTCGAGTGTCGAGTCCAAAACCAACGGAGTAGTCCATTTTGGAGCACACTAATATTTGCTCTTTGAAGGGGTGTCTCTGGAGAAATTATTGGATAACCCCAACGCATCATAATCTGCTTGACTAAAGTAGGTAGAGGTGCCGACCTTTTTGTTTTCCTGGTGATCGCATTCCAGAGAGGTGTTGGATTAGACAAAAATCATCCCTTTGAGTCTGCAAAACCCAAAGTAGGTAAAGTTGAGACTTTGTGACTTCTAATTGGTATGATGTACCTACCACATTGTGTCCCAACTAGTGGAGCACAACTCGTTGATTATGTTTCAAAGAGTGTTGAAGAACAACGTGATGTCTATTTCCGACTTTGCCATGGGATACGATAGCTCATAGTAAAGTTTTGACGAAATCAAATGATGACTCTGGAAAAAGGAACTCCTGGGTATTCATTGGGATTTGAAGTATGTCAGAGATAATTTCCCTAGTCAATTCCAATCGTCGTCCATAGGCATTGAAATAGCATTTTCCATTTTCAGTTCCGCTAAATTGGTAGAACATCATAACCAATTCTTGGGAATAACTAGCTGCTGAATGATATAGAAGAGGCGTCCATCCTCGACGTACAATTTCAGTGTCAAAATAAGGAGAAAATCGGCCATCTTCAAAAAAATTCAAGTAGTCTTTCTCAGACGTTATTTTTCTTGGTTGATCCATTTGGAAGTATTACGGAGGGAAGTATAGTGAAGAATGCTTGAAAGAGAATGGCTAAAAAGAAGAGATTTATAGGCAATCTATGAGTCTGTACCAATCAGGATTCCAAGTTTAGGTAAATCCAAAATTAATATATGAAAACACAAGTGACTCATGTGTTGTTGTGACACCGACCTTTATGAACAGCAACAATAGGTATCCATAGTAACTCTTTTCATGTCAGATTTCCACAAACAATTAATGAGATGTTAAAATGATAGAAAGTATGGGGGAAGGTTTCACATGGCAGTTAGACCTACCCATAATTTCAAAATTTATGATCATTCCTCAGTAATAAAATATGGATAGAATAATCGAGTTACGTGTGTGACAAGTGTTATGCATACCGTGTAGCGTGCGTGATCTTCTCTGAACACCATGAGTAGAGATAGAATTAGATGGTAATTTCTTTGTTATGGTTTCCTTAGTTGTTGTTGTTGTTGTTTTTTTTTTTGTTAATAGGTAAAAATACAACTAATACACACAAATTTTTAATACGGACTTCTCCATTTAATACGTAACCCGTACAAATGGTGGAGAATTATTTAACACACCATAGTAATATACAAAGCGACAAATGGAAAGAAAGATGTCGGTTACATAGATCTAGATATTCTAGAGCATGTTATGCATGAACGACAGTAGAACAATGATAAACACGGTTATCACGAATATTGTTACAGCCCATTCGCGTTGCTCTTTTTCCCATCGCTCAAGTTGATTCATTATGTTGAAGAAAATGAGAATTTGTGAAGAGGAATTTGTGAAGAGTGAGAGAAAGGGATGAGTGAAAGTGGAAGAGGAGAGTTGGATTTATAATTAGAAATCTGATCGTTGGGCATCTGACCGTTTGGATCAGTCCGTTGGGTTTTGACCGTTGGGCTTTGAGAGTAGGCCCAGTGCATCAAGGAACAACTAAAATATTATGAAGTACAATAATTTCATATCATAAACAATTTCTCATTCAAACCGTCTGGAGATACAAAATTATGAGAAATCAAACAATATATAAATTTTCTTTTTTTATCACTAGAAAAATAAAAATACAATGCATAAGGGAAACAAATGACATAATCATTTCTAAACCAAGGAAAATAAACAACTACTAGGAATCCCCAGGGTTAGCAGAGGATGAACCAGGGTTTCTACTTTGTCGGCTACGATGAACTCCTGGCTGAGCTGACTGGTTGGAATGTGGCCCAAAGACTCTAGTAGTTGATCTTGGAATTGTTGTTGATTTGCCATCATCATTCTCTGGAAACGGCCTTGGCGATTACGCATTTCTTGTTGGAAGTCATTTTGGGAAGTAAGCATCTCTTCCTGACGAAGAAACATCCTGCACATGCTAGTGTTCATGTGTCTCAAAGCTTCCATGGGAGTGCTGATTCGGTGCATGATATCCTCATTAAAACAGTTGGGTGGTGAAGGAGGAGGAGGAGGAGGTACATTATCACGCTCAATATCATCTCTAGCTTCGGGTCCCGATGGTCCGCATTAATAAGTCTCGAAAATTCCAAAATTCTCGAAAGACCTTGTTGGAATGAAAGGAGTAGCAGACTGGAATCCTAAGTTAAGCATAAGCTAAGTAACAAGTACAGCAAGAGGAGTTGACCTGTTTGACGCAGTCGTAAGAACATGTCCTAGGAAATGGACCATACAGAAAGTATTCTTCTTCTCCTGGAAGGATCCACAGCAGGTGCAAGAATGTCTTGTTCACGTCAGACGTCTTAGAAGTTCCAATGACATTGTAAGCCAGCCACTGAGTGACGGCTAGTTGGTTTCATCTGAGTGAGTGTTGGTACACGCAGTTCGAGCCATTATTGTACTCTCCCTCGAGAAGTGTGTCAAACATTAAGTCCATCGTAGTCGGATACTCTGATAACAACAGGGTCGGACTATCTGAGTTTATCAGAATCTGTGCTGTATTCGATATTAACTCCAGCGTGAGTTCACGGTCCATCCCATCCGCCGTAATCCAAAATTCACACCCTGAAAACCACCATTGTTGTAAAACTTTAAAACCAAATATTCCGAGTAATTAGCCGGCACCTTGTGCAACAGATACTCCCACTCCCTATTTGCAATTTCTTCATTGAAAAAGGAATGAAACATGCCCAAATCGAATAGATTTTTGAAATTCCTCTCAACTGTGATTCGTCTTCGTGCTGCCATAGAGAGGTCTAGATGATTTTCTGAGGGTGGAAATTGCTAGGAGTGATGGAGGAGATGGTGCTGGAGCAAGGGGGTTTGAATTGGTGGAGTTGTGCCCGCGTGCGCTGGTGAAAATCAGGCCTGTGAAGCCGCGTGCGAGAGTTGAGTGGGAGGGGGACCAAGATCCGGATTTTGGGGGGGAAGAAAAGTGAGGGGTTGACGCGTGGTGTGGCCCGCGGGTTGTGTTTTGTGACCGGATCTATGATTTTGGATCAGGTCCAATTTTTGGCCCAAGCCCAAATGATTTCCAGAAATTCCCCTTATGTCCCGAAATGTTCCAAAATTTCAAACGTAGAATTTCGATTCGTTTTAACTCCAAATTGAACGAATGAGATATCAAAATGATCGACATTAAAAATGTCATCCACTGGAATATGACATAATCACATTCAAACCTTTTTTTTTTTTTTGGGGGTTTGAATCTTGTAAAAACATAACGCAAACCCCCACTTTTTCTTTTTTTTTTTTTTTTTTTTTTTTAAAGGAAGTTTATTTATTTACAAATTATATATACAAATGTACAAAGGGAGATGAACGTGTTAACAACACCGGATTTCAAGAAGAAAATCATTACTGTAATATGAGGCAACTATCATGTCGGCTCTGGGGCGAACCCAATCCAGCCAGACTGTGGCTTAACCTTTATGTTTTGGGGGCCTAAGGTTCAGGACGGTACCATCCCTGACCAATGTGCAATGGTCTAATAATAATATTATCCTTAGTACATATGGTATAGCCTCAAACCGCCCCGAACTGTCATCAAATAGAAAACTATTCGGGGTTGGCCTGGTGAAATCTATTGCCCGTACGAACGAGGGACCATCCGATGTTGCATATCACGACTCTCTTTGTGCACAACACTTAGTGCAAAGGTGAAAATAAAAGACACGAGTATAAACAAGTTGACTCTTTTAACGTCAGATCCTCAAGACGAATGTGAGTCTTTTAACGTCAGATCCTCAAGACAAATCCCAACCTGTGGGAGCAACAGAACGACGACGAAGTTTATCCTGCTGAGCTGGTGTCAGACAATAATATACCTTATACCGGCTCATATCGGATAGTAGATCAAGACACGGGACGAGAAAGGTGTTTGACAATTCATACACCACCCCATCCTTTTAAGCCCGTTAAACTACGAAAGCAAAAGTACTACGACCATTACCTATTCGAGATGGGTGATATTTACACCAAATGATGAGCTGAAGTTCGCGAGGAAGAGAATAGAAAAGGGAAGATAAGGAAGGAGTTGAAATTTTTGGTACCCATTGTTTACCAGAAGGCACGTTTGCTTGATTAACAGAAGACATTTATACTCAGTTTTGAAGTAGAGTTTTTGTGGACTAAGGTTCTGGCACTTGCAACCACGTACACACTCTAGGGATTTTTAGAAAAGAAAATAGAAGAGGGCCCGACTACCCTAATGGCATACTTTCCCTGTTTATATCACATGGAAAGAAGTACACCAGTGAATCTATTAGTCTGTGTAGACTGGATCTTTGAGAAGAGTCTCTTCGATATCTGGAGAGCGCAACTCATGATAATTTTACGCATTGGCCATTTACTTGAAATTCGCTTTCATCATTTACGTTTTTCAAAGATATAGCCCGATAAAGGGTGACAGCAGAGACAATGAAAGGACCAGACCATCGAGTTTTTAATTTTCCTAGAAAAATGTGTAATCTTGAGTTGTACAACAAAACTTTTTGACCAACTTTGAAATCTTTTCTCAATATGTGCTTGTCATGCACTCTTTTCATGTTGGCTTTATAAGATTTCGAGAGATCATAGGCATCACTCCGAATTTCCTCGACCTCATTTAACTGCAAATTTCTCTTTGCGCCTGCCACATTAGTATTATAATTGAGGCTTTTGATGGCTTATAGAGCACGATGCTCAAGTTCAACCGGCAGGTGACAAGGTTTTCCAAAAACGAGGCGATAAGGAGACATCCCTATAGGTGTCTTAAAAGCTGTTTTGTATGCCCACAAGGCATCAGATAATCGTAGAGACCAGTCTTTTCTAGATTAATTAACAGTTTTTTCCAAAATGGATTTGATCTCTCTATTAGAGACTTCTACTTGGTCACTGGTTTGAGGATGATACAGAGTTGCCACTTTGTGCGTGACTCCATATTTCTTTACTAATGATTCAAAAAATTTATTACAGAAATGTTTTCCCCCATCACTAATTATAGCTTTTGGAACACCAAATCGAGAGAAAATATTTTCTTTTACGAACAAAACGACCGTTTTATGATCATTAGCACGACATGCCAATGCCTCAATCCATTTTGACACGTAGTCAACTGCTACCATTATGTAAAGGAAACCATGAGAATTTGGAAAGGGACTCATGAAGTCGATGCCCCATAAATCAAAGATTTCCACAATTAAAATGGGATTTAAGGGCATCATATTGCGTTGAGTAATGTGTCCTAGCTGCTGGCAGCGGTTGCATGCTTTGTAATGCTCATGTGCATCTCTAAATAGTGTTGGCCAATAAAATCCACATTGTAGAACCTTGGCCGTTGTTTTCTTACCACTAAAATGACCACGACAAAATTGTTCATGGCAGAAGGATAACACGGCAGTGCGTTCCCAGTCTGGAATGCAACGACGGATTAGTTGGTCGGAACAATACTTGAAGAGGTAGGGATCATCCTAGAAATAAAATTTCACAGTAGATAAGAACTTTTTTCAGTCATTACGAGACCAAGATGAAGGGACTTCCTCGGTAACTAAGTAATTTACTATATCAGCGTACCAGGGGGACGAAAAAATGGAATATAAGTGTTCATCCGGAAAGGAATCACAGATAGATTCTGTATCAGTATCAACATTCACTGACAAGTCTTGATAAATGGTCTGCAACCACATTTTTGCAACCTTTTTTATCTCTAATTTCTATAGTAAACTCTTGCAAAAGGAGAATCCATCGGATCAACCTCTGTTTTGCATATTTTTTCGCTAATAGGTAACGAAGCGCCGCATGGTCAGTGTAGATAATTGTGGAAGAACCCACTAGGTAAGGACGAAACTTATCCAAGGCATATACAACGGCGAGAAACTCTTTCTCAGTGGTTGTATAGTTACGTTGAGCTTCATTAAGGGTTTTACTCACGTAGTAAATGACAATTGGCTTATCTTCTCAGTGTTGCCTTAGTACAGCTCCAATAGCATAGTCACTCACGTCACACATTAATTCAAAAGGTTTAGACCAATCAGGTGGTTAAATTATGGGAGCGGTAGTTAAGGCAGATTTTAAAGTTTCAAAAGCTTGTTTGCAATTGAAACTGAAGTCAAAAACGGCATCTTTAAGCAAGAGATTGTTTAAAGGTCGAGCAAACTTTGAGAAATCTTGAATAAATCTTCTATAGAAACCTGCGTGTCCTAAAAATGCGCGAATGTCACGAACTGTTTTTGGTATAGGAAGTGAAGAAATTTTTTCTATCTTAGCTTTGTCGACTTCGATTCCGTCTTTTAAAACGATATGTCCTAAAACTATTCCTTATTTAACCATGAAATAGCATTTTTCCCAATTAAGAACAAGGTTTTTATTGACAACGTGTAAAGACCTTTTCAAGATTTGATAGACAGTTATCGAAAGAATCTCCATATATTGAGAAGTCGTCCATGAATACTTCTATAAAACATTCAACCATATCACTGAAAATGTGAAGCATGCAGCGTTGGAAAGTACCAGGTGCATTGCAAAGGCCGAAAGGCATTCGTTTATATGCAAATGTACCAAAAGGACAGGTGAACGTAGTCTTTTCTTGATCAGCAGGATCTATGACTATCTGAAAATATCCTGAATAACTATCAAGAAAACAGTAATACGCATGACCGGCTAACCGTTCAAGCATCTGATCGATGAAGGACAATGGAAAGTGATCCTTACGAGTTACTGCATTAAGTTTGCGATAGTCAATGCATATTCGCCATTTCATTGGAATACGAGCGGAGATGCATTCATCTTTATCATTGCGCACAACTGTAATGCCAGATTTCTTTGGAACAACATGTACTGGACTCACCCAAATACTATCAGATATAGGGTAAATAATACCTGCATCAAGTAATCTTAAAACTTCCTCCCGTACCACATCTTTCATGGTTGGGTTTAGACGACGCTGCGGTTCATGCGACGTCTTAGCATTTTCTTCAAGATGTATGCGATGGGTGCATACATTAGGGCCAATGCCCTTAATGTCATCGAGGGACCATCCAATAAGAGAACGATGTTGTTGAATGACATCTATTAAACGAGATTCTTGATCATCAGTCAATTGAGATGATATAATAATTGGATGACTACTATTTTAATTCCGAAGGAAGAGGTTTTAAGTTAGGGGCGGGTGGAGTGGGTATTAAAGATTCTTGAGGAAAATCGTCTTCCATAAAGTAAACAGATTGATGTTCCTCCAAATCGCTGGACCTCACGGTCGTAGGGTCAAATAATGGTATTGACTCTAATAATTCGTTTACTTCTTGTGTATAATCATCGTCCTCAAATTCAGAATCGCTAAAGGAAAGAAATTGGTATACTTCATCTTCAGGAAAAGTGTTTGTTAAATACTCTTGCACAATGTTATCAACCCTGTTCACCTCACCATCAATGTCAAGCTCTGGAATTTGTTTCATCATCTTGAACACTTTTACCTCGACCGAAAGATTTCCGAAGGACATGGTCATGGAACCATCCCTACAGTTAATAAGAGCATTAGCAGTTGCTAGGAACGGACGTCCTAAGATGATAGGAATGGAATCACATGCAACTTCAGTATCCAAAATAACAAAGTCGACAGGATAGAAAAAATATTGGACTTTTACAAGGACGTTTTC
Organism: Coptis chinensis; assembly: GCF_015680905.1. Taxonomy (NCBI): domain Eukaryota; kingdom Viridiplantae; phylum Streptophyta; class Magnoliopsida; order Ranunculales; family Ranunculaceae; genus Coptis; species Coptis chinensis. The sequence goes on along the minus strand of NC_141462.1, from coordinate 40,298,199 downwards.
CACAATTCCTTTTAGATACTTAATGGAACGATCGGCTAACTGTAGAGTCATGGTGGTGGCTTTCAGCTCATGAAGACCTAGTTGTTTAAATAAGTAATATGGAAGTAAGTTCACACTAGCTCCTAGGTCTAGTAGTGCAGTAGCCGTATATTTGTTACCTAAGGTGCATGGAACCGTTGGTCTACCAGGGTCCTTGTATTTGACTATACCATTGTGTTCGGTGATGGATGGAAACTGTTCGATGAGGAACGCTTGTTGAGGAACATTAGTTCTCCTTTTTGTGGTGCACATATTTTTCAAAAATTTTGCATGTTTTGGCAATAGCTTTAAGGCGTCGAGAAAAGGTAAGTTGATTGTCAAATTCTGAAAAGTCTCTCGGATTTCAGCAAAATTCTCATCAGATTTATTCTTTGCCAAGCGTGCCCGAAACGTTGCCTTAGGGCGGAATTTGGCAAAGGGGTCCGCTTGTTTCCTAAATTCTGAGATGTTGACTTTGTTGTATTTGGTGAATCCTTCATAGGTTCATTATTGGAAATAGATTCATTTGAACCGTCGGATTCCTTTGGTTGATCATCTGGCATATGTATTTGATTGTCTACAGTTTTTTCCAGATCGAAGAGTAGTGATTGCGTGCACCTCACCTTGGTTGGGAGTACTTGTACCCGGTGCATTGGTGAGTTCAAAGGAAGTGTTTGCCGGCTTAGGGTTTGGAATTGCTTATCCAGGAAACACGCCTTTCTGACTCTTTTCTTGCGCCAATTGTTGAAGTGATTGTTGGATAGACGTTAAAATTTGAGATTGTTGGTTCATGTAAGCTAAGAAAGTCTCACTTGTCCTATCCGTAATGAGTGGCGCAGGTTGTGCAACAAGTACTAGATCATGATTATTGCTGAGAAGTTGTTGATTATAGTTGGCATTTGGATTGGCTGGAACAAGGCTACGGTTGGTTTGATAGTTAGCATCCGAAGTATTTTGAAATTGATTCTGACTTTGTTGGTATTGTTGATTATTGCCTTGGTGGTATGGAATAAAGTTGTTGGTTGGTCGAACAGGTGGATTAGTGAAACCTGGAGGAGCCCCCAGCTGTTGGTCATTCTGGCGCCAAGCGAAATTCGGATGCTGTCGCCAAGGTGCATTAGGAATGTTGAATGCACATGCCTCTTCTGATGGTTGAGAAGGGGAGGCATATAACAAGGAACAATAAGCATCAGGATGGTCAGGACTGAGACAAATAACACATGGGGATGTGTCAACGTTCATGACCTATTTTGGGAGTTGATCGTTTACTTGAACTGCAAGGGCATCTACTTTTTTAGTTAGGGATTCTATCAAATTTTTTAATTTGGGATCGAAAAATAGATGTAGCCTTTGTTACAGTATCCTTTGATGATCTAGGCGCCCACCGGTGTTACCCCAGTATGTACCTTTTTTCGCTTGTTTTTCAAGAAAAGTATATGCTTCAGTAGCTCCTTTGTCCATGAAGCAACCGCCATTCATTATATCAAGAGTTTCTTTTTTATGATCAGAAAGTCCATTAAAGAAGGAACGAATAAGGACGGCTTTGTCTAGTTGGTGATGAAGACATTCTAAAAGAAGATCAGTAAAGCGACTCCATGCTTCCGTAAACGATTCATGAGGATTTTGACGAAAGAATTGAATTTTCTGAAGCATTTCAGTAGTTTTCTTTTGAGTGTAAAATTGAAGCATGAAAGCTTGAACAAGTTTGTTCCATGTGTCTATGGATTGTGGCTGTTATCCTGCAAGCTAAATTGACGCTTTTTCTGCTAAGGTGAATGGAAATAGCCGAAGCAAGAGTTGTTCCTTAAAGACAGCTGGATGGTGAAATGTTGTGGCCACTTGTTGAAGCCTACGAAGATGATTGTACGGTTTTTCGTGATCCAAACCATGATACACAGGTAACAAACTAAAAACATTTGGTGGGATATGAAAATCACCGACAATGTCCTCAAGTTTGATGCAGGAAGAAGGTCCTTCCTGTAATGCAGTATAGAAGTCCGACAGGGGCTTCTCAGCTAGTGGAGGATCATCAGCCATAACTGCAAAAGTTAATGGCGACGAAAGAACTTGATGAAGGTAATTAACAGAAGGAAAATAATTTTTAGGTGATAACTTACGCAGTTGCTTATCGTATTTTTTTCGACGATAGGTATGTTCAAATTCTTTAGTGGAACCAGACCTTAATCTCATGCAAGCATAAAATTAGATCTAATTGACAGAAGGAACTTATTATTACTTGAATTTTATGATTCTCTTAAAGATTTTGGAGTTGAACAACGTAGGCCTAAGCTGCTGCTAATGTAGCAGTGAAGCGAGGAATACGTATATATAAACCAACGGCCAGGTTACAAAGAGATATGAGGGGAGCTTTTCCGTGCAAGCACGGTTCTAATTAAGTAACCTCAATCTTTCAAGTTTCCTAGACACCGTTGGAATATGATTAAGATTTATGGAATTAAAATTTATGCAAAGTCGTTCTTAATTATTATTATTATTATTATTATTTTTTTTATTTATTTTTTTTTAAAGATTTATGCAAGGGTGAAATTACAAGCATTCAAATACGATCTACTCATACGATACTAGATGCAGTAGCATGTGAAGATACTCTACTCATACGTATAGCTATACGAATAGGCAAGGTTGTATCATCAATAAATACTTCCATACGTACATGCAAATATACATCAGTAATACGTATATGTACGCTAATTTGTAGATCGATATTACGTAGACGTATATCAACAGTAACATGCAAATTTGAATCACTCATACATATCTAAATACAGTAGCATGCAAATATAGTATACGTACGCATATAAATACGACAATGTTAAAACTAAACATGCAACGTATTATACATAAACTAAAATACGACTCTTGTATTGCATAATAAATCGATTTCGGCAATACTCATTGAGATTGCGAGTGTCATATAGAGAGCAGCTTCACCCCGTAGGGTTTAGAAACAACTTACCCAACTCAGATTTTAACCCTCGTTGGAATATTTTCCTCTTTCTTGACAAAATCGAAGTATTATACAAGACGTGTACTTATATGTAGAGAAATACTAAACATGCAACAATAGACACTTATACGTATAAAGACAGATAACCATGCAAAACAGTACTACTTATATGTATATATACATTAAGATGCAATTCATGCCCAATTAATCGTATATAAATATTTACAAGTATATGAACATGATTCATGCATATTTCTAGGCTAACACGTAAATAATAATCCATAAACTAGCACATAATAACTACGTACATGGCATTCATGCAAAAACAGTAAAAATTTGGAACCTGTTGCTTCCCGCAAGTCGGCCAAAGAAATGAAACAGACATTTCAATCCGTCGACGTAATTAATCCCAAAAGATATTCAAATTTTTTTTTTCACAGTTCCAGAGAGTTAAGCCTCGATATGGATCAGGATTTATCGATGGATCTTTGGAGGTAGAAACGTAGCGACAAAGAGAAAATACACCCGCGGACGCTGGTTACAATTCCATGGACGCTGAAGTCCAAGATCACAAGACGCAGCGTCTATATTATGCCACAATGAGTTCAAATTTTCACAGCAACCTTAGAATCTTGTGTAGTTTACTTTCCCAGTCCTAACTTTTTGTCCCTGGAAGTACAACAAAAAATTCGAGAGAGGTCAGGTCTTTTGCGAGACAAAAATAACGAAAATAAAACAAAAACGAAAAAAAGAAACGAAAAGGAAAGAAGGATGAGAGTGGGGGTTCCCCTTGGAGCAATTTCCAGTCTGTAGCACAAGCCCTTAGTCTTTAGAATGGCAGCGGCGCCATTTTGATACTCAAATTTTTGCCTTTTGCTTTGTTAGATATTTGAATCTCTTCTTTGGTGAAAGTGCGAATTCAAAGATTTTCTTTATTCATGATCTTCGTATTCATATAGTTTGGAGTAAGGATTCGAACCAACCTAAATTCTATGACCACTTACAACTTGGTTTTTACTCTTTTAGGGAACTAGTGAGTAAGTTTAAATATGATTATATTAATACTAAATATTTGGTTTCTTTACTACACAAAAATTAAAAACATTAAGTTACGAAATCATGCAACTAAGACACAATAAAATTTTACTAAAACAAAAGCAGAGAGTTAATTCTCCTCATGTGAAGATTACTTTTGTTATTTGATTTTTATAAGTGCATTAAAATCTTCCTAGAACTCATAGACAAGTTCTACTAAAAGAAAACTTGATCCATAACAAATATGACTCATCTCTAAGCTCATACATGCTAGCATGTGGAACCAAGCAATGACTTATTTCTAAGCTCATCACTTGATCCCTAACTAGACTTTACACCAACTATCATTTTGAGATAGGATGTAGGCCTAGTTATTCTTCCTAAACACCTACTAAACCAAATAACAAGACTTTTCCCTCACATGAGTGTTATTAACTCCCTACAAAGGGAAGGTTTAGCTCATGATCCTTGGGCTAAAACTAAAACAAGTGTGGAATGTAAAAAGAGAGAGAGAGAACAAAAAGAAGAAACTATCTATTTATAAACTCACTTGCATGAAGAAGTGAGAATTTTTCAAGAGGAACACAAGGTTTGCTCCATTAAAACTATTACAAGTTTTTTTTTCCAAAGCCAAAAACTAAAAAAATACTAAAGCTAAGGAACTAAAATAATACATGGTAAAATAAAAGAAGTCAAGGGAGTAAATGGATTGTCCCCCCTTGTTTTGTTTTCTTCTCCATTTGAGAGAAATCTCATTTCCTCCCACATGAAACACCAAACCACATTTACTTCATTTTTATCCACCACATTAAAACAAAGTGACACCTTCATTTTTTTTTTCACTATTAACACCTAATCTAATTAATTATATGCAAGGTGTCAACTTTGCACCAATAATTTGGTATTTTTGTCTTGACATGCTCCATGATTAATGACTCATCAAATCTTGCGGGCCCGTATAGTGGGTCCACGTGCAGTCTAGTGGCGGTTCGGTCTTTTGGTAATTTTACAACTTCCCGCATATACGTAGAGTTCATCGCTTTGATTGTCTGAGCAGCTCACTTGTCGCATTCGGAGTCCTTGTTCAAGAGGTAGGAGTTCGGAAATTTGATACTTCTGTGCGGATTTGTTGGGCTTTACATGGCTGATTTGAAAGAATTCATATATCGCCGTTCCCTCGCTTTAACTTAAGTTTAACCAATATTTTCGTGTTTTCGCGCGAACCCCGAAAAGCATACGAAAATATATTTATTTCATGATTATTAAACACATAATTAACCAAATTTATATATCTCAATGGAGTTTCATATTACAGTTTTGGGTGCTTATCAGTCAGCCCGAAAATGTCCTTATAGTGAAATTATTAGTGATAGATGCTGATCTCAATCCGTTTTTGTCATAAAACCGTAATTATTGGTCAACTATGCCTAAAACCAAAATTATTGGTCAAATTTATGTGTTTGGCCAAAATTTGTGTTACGTACCAAACAGAAAATACACTACCAGCCCTCTTATACATTGTACAGGCTTCCTTACAACCACGTCAGTGTACACAAACAAACTATCGAACAATGAAAAACACAGCATACAATTACATATATTCACTGATTTACATGCAGTAGAAAGTACGAAGAAATAAGATCTAAGAACACAACTTATTTTAACCACGTATAGTCATCTGATTAGCCATTCGGTTGCACTTTTAAACATAATATAGGTTCATTCGTTCAGTCAAGTATAAACCTTTGTTGTCAATTGGCTGAATGAGCCATATTCACCCGTTCAATACTTACTAATGTCTGACCTCTAAAATCTAGTAACTCACCTTTTTTCAATTTGTTCTCACCACTCACTTCATGTGCTCAGAGTGGTAAGTTACTAGAAATGAAAATGGAAGAAATGAAAATCAGTTGATATGAAAAATAGGTCTCAGTGATGTTCATGGTTTTACCAAATCAGTTGATTTCTGAATTAGCCGTTTATATCGTTAACAAAATTTAGCATGCACGAATTTTCTGGTTCTATGAAGTAAAAAACGCCAACACTAACCAAATTTGACAAAGCGACTAAGCTGTAACTTTTGTCTACGACTCAAATGTCTCATACTCTCATTCTTCTCTCAAATTTCTGCTCTTTATATACAGTGCTAATATTCACACCCAATATTACATTGAAATGGTCTTTACATACCAAATTACTTTTGGAAGAAAAAACATATAGAAGTACCAAAGCCTAAAAACTTTTCACTACTCCCTTCAGCGCTGTACAACTTTTGAAAACATTACTCTGTACATAGGAGCCCCGCGATCTATCACATGTTGTTCCCAATCCGATCGAACACCATAAGGATTATCTCTAAGCCAACCATCGTGATCAACTTTGAAACCATCTTCATTGTTTACAATTGCAAGTTTATTCTTGCCATACATTATAAAGTCTTCCCTCATTGTACAGGCAACTGTTTCCACATCAGATTGAAGAAAAACCTGTTGAGTTCAAAGTGACAACTCCGATAAGTCATTTTTATGTTTAGGTTGAAAACTGCAGTGCAGTATCTATCAGTTGGTACTCTTTTTTATATCCATCACCATGTTCAGTGATTGAAGGTGGACAGCTAGTCTAACAATAGCAATAGGCAATAAATACCTTCCCATTGATTTTAAGGAGATCCACTATTGCTTCAACAAGTGCCCTCTGCAACATTCTCCATCTATTCTCTGGTTTGTTGAAATCGGGGTTTGGACACTGTGGAGAATGATATTTTAGTCTATGCAAGCATATATTTTTAAAATACTCATGTACATCACTGCAGAACAACAAAAATACAGTTCCCAACTAAAGCACGGAGTTTGAAACATTATAGGACAACTGAGTGTAGAAAAAATTATAAGGATGTATTACTCCCATACAAATAAAAATAGGGTTAACTAGTATTATTACCCCAACTAAAGACGGAGTTTGAAACATTATAGGACAACTGAGTGTAGAAAAAATTATAAGGATGTATTACTCCCATACAAATAAAAATAGGGGTATTACCCCCCAAAGATGAGCCAATTAGGATTTAACTAGATGGGAAATTAGGGTCTAAAAACAATTGTCAAACAATTGAAAATTACACAAATGCCCTTATTGTTTTCAAAAAGAAAATATTCAATTTTAATTAGGTGGGGGCATTTATGTCATTTTCAGTTGTTTGACTTGAAAGTTAACGGTCAAACCAAGTTGACCGTGTGTTTAGGGAGAAGACCCTAATTTCCCATCTAGAGGGGGGGTAACACTAGTTCACCCATAAAAATATGATAAGTGCCAAAAAACCTAATATAGCTAAAAAATTGCAAATTTTCCTCGTTGAGGGAGTAACATAACAAAATGGTAGATAAGACTTTAGGCATGCAAGATAACTGATAAGAATGAGAAAAAGGAGGAACCAGGAAGGAGGTCTTGATATTAAAATATGAAGACCACTAAAACCAAGACTAAACAACAGCGTTCTTGTTAAACTTGAAAGAAATGAATAGTTGCAGGCAAATCCAGTTTTTCCTAGTACAAGTGTACAACAACCTTCATCATCAGCAAGGAACACGTATGAAGCGCAAGTGGAGGAATACAAAAATTTGCCCAGGATTTTTTATTTCATATTGACATGTAGCTAAACAAGTATATATATATAAAAACGTCGTAACTTCCCTTCGAATAAAAATTAGGCTCGTGAGGTGCTATTGCCAACAGAAGCTTTTACTGTAAGACACAAAATACATTGCGGGACATTCCAGAACCTCCCTTTCATTTAAAGGTTTAAACATAACAAAAAAAAGAAGAATTTTATTAGGTGCCATTTTTATTTTTATTTTTTGGATATTCAGTACACACAAAATTTTGCAATTGAAACAGACTTCATTAATAAAGCACTGAAGGGCTGACGGAGGGATGCTGGCTAGAATCAAAAGTCTGATGATTCATACAGTTCATAATGAACACATGATGTATGTCCAAAAGAAAAAAGGTTTATTTGTTTTAATTTGTCAGATATCTTGAGCAGAATACAAGATTTTGATAACCTTCAGTGTATTTCATCTTAATAAGAAAAGTTTATATTAACACTAGCATAGATGAGTCCATATTGGCATCATCTATGCCTTATCTGAAATATTAGTTTTTCTGACATTTTCATCTTCCAAACATTTAGAGAAAAAAGCCAATGAAAGTACAGAAAGTTCTATATACGAAGATATCGACAGGGTAATGTCAATAGATGCATCTTTTGGGATTAAGAGACAGAAATTAGATAATTTAGAACCAAGCAACCAACAGAGAAAAAATAATAAGATTGATCACTTTGTACCTGTATCAAAACCAGAATCAGTTCTCCAGGGTAGCTAGAAACTATGGATCGGAATGTTGAAGTTGCATTGGTTGCTATGAAGAATCTAGGTCCAACCCAAGCACAGAAAGAGCGATTAATTAGAGAAAGTAAAACAATCACTTGTAACATGGAGAGGACTAAAATAGATTATAAATTCATAACAAACACCAATGAAGGATTTGCAAGACATTATCAACGTTTTTCGCAATATAAAGGTTTAAATCATGTTAACTTGGGTAAATAACTAAATACATGAAGAATTTGATAAAACATTGAATAGGACAATAATGGGCACCAAAATACTCCATGAGAAAAGACACTGAATCACAATATGGTTGACTGTAACATTAGCCACCGCATAGGAAACACAATTTTCCCAAAATTTACTCCTCAAGATGGCAGCACACCACGTACCTAACACCTTACTAATGAAGTTGGAAACAACATACTGGACTTTGGAAGGAACGGGTAAGGAAAAGAGGAGACGAGATAACCTACCAGACTAGAAGACACTTCAGCAAAATGGATTTTTAGGATATTTAACTGAACGAAAGCCTTTGAGGATTCAACCTAATGGCCTCTGCTCTTCTCGAACAGGGAATAATCATTGCAATGAAGGAGACTGCGAGAGAAGAAACAACTCATCAATTGACCTTTTACAAATCCAAAATGGCATAACCAAATGATTGTTTAGCCAACGATGGATTCCTAGCCAGGAACGGATGGAATGGATCGAGGAACTAAGGACAATTCCAACACCAGCAGCGACTCCCACTGAAGCAATTGTAGCTGCACTGGCACCTACTGATTTTACTGCTACCATACATTTTACTTCTTTTTAAAAAATCAGTTTAATTCTTTCTCACTTTCTCAGTAAAAGCAAAGTGAAACTGATGTAGATTGTTAGCTTGTTGTTTTGAAGACATAGGCGTGTGCCCATGTTTTCTTCTCATATTATAGGCGTGCGCCTATAGCTCAAGTCCAATCCCAATGGGTCGAGAGTCCATTAGTTTAGTTATTCTATTTTGGTTGTTGCCCACGTGGCATGTTACTATTGGTCTATTGTTTTTAGGGTTGTTATAAATAAGGGCTTATGGTTAGGGTTTCATTCAGTTGTTTAGCAGTTTTTGTGTTTAGGAATTATTGAATGAGATTTAATAAAAGGCGAGACTTTTAGGGCTTTGCGATGTGTAGTTTTTGATTAAGTGTTGTTTCTACTGTTTCAATCTACATTATTTGGTATTGGAGCAGGTTGATTTTTGGGAGATTTGTGCAGAAAACGCTGTTCACCCGGGGTTACTGTTCACCGTGAATCGTTCTTGAGAAAAAAAAAAATTCAATTTTTATTCTTGTAGATTAAGATATGTCTACATCCTCAAAGATGAAGAATTCATTGAGAATTCATAGATTCATATTAACTCCTAGAGTTCGGTTTGCTCGATTAGAAAAGTGGAAAGAAGCGTTAATGCAAAACAGGTTGGATCAATTAGAAGAAGCGACTATTTGACTTAGAGAGGGGTTGGTGGAGCTTCTATAGCCCAACATAAAGCACAGGTTGTTGTCGATGGCAACAAGGAGAAGGAAAGAACTTATGAAGCCGTTGTGTCATGTCCTGAGCATGATCATAAAAACACACTGCAGGTTCATTACCTTCCTTCGCAACAAAGACGTCCTGTTGACCAGATCTATAAAGGTCTTGTTCATCCAATTCAGCAAGCACAAAATGGTGGTTATATTGATCCTTTTCTATCCCATTTTGAGAAGGATTTTGCTCGCAACCACAAAACACTTCAACACCTACTTCGTGACTTCTAGTATTCGTTGTGTTTCAAGAAAGGAGTACTAACAGCATTGTGGTGCCATGTTATTTGTTTGAGCTAATATTTAGGTAAAATTCAAGGTCGAATTCTTAAGAACCACGGGAGGGTGACGTATACGACTATGAAAAGCTTTTGTATACTGGTAGATTTGATTTTCACAAGCTTGTGGACAAGCTTCTTCAACCTGGAGAGAGTGATGTAGATTGTTAGCTCATTGTTTTGAAGACATAGGCGAGTGCCCATGTTTTCTTATATTATAGGCGTGCGCCTATAGCTCAAGTCCAAGCCCAATGGGTCGAGAGTAGTGCAAGTGGATATCCAAATATTCGAATCCGATTCGAATTCGTATTTGAAAAATCAGATATTATCCGAAAATTTCGGATTCGGATAATTTTTATGTCAACTTTGGTTTCGATATGGATTAGGATCGCCATATCCGCGATCGATAATATTCGATCTGATTTAAAAAATTAATAGTTATTATATATAATTAATTTATTCATTTTTTATTGTATAAAATATTATATAAAATCATAAACTAATAATATAAAACTATAATAACAAAATAATAATAATAAATAACAAATATATATATTTATACTAGTTTTTATAGCAATAAAATGAATTATTCAAAACAAATAAAATTTTAATTAATTTATCGAATTCCGATAAATTTTTTAAAATTTTGTTGGATTCAGATATCGGTATAAATTTTCGGATTCGGATACGCCCTTATCCGTTTGCAGCCCTAGTCGAGAGTCCACTAGTTTAGTTATTCTATTTTGGTTGTTGCCCACGTGGTGTGTTACTATTGGTCTATTGTTTTTAGGGTTGACATAAATAAAAGCTTATAGTTAAGGTTTCAGTCAATTGTTTAGTTGTTTTTGTGTTCATGAATTATTGAGTGAAATTTAATAAAAGGTAAGACTTTTAAGGGTTTTGCAAAGTGTAGATTTTGATTAAGTGTTGTTTTCGCCGCTTCAATCTACATTAGAAACTGCCAAAAAGAGAGTTCTCTTAAAGCTTCCCAAATTTGTTAGATAAACAATAAAAATTTAATAAAAAACATTTAGGAACAAGTGCTTTATGGGGGAAAAATGGTATTCTGTAAGGCTGTGGAGCATCACATGAATCTAATCAAGTACAACAGAATTAAAGCAAAAAAGGTTTCTCTGAATTGTCTCAAGTAATGCCCTAACTTCCCCGTTCCAACATTTTTATCCACTTATTAATGCACTAAGAATATAACAAGTACAAGTAGGCAAACACATGCACCTGTTCTTTGGTCCAGATTGATTAACAGTGTCTAGACAACGCCCTACAAGCTGCACATCAGTACAAACATCTAGCAATTAATATGCCAAACCAAGCAAACAAGGAACAAGAATGCAAGACAAACATATACCTTTTTATTGCTATCCAGTCCAAGGAAATTTAGTTCTTTCTGCCTTCTAGACATTTCCAAGAGAAACAAGCCATTTCCTGCTTATAGTCATCCAGATTGTCAGAAATGGAGTAAAAATTTTCTTCTCCTATTCTATATTAGTACTTAAAAACTGAAAAGAAGATAGTTCAGAACTGCAGCTTTGAAAAGCCTAAAATTTAGATTATAACAAAAACTTTCCCCGAAATTCTTGTGACCAATTAATGAGTCGGGTTCGTCCATATAACTCTATCTTATTTCATAACTTCTCTAAATTTCTGTTCTTCTCTTAGTTTAATTCTATCATACATTATTGGAAATAGTTTGAGTTGGAGTCTTGGAGACAGACATTCAGATCTGTGAAATAAATACCCTTTTTCTTTATCGGTCTGTCAATTAAACACCTTTACCTTGTAGACTCTTGTTCCTAGAAATAATGTGTATGTTTCAATTCATGTGGAACACCTTTTCTCTGAATCGGTAGTGTGTAAAAAAAATGTAATACAAGTAATGTAATATTAGTTCTAAATTTTTAATAGTATCAAACATAAGCAGGCCAGTAGGGGATTGACTTATAAGTCTGGGGCGCTCAATCAAATCCACTTTCAATGGAATGGTGACACTTTCTAATGCAGATTAATAATTGGCGGACGCAACAATTAAGTAAAATCCACTTTATAGAAAATATTCAAGAACCCTAAAGGTTGCTCTTTTATTTCTAATTTCTCATAACCTCCTAAACATCAACTCTGACATACACTAAATTAGAATCCCTTTTAACCAAAGAAAATTACTAATATGCCCTGTGTAGATAATATCTAAAATAAAAAACAAAAAACAAAAACAATTAAAATAAAAAGAACGCCTATGCATGTACCAATGTAACCAAGACTACGATGACCACATCACTTACTGTTTATCACTTTTTGAGAACATCACAAGGTGACTATAGATTTTATGAAGATCATTCAAATAATCTAATCCAACTTAAGTATTGAATGAACTTCGTGATTTCTGTACTCAGACATATCACATGTGATTATATTTGTCTTTCTTGATCTTCTTTGTAGTCATGCCATCATGGTCTCCTTTGTACTTAAAAAAGGCCTGGATTGAGAACATGACAAGGTGACTGTATATAGTATACAAAGATTGTTGAATTAATCTAATCCAACTGAAGGAATGAAAATTGTGGTTTCTGTACTTAGACATCACATGTGATTATTGTTAGAGTTCTAAGAGGACATCACCCAAGGGGAATTAAGGACTGGGCTGCAAGCTCCTGACCCGAATATTTTAGGAAGTTTCTATTATTGTAAACTCTTAGTTTTCACATATATACTGAAGTGATACAAGGCCAAAACTAATATGGACGTACCATCTTTTTTCTCTTTTCTCTCCAAACTTCCTCTCCATTAACAACAATACAATTACTATTATATTTGTCTTTCTTGTTCATCTGTGTAGTCATGGTCTTCTTTGTACTTAAAAAAGGCCTCAATAGTAGCTCAGTTTTCTTTCCTGCCTTTTCCATATCGTCCCCTTCTATATATTCTTATATCTATAGTGAGAGAGACTATTTGCATATTAAGAAAAAAAGTCATTGATACAAGACACATATTCAATTTCTCAATTGTTGAGCAAACCAAACAACCAAAGATATATGCTTCTTGTTCCATGACAATATGGCATCTGTGTCCAAATCATGCAACTGCATTATTTATTTATTTATCCTCAACTAAACAAAAATTTACTACAGAAAGATAACAAGAACAATATACCACTTCCAATATCAACTACTAATGGCTGAGTTGGATCATCATAGATTGTATCCCACTCGGTCTCAAAAGGATATGCCTGCACAGAGGAGCTGATGCAAAGTTATAATATGTCAACAATGTGGAAGATATGAAATTGATCAGAATCACTGACATTATAGTATGTCACTGGAAACTCAACTCTCAAATTCTGTCTTAAGATCAGTTTATAAGAAACGAAGGAACACTAAGAATTACTCCGCTAGACATTTGTTAGATCCAAGGACACAAAAAACTCCAGAAAGGACTAGGATAAAGTGAAACTTCTGAAATGTATTTTATTTAAGCAAGATAAACAATTACATAGGGCTCACTCACCTAAATAAGTAGAGGTCATGTGAAATAACTCCTAGCTCTCCAATATGGGACTAAAACCCACAAAGCATAATACTAGGGGTGGCAATGGGTCGTGTTGGGTCAGGTTCGTGTCATGTCATATTCGGGTCGAGTGTTAGGAGAGCAAACCCAAGCCCGACCCAATTACTAATCGTGTCGAGTTTGTCAAACCCAAACCCAACCCGGCTATATAACAGGTGACTTGCTAAGCCAACAGGTCAATTTCAGGTCAGTTTTGGATCGGATTCACAGATAACCTGTATGCAAAATATTTCGTATTTCACGATTTTATTTATCAATATATATATATATATATATATATATCACAGACATGTTTGGATGTAGTGCTCGTGTAACTTGTCCCAAGCTTGTGATTTGAGTGAGCAGTGCAAGCTAGTGGTGTTTGAGTGAGCAATAATCAGATCACAATTGTACATAATGAGCGGAAACAGTAAGTAAGCAGTTGATATAAGAAGGCATCAAATAACTTTCATTCGAATAATCAACAATACAATTATGGCAAGCCAAGGCAACAGTCTTGGTTATATATATATATATATATATATATATATATATATATATATATATATATATATATATATATATATATATATATATATATATATATGTGTGTGTGTATTAATTCTCAAAAACCATCCATAATTCAATTATATATCAATGAAAATTGAATAACGAAACATATTTTTATCGAATGAATCAATATGACGGCTAATCCTTCTCCTTTTAGTCGTTTATTTTAGGTAGTTGGGATAATGAGATCTTAAAAAATAATGAAACTTAACTTAAAACAGGTTATACTGGTCACGGGTTGATGACCCGACCTATTAGACCTGAGAACAAATCGGGTCTACTAACGAATTACTTGGGTTAACATATGTGACCCTAACCCAACCCGTTTATTTGACGGTTCGGCGGGTCAACCTTTAAATGACCCAAAAGCTTTTTTTTCCAACCCAAACCCGCTAATTTCGTATCGGGTTAGTGGGTTATGTATAAAACTGCCACCCCCAGATAATATTGATAAGACTAAAGACTCTAACAATAACATTAAGGCTATGTTTGTTTAGTGGCAAATGGGGGTGGCAAATAAAATTTTCCCACTAAAAGTGGGAAAGTAGAATCCAGCTCCCCCCCTAAACTCTTTTGCTACCCCTTATTTTTCCACTAGGGCAACAATAATTTGCCACCATCTCCTCTCTCTCTTTCACAGCTACAACTCGATCTCTCAAGCCCTAGCTCTCAAGAGGTAATCTCTCGCTCTCCTCTCATCTCTCTCTCTTCATCTGCTCTCCTCTCTCACTTGTCTCTTCATCTCTCTATCTCTCATTCATTAATTTTTCCCACTAAAAATTTTTGCAAACAAACACTGCCAAACTGAAATTTTCCCACTACAAATTAGCCTGGCAAAACTCTAGTGGGAAAATGCTGGCAAATCTAATATTTTCCCACTAGAGGTTTGCCACTAAACAAACACACCCTAAGTGATGCAGAGCATATAAACTAGTTAGCGACAAGTCATAAGCGGGCGCCTATGTTTCCTCAACGACTTATAGGAGGGCGTCTATAGGTCGAGTCAAGCCCACAAGTTGCTTTATGCGCCCTTTTCTTTTAGTTAGTTGTTCGCCATGTGACATATTTCTACTACTTTATTGTTTTCTAGGATTGTTATAAATAATGGGGTTGTATTTAGGGTTCTTTGATAGTTGTTATTTGATAATATTTCAAAAAGAATTAAAGATTTGTTTTGAGTTTTAATTTTTTTTTTAATCGAAGTAGATTGTAATAAATTGAAGCTTCTGTCAGTTTAATTTACATCATTTGGTATCAGAGCGCGAATCGTTCCTGAGCAAAAATTCAATTTTTATTTTTTACTTTTAAGTCAAGAACCAATTTTTTTTCCTTTTTCAATATCAAAATTTTAATTTTTATGCCACATATCAAGAAACCAGAGATAGAACACCTAGGAGAAAATGTTCAGGGTTTGAATGCCCAATTTAAGGCTATGCAAGAATCTATGATGCACAGATATGGGTACAGGAACCGATACGGCGACACTGATATGAGCAGCATTTTCGAAAATCTAGGATATGGGTACGTCTATGGGTACGTCCATAGTTGCAAGTCTATAGGTGTAATGTACACACTTAAAATGATTGCAAAGAAATTTGGGCTTGGAATAAGCAGATGGGCATGCCTTTATGTGCTCCAGTCCTATTAGCAATTAGTTAGTTTTTAAAAGTGGCTCACTCCTATTAGAAATTAGTTGGTTTTAAGAGTGGCCCGGTCATATCAACAATTAGTTTGTTTTAAAAGTGGCCCATATTCTTTGAATAGGCTCATCACTTGAGCCCTTAAGCATGTTAATGCTAGAAACACTAGCAGTCCACCTCCTTCTTCATTAAGCAGCCGCCTCCTTCTTCACTAAGCATCTGGATAATTGAAAAAAACAACAGATCCGGTGAAGTGGAAAGAGAGATCGAAGAAGAAAAAGACAGATCTACCAGTTTTCTTTATCAGTAGTGTTTCAATCTGATAAGTTTTTTCTTTTTCCATACTTTCAATCGAAATTATTAAGCAATTTCAGTGTTTTACATGATTTAAGAACACAGCTGCTTGTTTATTTTCTTCTTTCTTTCCTCTTGCCTCCTATTTCTTCTTTTTCTTTTTACTGTGGGAAAGTATATGTGCCGTATCCAACCCGTATCCCGTATCTGTGTCGGTATCGTACCCGTGTCACACGGTACAAGGCATAAAGTGCCATATTCGTGCATCATAAGCAAGAATCATTAAATGTGATTCTAGCCACCCAACAACAACTTTCTAGGGTTTCTAGAAAAGTTGGTTCGCCTTTACAATAGCAGCCACAAGTGCCACCTCTATTTAATGGCGCCTCCTCAGAGTTTTCAAACACCACCAATATCTCAGCCATTCGGTTATCATCTGGATTTCTATCAACAACAACAGATGATGTATCAGGGTTATTTTCCTTATTATCCGTCTTGGAACCCTAATCAGTATCATAATATTCCTCAATTTGCGCCAAGCCCTAATCTGGGATATGCGGCTCTGTCACTCAGCAAGAATTTTCTTGTCTACAGACAGCTCTTTCTCCGTTACTGCAGGGTCTTGATGTAGTAAGTGCACCCATTGTGGCAACTGTAACAACTTTTCCTCTTTCGACCACCACTACTGCCCCAGTCACTGCTGCAATTCAACAACAAGAAGATATTGTTTTGCTAGAACAGGTTACACAGCAGCACTAAACACCGCGTCCTTTTGATGTCCAGGTTACACAGCAGCACTAAACACCCTACTCCTATCACTCTTGCTCCCAAACTGCAGTTTCGCGCTTTGAGATAAAAATTGCCATGAAATCGCGCTCTATGAATTTCGAAACCGCACTCTGTGATTTTGGTTGCAAAATCATGTTTGAATTACCTTCATAAAAAGTTAAACCTAAGATTTCTTTAGAATTTTAGATTGTTAAGCCAACAAATCTCTTCAAACTAATTTTACCAGTTAAGCCTAGTGAAATTTCAAGCTTTAACAAAGCCCTATTGAAGCTGTAATCTACTTGGACAACCATTTGATAAGTTGAAATTGTAGAAGAAAGATGTTTATTCGACAAGGTGTTTGAGAAAGTGGTTTCGGATTAGATGAGTGGTTTCACAGAGTAGTTTTGGTTTTAGAGAGTGGGTGTCCTGCTTGTAGTCTTATATAGTTTCCATCGTGGGTTTGGGCTTTTGGTTATGGCATCCCTTTGGTTATTGCCTTCCCCCAATTGTAGAGTTTTGTTTGGTAATAACTAATAAGCATGTTCAATCCTAATTGATGTGGGACATCCACGATTTTAAAAATAAGTGCTAGTTACTTAGTTTTCATTATGAAATTCTAAGAAATTTGATGTAGAACTCCTTTTCCTTCTTTTTGCAGTAAAGTTTTATTTAACTAATCCACTTTGAGATAATTTTTGGAAAATATATATAATTTTTATGTGAAATGTGTACATATTTTAGCCACTCCAAAGTTGCTCTAAAACCAGGAGCTTCCCAAGTTAAGCGCTTTCACGCTCTCGCTCAACGATCTGGTGACTAAGGTCCTGTCTGTTCACTTGACTCCTCATCCAGGTATTACAGATATAGCTGCAACAGAACGCCAGAAACTAGTTGAACAGTGGCTCCAACGTGATGAGCTAGTCGAGGATCCTACATTAGTTCGTGAGCTTTTCAATCTTCCACCTGTTATTCCTCCTAAGCGTGGGGGCCGACCTTATTGTGTTGGGTTTACCACAACTCCAACCATTGGAGCGGTTTAGACCTCCTTAGAGACATCAGATTGTTACACAACAAGTGCGACCTGTAGGACACAATCAATACCACGGTGTACAACTAGCTAATGTCGTGCAGGAGGGTCCTTTTCATCAGCTACATTATTTAGGTGTTGGCCATGGTATGGCTCCTAGAGGGCGAGGTAATGGTGGTGCAAATAGAGGAAGGGGAAATTGTCCCCTTCACAATCAGAGTGTTCTCCACCACCATCACTCAGGCGGCATGGTAGTGATATTCTCTCTCTTCTGATAGTGATTCTTTAGATGATAGTGCGCCTACAATTGGTAACCGTGTTCCTCCTTATTTAAATATTGTTGACCGTTTAATTCGTTTGTTAGAAAAAAAAATAATCATGGTGATATTAAGATTAATATACTTGAGTTTGATGGAAAGATGGATGCTGATATGTTTGTGGATTGGTTGAGTACAATGGTATTTTTGGTGCTAAGTGTGTCCGTCTGGTAGCTACAAAATTAGGGGGTTATGCACAAGTCTGGTGGGATGCAGTGTTGGTCTAAGATGTAAAGAGCATCGCATCGCGGAAAGAGTTTGTTCCTAAACATTATGATCTGACTTATTTAATCGTTTGCATATAATTTGAGGCAATATTTGTCTACTGTTCAAGAGTACACTGAGACCTTCAACTTGCTATGCACTCGTCTAAATATGACTGAGGTTGAAGAGTTTAAGGTCTACCGATCTGTCAATGGCTTACAGAAGCGCATTCAAGCTGATTTATTCTTTGTTGATATTCAAACTATGATAGATGTTTTTATTTATGCTTGAAAATCAGAAGATCTCCATAAGTCATCCAGTTCTTCCTCATCTACATCGCTTGCTAGTACTGGGTCTACTTCTGTTAATCCTGTCAGTGCTTTTTCTGCTTCCAAGAATTGTTTTGAGTGTGGTGTTATTGGACGCATTGCTGCTTACTGCCCTAAGAATAAGAAGAAGAAACGTCATATTTTGTTAACAGAAGGTGAAGAAGAGATCGAAGTTGTTGCTGACAAGCCACCTGATCCTATTCTTGATAGCCAATGAAATATTGTCTATTTTCTTAGCTACAAATGCTCTACCATTGTAGTTTGTCGACAAACTCTTTTCAATCTAGCAAGAATAATGCAGAGCATGTGAACTAGTTAGCGACAAGTCATAGGCGGGTGGGCGCCTGTAGGTTGAGTCAAATCCACGGGTTGCTTTATGTGCCATTTTCTTTTAGTTGGTTGTTTGTCATGTGACATATTTCTATTGATTTATCGTTTCCTAGGATTGTTACAAATAACGGGTTTGTAATTATGGTAGTTTGATAGTTGTTTTTTGAGAATATTTCATAAAGAAATAAAAATTTGTTTTGAGTTTTATTTGTTTTGTTTAATTCAAAGTAGATTGTAATAAACATAAGCTTCTGCCAGTTTAATCTACAACACTAAGACTCACGGATGTAGATTAAACCGGCGGAATCTTCAGTATATCACAATCGACTTCTGAATTAAACAAACAAATTGAAGAAGACGTAAAAATCTCTCTTTTATTGAATCTCATAAACTCATAAACATCAACTAACTGAAGAACCATAATTACAAGCCCATTATTTATAACAATCCTAGAAAACAATAAACCAATAGAAATATGTCACATGGCAAACAACTAATTAAAAGAAAATGGCACATAAAGCAACCCGTGGGCTTGACTGAACCTATAAGAGCCCTAAGGAAACATAGGCGCGCCTATGACTTGACAGACATGTTCTTATGCTCTGCATCACTCTCCCCAGGTTTAAAAGAGTTTGTCCACAAATTATAATGGTGAAGCATTTGTAGCTGGGAAAACAAACAATGCTTCATGTTGGAAATCTAGAACAGGATCAGGTAGCTTGTCAGTCACAACTTCGATCTCTTCGTTACCGCTCGCTAACAAAAACTTCTTCTTCTTGGCGGTCGGTGACAATGAATGACTAATAACGCCATTAATCGATAACAAGAAGATTAATGCGAAAGTAGAACCAATACCAATAGATGGAGTAACAGAAAATGGAGAAGAATTGGACGACCTATGGAGATCTAATTTTCTAACATAAATAACTACATCTGCCATAGTTTGAATATCAACAAAGGATAAATCAGCCTGAATGCACTTCTGTAAGCCATTGATAAATCGATGAACTTTAAACTCTTCGGTCTTAGTCATATTGAGACAAGTGCATAGTAGATTGAAGGCTTCAGTGTACTGTTGAACAATAGACAAATGTTGTTTCAAATTATGTAGACAATTAAATAAGTCATGCTCATAATTTTTAGTAACAAGGTCCTTGCCCAATGCCCTCTTCATCTTTAGACCAATGCTACACCAATTTCTTCCCTTTTTGTATGACCTCTCTGGTATTCATCCCACAAAGCACATAACCGCTTAATTTGGTAGCTACCAGGTGAACACACTTAACACCCGAAATACCCTTGTATTAAAATATCTTTTTAATACGATTCAACCAATCCACAAACACATCAACACCCATCTTTCCATCAAACTCAGGTACATCAATCTTAATATCACTATGATTATTTTTTTCTAACAAACGAATTAAACGGTTAATAATATTTAAATTCGGAGGAACACGGTTGCCAGTTGTAGGCGCACTGTCATCTGAAGAATCACTGTCAGAAGAGAGAGAGAATATCATTACCGTGTCACCTAAGTGGTGGTGGAGGAATTTGATCTCACCTAGCTTGCCAAGGGAGAACACATCGATTGTGAGAGGGCGACCTCCCCTTCCTTTATTTGCACCGCCATTACCTCGCCCTCTAGGAGCCATACCATGCCAACACCTAAGTGATGCGGCTGATGAAAAGGACCTTCCTGCACGACATTAGCTGGTTGTACATCGTGGTATTGATTGTGTCCTACAGGTCGCACTTACTGTTGTGCAACAATCTGATGTCTCTAAGGAGGTTTAAACTGCTCCAATGGTTAGAGTTGTGGTAAACCCAACACAGAATTAGGTCGGCCCCCACGCCTAAAAGGAATAACAGTAGAAGATTAAAAGGCGCTCACGAACTAATGTAGGAACCTCGACTGGATGATCACACTAAAGCCACTGTTCAACTAGTTTCTGGCCTTCTGCTGCAGCTGTATCTGTAATTCCTAGATGAGGAGTCAAGTGAATAGACCGAACATCAAAGGGACACGGTGGTTGGTGGTTGGTGGTTGGTGGTTGGTGGTTGGTGCTGTTGTGTAACCTGTTCTAGCAAAACAGTATCTTCTTGTTGTTGAATTGCAGCAATGACTGTGGTAGTAGTGGTGGCTGAAAGAGGAAGAGTGGTTACAGTTGCCACAATAGGCGCACCTACCACATCAAGACTTATGATGCACGGATACGACACTTTATGCCTTGTACTCATGTGACACGGGTACGATACCGACACAGATACGGGTCGGGTACAGCACATATACTTTCCCACAGTAAAAAGAAAAAGAAGAAATAGGAGGAGGCAGGAGGAAAGAAAGAATAAGATAAACAAGCAGTTGTGTTCTTAAATCATGTAAAACACTGAAATTACCTAATAATTTCGATTGAAAGTATGGAGAAAGAAAAAACTTATCTGTTTGAAACACTACTGATGAAGAAAACAGGTAAATTTGTCTTTTTCTTCTTCGATCTCTCTTTTCTCTTCACTGGATCTGTTGTTTTTTCAATTAACTAGATGCTTAGTGAAAAAAGAGGCGGCTGCTTAGTGTAGAAGGAGGTGGGTTGCTAGGGTTTCTAACATTAACATGCTTAAGGGCCTATTCAAAGAATATAGGCCAATTTTAAAGCAAACTAATTGCTAATAGGACCGGGCCACTCTTAAAACTAACTAATTTTTAATAGGAATTGGCCACTTTTAAAACTAACTAATTGCTAATAGGACTGGAGCACATAAAGGCAGGCCCATCTGCTTATTCCAAGCCCAATTTTCTTTGCAATCATTGTAAGTTTTTGTACATTACACCCTATGAAACACCGGCACGGATACACGGACACGACATCATTCAAAAAAGTAGGACACGGATACGTCATGGACGCGTTAAAGGAAAATTATATATATATATGGATACGTCATGAAATTTAACCCTCTCCACTAAGTTTAAATCAAAATATGAAAACTAGTTTTGAACAAGTCTAACTCTAAAAGATTAAACAACAACATACATATCCAAAAATGCAAGCTAATGCCAACGAAAGAAATAACAATTACAGAAGATTCATAACAAATATATATATAAAAACTTAAAAAGGACTTGGCAATCATAAAAAGTGTGCAGTTGTGCATTTTGCCTCTTTCTTCTTATTTCAAGAGTGAAATAAAACCCCTACTAAGTCATGTCTTCTTTTAAGTATCTTAATCATTTTTTTAAAATTTAGAGTAAAATGTAAAAGTGTCCGACACTCCAAATCAAGTATCCGACACAGGTTGGAGGCGTATCGGGGAGTGTCGGTGCCGGATAAGTGTCCGACACGGATACGTTGCCCTAAGAGGAGAGTCCGTGCTTCATAGATTACACCTATAGACTTGCAACTATGGAGGTACCCATAGACGTACCTGAATCCTAGATTTTTGAAATGTCGTATCCTACCCCCGTATACCCGTATCCGTGCATCATAGATGAACCTACGGTAACGGAAGAGGAGCAGTCTATAGACGAGAAAATCTTGTGGACAGAGTGACAGAGGCACATATCCCAGATTAGGGTTTGGCGCCAACTAAGGAACATAATGGTACTAGTTAAGGTTCCAAGGCTGATAATAAGGAGAATAACCTTGATACATCATCTGTTGTTGTTGATAGAAATCTAGATGATAACTAAATGACTGAGATACTGGTGGTGTTTGAAAACTCTGAGGCGCTATTAATGGAGGTGGCACTTGTGACAGTTGTTGTAAAGGCGAACCAACTTCTCTGGAAACCCTAGAACTTTGTTGTTGGGTAGCTAGAATCGCATTAAATGGCATTCAAACCCTGAATGTTTTCTTCTAGGTGTTCCATCGTTGGTTTCTTGATATATGACATAAAAAATTAAAACTTTGATCTTGAAAAAGGAAAAATCGATTCTTGACCTAAAAGTACAAAAAAAGATAAATTGGATTTTTGCTCAGGAATGATTCGCGTTCCCATACCAAACGATGCAAATTAAACTGGCATAAACTTCAGTTTTTCACAATCTACTTTTGAATTAAACAAATCAAATTGAAGAAAACCTAAAAATCTCTCTTTTATTGAATCTCATAAACATCAACTAGCTGAAAAACCATAATTACAAACCCATTACTTATAACAATCCTAGAAAACAATAAACCAATAGAAATATGTCACATGGAAAACAACCAACTAAAAATGTGGGCTTGACTGAACCTATAGGCGCCCGCCTATAATTTATTGAGGAAACATAGACACACGCCTATAACTTGACAGACACGTTCTCATGCTCTGCATCACTTGCACCTCAAGATTCCTACATTCTCAACAAATAATAATATAAATTTTTTTCCTCAAGGCAAACTATTTTCACATTCAGTAGCTAAGAACATAAAAGTCTCAATATGTGAACTTCATGACTCTTGCCATCATAAAACTCCCATGAATAAGGATATACTTCGAGCAAGTTACAAACACTATATTGATACAAGGGGAATGTTTTGGACATGGGTCACTAGCTTTTGCACATCTATACATTTCAAAGATTTCAGTCGTAGACTAAGAATCTAAGAACAACAAATAAAGTGATCGCTCAATAAAAGAATGACGTGGAAGACTTGTGAGATTAAAAAACATTAACAACATGTGCAATCTCATTCCGCAGGTAGCACAAAAACAACATCCAACAGAAGATGATCAGTTGAATTTACAACAAATTGGAACGACAAAACAAGCCATTTATTAAGAGTAAAAACATACTAAAACTACCACAATGAAACAATCAAGTGAAAGGAGAATGCAGTAATGGCGTTTACAAATGCTGGTCCAGGTGTCTAAGAGCCAAACCTAAAAATCTTAATTTTAAGATTATCATGTTAAAGCTAAGCTACATTGAGACAGATACGTGTGTCCGTATCGGACACGGATTCAAATTATCTGACATGGCAAAATAAAAAATTGAGGTATATTACATACAATGTGTCCGTGGTGTGTTCGACACGGACACGTAGATACCTATCCAACAGAGTATTTTTAAAATATGGCGTGTCCATGTAACATAGTTTTAAAGAAAAAGCTAAAAGCAATTGCAAAATGACAGGAAACAACCGCTAGCCTACTCAGATAGTCTACGTTCTACGTGAAAACTATAATAAGAAGAAAAATAAGTAGAGGTTCTAGTGCACCAAATATGAGTATATGGTGACTTGGTGACAATTTTATACTCGTACAAAAAAATATAGATTTACAGATTATGGCATTTTCAAGTTCAGTGGAATGTGCCGACAACTTAATTTTTAACCCCAGGTAAATGAAAGTACTGGCAGAAGTATGATGGCTATTCATTCCAGCGAACGAAAAACTGATGAAAATAACATAATAAATGATACAGTGAGAATTGTATTCTAATCAAATAAGTCCATGCAGACAAAATGTTATATAGCTTTATCCTTTTTTCTGTCTTTCCTCATTTGTCAGGAAATTTGGAAATATTACTTCTATATAAGAAACTGAAAGCGGAACTTAGAAACATACTCGGTCTAAAGCTGCACACCCTGGGAGCACTCTTCCTTTAAGATATTCCCAGACAACTGATGCATTCTCATACAAAGTACAAACAGATGGCCTAGTCATTTCTCTGCATGCAGCGTTTCCAATGACAATTACATCACAGCCGCTTTGACCTAAGTTTTCAAGCATTAATGCCAATTTAAATGCTCGGCAGCAATCAGCTCTTGGCAACGCAAGTTTCAATGGTCCAATCCAGAGGACCTTCTGTAAGACAATAAAGATTACATATCAAGTTTTCACTTCTAGCATGCATTCAAAAGTGAAATCAAGAATTTGTACAAAAACTTGACTCTGGTTCGGAAGGTTATATATCATGCAGAAAAATCATAGTCAAATTACATTGAAAATGGATATGTCAATTAGGGTGTGAAAATTGGATAGGCTATGGAGGCGATGTACATGTAGTTGGACAAAAAATCATATCAATTACGTAGGCTACAACATCGAACCCCGACCACTGATACAAAGACCAGCAGAGGTGATGTTACAGCTCTCAACAGGGCTGGCCTGAGGGAGGAAATTTTTAGGCCCTATTGCACAAAGTTCAACAAATTGGTTCAGGCCAAGCCTAATAAAGGTCATCCAATCCAACACCTGCCTCTGTCTGGCATTTTGATAGCCAATCCCAGGTCTGGCCAAACAATAAGATGGAATCAGGACATCTTGCAGCATCTTATTAACATCCCGCTATATATTGACCATATGCTCACTTTGATCAATTTTAAAGACTGCATTAAAAGCAATGAGGTACATAGCATGAGCTTCACACAAAAAAAACCCAATTCAAAGAATGAATCATCAAAAAAAAGGGTACAATCATACACATAAGTACAATTAATAAAGCTTGACCAGAATATCAAACCAGTACTGAGAAACAAAACAAAAGCTTCTACTTAGACATGGTAATTTTCTGACTAGTTGATCAGTGCTACCAACTAAGTATGGGTAAACTTCTGCAAACTATTAGCATTATTTCTAGGTCACAAGGAAACTCCATTATCCGTCTATGTGAAATAAGAGTAATTACCTTACCTCGCACTTTGAAAGCAAAGACGAAATTTCATTCAATGAAGTCGGCCCAAGATCAACAGGACTCCAACCTAAAATGAGTATTTTGAGAAACGTCAGTATAAAGTGTAGAAACCATTCTTTTATTTTTTATTTTTTTTTGCTCGGTAAAAGTGATATTCCATTAATAAAAGAAAAGTAGGCTGAGAAGGCCTACATTACAAGAGAACAGCCGAAAAAATATTTACAAGTGATGAAACAAAACATAAGATGAAAAACTGACATGCACCGTCACCCCATGTCTAAAAACATAAGACGATCCCATCTAGCAACAAAATACTCAAAGAAGCATCCTCTAAACTCTTTGAAGATTTTAGACCACTGAAATAACAAAGCTTTTATCGAGAGAATTGTCTTCTTACGCGAAATAGAGATGCCATCAAAGTGACGACGGTTTCGCTCTAGCCAAATGCCCCACATGATCGCAAAAGATAATAAGCTCCACATGCGATTTCCAGAAGAAGAGAAAGGACCATGACTCCAACCTTTAAGCAAATCCAATACCCGGCCCGGGCATACCCAAGTCATTCCAGACTCTAAAAGAAAAGCAGACCATATTTTCCAAGAAAAAGAACACCAAAGAAGTACATGGTTCACAGACTCACCATCTTTTCTACACAACTGACAATAATTGACCAAACACATTTTTCGACGCCTAAGATTATCAATGGTAAGGATGCGTTCCAAGGAAGCACACCATGCAAAAAAAGCAATCTTGGAGGGAATTTTGGATTTCCAAATTATAGTCCCAGGGAATTCAAGAATGGGGCTAGGACTATTAGCATTAGACAACCAAGAAATGATAGAAAAATAAAAAGACTTAACCGAGAAGATACCTTTATTGCTGGGACACCACACTCTTTTATCACCATTTTGTGCATTCGGGATAGTCACATCAAGCCTTGCCATCAGTGAAGCTAGGTCTCCAATTTCCCAATCATTCAAAGCCTTGCGCAGTCCAAGATTCCAAGATATGCCTCCCTCGGATTTAACCATACAATCAAAAATGGGTTTCCCTTTGAACCTGGATAGACCAAACAATAAAGGAAAAGCAGAGGCTAAAGCCCCACCACCTGTCCAATGATCCTCCCAAAAAAGAATCTCCTCACCTATTGCAAAACTGTATTGAATACCTCTTAAGAACAAAAGGAGCACCTTAAGAATTGCCCTCCACACTCCACACCCATAAGGTATGGAAATCGGACCACTCTCCCACCCAAAACGTCTCTCCCCAAATCGAGACACAACCACCTTCCTCCAAAGACTATTTCTCTCTTCCCCAAAACGCCATAACCACTTACCCAAAAACGCTTGGTTGAATGCTACCATACTATGCAAACCCAACCCACCAACGTTTTTAGCCAAACAAAGAATCTCCCACCTCACCAAATGATACCTATGTTGCTCCTCGAAGTCATCCCATAAAAAATTCCTAATGATGCTCTCAATCCTATTAGTAACTCTCTTGGGAATAACAGAAAGAGACAAAGTATACTGGAAGAGGGGACAAAGTACTCTTAATCAAGACCAAACGACCCCCTTTCGAGAGATACCTACACCTCCACCCTACTAGCTTATGTTGGAATCTCTCAATAACAGGATCCCAAATATATGTAGAACGTACGTCGGCCCCAAGAGGAAGACCCAAATACGTACAAGGAAACGAATCCGCTTGACAATCTAACACCGACGCAAGACGGCTCAAAAAGGGAGCACTCCCCACACCATACATCTTACTCTTGGCAAAATTCACACGAAGCCCAAAAACTGCCTCAAAACAACAAAGAATGCCCCTCAACCACCTAACCTGACCCACCTCCGCTCTAAGAAAAATCAGAGTATCATTAGCAAATTGTAGGTGAGAAATGCGGACCATGTCACTACCCACTCTAAAACCTTCTGAGATACCCCTCAAGTTGGCTCTCGAAATCATTTTACCGAAAACTTCCACCACCAAAATAAAGAGGAGAGGGGAGAGTGGATCACCTTGTTTAATACCTCTCGAACTCTTAAAGAAATCTGGAGATCCATTTACTAGAACTGAAAAGGATACCGACGATATACACTTCCATACCCATCTTCTCCATTTCGCCCCAAACCCCATCCTCCCTAAGACATAGTCGAGGAACCTCCAACTAACATGATCATAAGCCTTCGTTAAATCAATTTTACAAACAATACCCGACTCACCACTCCTCTTCTTATCATCAATAGTCTCATTAGCTATGAGGATTCCATCGAGAATCTGTCTATCGCTAATGAAAGCCCCTTGCTTTTGAGAAATAATTTTAAACAAAACTTTTTTTATCCTCAAAGACAAAACCTTAGATAAAATCTTGTAAGCACTCCCGATCAAACTAATCGGTCTCAAGTCACTAATATCATCCGCGTCACTAACCTTAGGAATAAGAGCAATGAACGTATTATTCAAATGATGAGCAAGGAAACCCATATCAAAGAAGTCTTTCACCATGCTCATAAAATCCACACGAACAGTCTCCCAACACCTTTTGTAAAACTCAATTGGAAACCCATCTGGTCCTGGGGCTCTATCTCCCCCAAACTAACAATAGCTACCCACACCTCATCCTCCTCAATAGGACCCTCCATAGATCTTTTCTCCTCATCGGAAATTCTATCCAAACACAAATCGTCCACCGTCGGTCTAAAGCAACCAGGTTCAGTATACAAATTTCTATAGTAATCCACAATACCTTCTCTGAGGTTATCCTCTCCTGTAACTTCACGCCTTTCTATTATCAAATTCTCCAAAAAATTAACTCGGTTCCTAGCTTTGGCCAATTGGTGAAAATATTTCATACATTGTTTGTCCTCAATTGTCAACTTTACCTTTGCTTTTTGTTTCCAAAAAATTTCCTCTCTTCTTGCCGAGACTCGGCTCTAAGCTTATTCCTCAAATTTCTTTCTTCATCGGATAGAAAATCCACTTCCTCTTTCAAGTCCAACTCCCTGATATCCCTGAGAAGCTCTTCTTTCCACTTATCCATTCTCCCAAAAACCTCTCTATTCCACACCTTAATCTTTTCTTTAAGCGCATTAACACCAGGTCGCCCTTCAAAAGAGAACGAGTTCCACCAATCATTGATTTTCTCCTCAAAATTAGGATCGTCAAACCACATGAGTTCCAATCTAAAAAGAGTAGGTCTACGCGACCCACTTTCATTATCAAGGACAATGGGATGATGATCAGATGCCGAACTAGGAACAACATTCTGAGACAAACGAGGCCAATCTTCCTCCCAATCAACACTCACCAAAAAACGATCAAGTTTAGAGAGAGAAGGATTATCTTGCCTACTAGACCACGTAAATTGACCTCCCTTAAGAGGCAAGTCCAGAAGCTCGCAACGAGTAAGAAAATCATCAAAACTCACCATCCTCGAATCAATATGACAACCGCCCCTCCTATCGCTCGACAGCCGAAGGACATTAAAATCACCACCTATGCACCACGGGTAAGACTCCCAAAAGCAAAAGTATCATCCAATTCGGCCCAAAATTCTTGAATATTCAAACCATTGGACGGACCATACACACCAGTCACAACTTTACGCGTAATCTCGCCCCTAAAGAGGCAAATGACCGATATGGTAAAGGTGCCCACTGCAGTTTCAAACACCTCAACCTTCCCTTTGTCCCATAAAATACACACCTCCTCTAGTGTCGACTGCCGGAAGAAAATGCAAGCCCACATCAATAATACCCCAAATGTCATCTACCACAGACTTTGGAAACTCCTTTAGCTTGGTTTCCTAAAGGATCACCATGCCAGCTCTCGTGTTAGGGATACAATCTTTAATTAATGAATGAACATAGCTTAGCACAAAATTTTATTTCAGAAAATAAATCAAATGAACGCATGGTCATGTGTAGTTCCACCTTGTATACATCATATGAGATGCATTCAGATCTTTCTACAAAAATAATACTTTATTGGCTACACAACAAAGAAACGAGTAGTTGGAAGCAAAATATGAAAAGGGTCATAGTTTACATCATGATATGAGGTTACCAATATTAACACTGATAACTTGATATGAAGGTGGTGATCTTTCATATCGAGGACCAGGATAGGGTAACATGACAAATATACCGCCCACTATGTCATTAAGATTTGAGTTTCTTATTCTCTAAAAAGTAGCTACTGAAATTAACTTAAAATAAGTATGTAAGTAAAACTTCACCTAGAAAATGAATTAAAACCTAATTTTTTGTGGATATGATATACTTAACATTAATATCATCTCTACAAAATTTCAACTCATTTGGAAACCCCTAACATTGGCAAACTTTGATTGCAAAAACTCGACATTTATGGACCGTTAGATTTCTTTTTAAAGATGACAACAATTTTTATCTATCTTAGAAGTTTCCAAATGAGTTGAAATTTTGTGGAGATAATCTTTATGGTGAGTGCTTCATAACCACAAAAAATTAGGTTTTAATTCATTTTCTAGGTGAAGTTTGACCTACGTACTTATTTTAAGTTAACTTTCTCTAAAAAGTAGCTACTTAAGTTAACTTAAAATAAGTAAATATATACAGTCCTTCTCTAAAAAGTAGCTACTTAAGTTAATTTAAAATAAGTACGTAGGTAAAACTTCACTTAGAAAATGAATTCAACCCCAATGTTTTGTGGATATGATATACTCACTATAAAGATCATCTCAATAAAATTTCAACTCATTTGGAAACCTCCAACATTGGCAAAAAATTATTGCAAAAACTCGACATTTCTGGACCGTTAGATTTATTTTTAAAGATGATAACAATTTTTATTTATGTTAGAGGTTTCCAAATGAACTGAAATTTTGTAAAGATGATATTTATAGTGAGTGCTTCATAATTACAAAAAAAAAATTAAATTTGAATTCATTTTATAGGTGAAGTTTTACTTACGTACTTATTTTAAGTCAACTTAAGTAGCTACTTTTTAGAGAAAGACTAATATATATAGCTACTTTTTAGAGAAAGTAACTATATATATATATATATATATATATATATATGGGAGGGATAGAGCCACATTCTTGTGTACACATTATAGCCACATTTTCGACATACAAATGAATTAAGGCCTGATATTTTGTGGAGATGGTCTCCCCACCATGAAAATCATTCTCACAAAAAATTATAATATTTGGTCTAACCATGTAAAAATTAGTGTTTTTAACTTTTCATCTAACGGTCTAAAATTTTTGTGAGAATGTTTTAAGGTTAGACTTCTTTAAATGAGCTGAATTTTTGTGAGCATGTTCTCCATGGTGGGGAAATCATATCTACAAAAAAAAATTCAGCCTTTAATTCAACTTTAAAGTCCACTATTTTGCTTGGATTTGTTTACAATGTGGCTAGAAGTGAATGTGGCTCTATCCCTTCCGATATATATATATATATATATATACCCCTGCAAAGGATCTCATTGGGATACATCTCCCTCCTAGGTGCATCCCACCCATGTTCTAGGCCTGCACCTCCTCTTGCTATACATAGAATTCCGGCCTTTCTACAAGTTTGAGCTTTTAAAGCTATGTTACATGGACACACCATATTTTGAAAATAATCCGTGTTGGACACATGTCGGACACCTACTATATGTGATATACCTCAAGTTTTGATATTTCGCTGTGTCAGACAATTCATATCCGTGTCGGATACAGACACAACTATCCGTGTCAATGTAACTTAATTTTAAGTAATGTCAATGGCTTTCGATAACCCGATAACCAACCCGAACCAAACTGATAAAAAACGATTTGGATTTTGGAAATTTAGTTTGCCCTCCACCGAACCAATATGAACCCGAACCGATAAGATGGCATTTTCGTAAATTTATGATTAATTTTGTATAGGTTTTATCAATTGTGTGGTCTACAATTAATTGATTTAATTTCGGATTTAATTGATTTTATAGTTTTCGATTCAAGTCGGTTCGGTTTCAGCTTGTAATATATCTTATCGGTTCGGTTCAGTTCGGTTTCGGATGAAATATAATATTATCGGTTCAGTTCAGTTTCAGTACCTAATTATCTTATCGGTTTGGTTTCAGATTATCTAGAATCCGACCACCCAAACCGATCCATTGACAGCTCTAGGTCTGCCTAGGTTAAAAAGGCACTTATGATGTCGAACTGATGTCATTCAACATATAGTAAAGCTTTTAAAGGTTGCTGACTCAATGTGAGTCCGTAAAGCCGGATACACAATATGTGATGCGGGAAGATCTTAATTCCCAGAACTAACTGTTAAGTACTGAAATGAAAAAAACTTGTGTTTATACCTTAATGTCATATGAGCAATTTTTGCATACTACAGCATTGTGGGTATATCTGAATACACTCGCATCATGCATGCTGTGAGCTATTTGTTATAACAAGTTTTTCTGTGGCTCATCTCTCTGGCGACTCATACACAGAAAGCTCTGAGGTTTGCACATATTGACATGCTTACAATTAATTGAACCAGACACTTGGACAACATATAAACTTCAAAAGATGAAATTTTCTGCTTTCCCATCCAGAAAGTGACCCAACAAAGTTCAACATGTTCACAAAACTTGCTGGCTATTCCTTATAAAGCAGTGTCAGCTCCGAAATCTCTTGTTAATTATTAATGTCATGTGCTATATAGTATTTGCTAACTTGAGTAACTTTGAGTCATATAGATCAAAAAACAATGTCATGACTGGTAGCATAGACTACTTTCAATTCTGCTAATTTGACCATCTGAACTTATATAAAGGCATAAAGGTCAAGATAAAGAAACTTTGCCTTAAAACATTGAGTTTTTAGTTTGAATGGGGCATGGAGGTTGAACAGATATCACAACTAAAAGAGGACAACAGTGGTTATTCAACATTATCATGACAAACCTGGAGACCTTGCTCCAGTTCAAATTATGCACCAACCTTTAAAAAGGATTTCTCTTTTTCTCAGTAAATGGTCACACTTGAACAAAAGTTGTCAGAAACAATTTTATGAAACTGAAAGTATCAAACTTGTGAAAGGTAAGTTTGTTGAGGACTTTAATCTACATACACCAAAACCAACTAGAGCAATATGCATATGTAAGCTAATGTATGGTGAGCCTAAGGTCGTTGATCATTATCTATAACATGCCTATCTGTGAAGGCCTAACATGTGGAGTCATTAGACTTGGTCTATAGATTTTTCATCCTTAAAAAATTTCACAAAAGAGCATACATCTCCTAAATATAACATATTTATAAAGCAAGTGGTAAGCAATGAACTGGAAGAAGAACCTTAGGAATTGGGATTCAAGAAAACATGTTGGCGAGCTCACCATCCAAGACCCCATGAGCAGGAAAACTATGTTGTTGATTTGGAAAACTATTCTTTACACACCAGAAATCCTTCGGTAAGAGAAGTGGTATGTTTCTCTTACGGGCATACTTAATTATCTTCAATGAATCTTCAACTAAACCAGGATCTACAAAACTGAGAGGGACAGGAATCCCTTTAGCATGCATTATCTGAAATGCCATCATTCCAACGAAAACCAGCCCATCACACTTAGAAGCTAAGAAGTGAATTGCAGATGCTTTATCCTTGAGATTGTTCCCTCCAATCTGCATCAGTGTACATTTTTGTTAGATAAAAACTTAGTACTTGATACAGTCAAACGATTAGACAAATAATTTGAGTCCTCCAACAAAATAAGTATCCCCAGTTTTGCAAAATCCTTCTATGAATTCCGATCATCTGTTCAAACTTATTCAACCGTTTTCCTCGTAGAGTTACACATTTACCCAGAAGTAACTACAGTTGAGACTACGAATATCAAAAATAAATAAATTATTACCCACAACAAGGTCCACCTTGAGATTGATAATTCAGTTTTATAGCTGTGCAAAATAGAGAACTAAATTTCAAGAAAAATATAGACTTTTGAGATTAAGAAGGTTAAATCATTCTAGCATAGAGGGCTAGCATGGAAGGAAGGTTTCTAAATCAGATGCAAAGGAAGTAAAGTGGAAATTCATGAGCAGCATATAACGAATTGGTACTAGTAAGATACATTGAATCAACAACTTAAATGTGGTAATTCCACTCACAGAGAAATGGAACCTAATGGGAGTACTTGCCCGTAACTCAAGCTGGATAACGTGCATGAACATAATGTGATTTTAGAGTCCCAAGTAATGAAGAATGTTTATCTCTTATCAAACAGAAAACTATATTGATGCATTTGTTCAATAGACTTTATATAAAAAAATATGAACAACAATCACGAATGTGATGTGAATACAATAATATAACCATGGTCCAAAAGCATGCATATTGCACTAGATAGAAATGAACATAGAAAAAGAATTCATGCTGACCAATGTATCAGTATTAAGGACAACAAAGATGTTTTTTTTTTTTTGATCGGTAAATAGATATTTCATTGATATAAAAATATAAAAACATAGAAATAGTAGGATGAGGTATCCTTACATTGAAAACCAACTAAAAGAAAGAACAACATCAAATGTACACAAAAACAGAAAACACCGTTCTCAAATCAAAATATCTTCCCATCTACACACAAAGTGCTCAAAAGGAATGTTACTAGTTTCCTCATGAGCTTTGGCCCAGAAAAATAACAGCACTTTAATTGACATGATTACTTCCTCCAAAGAAGCCACAACTCCCTCAAAAGTTCTTCTATTCCGTTCCATCCATAGGCCCCACAAAACCGCAAAAGGAATCATTCTCCATATACGTCTTCTCCTTTGAGATTGCATATCTGAAGACCACGAGGCTAACACACCTTTCACCGAACCTAGACTGACCCATGACCTACCTGACCCATGAATGAGAAAACACCAAACTTGCCAAGAAAAAAGACACTGAAGGAGGATATGATTCACTGACTCACCATCTTTCAAACACAAAGGACAGACGTTGACTAATGCTTCCTTGAAATGTCTCTTTCTAAGATTATCGACTGTTAAGATTTTACCCAAGGTTGCACACCATACAAAGAAAGTGACCTTTAAAGGAACTTGGGTCAAGTGAAAACAAATTATAGCTTCAAGAATTTGGGTCAATGAAGATTTCCACTGTATGTCATGAATAAAGCAAAACTATGATGGACAACTGGTAAAGGCCGTTTGCAAAACCAAAGGTAAAAATGAGCCATAAGACACTCCATTTTCAAACAAAATCGCCAAATCGGCCTAAATAAGCTGGGTAAATGAAGGTTACCACGTATTTTAGAATACCACAAACCCAATGCATTAAAAGGTTATCCACCAATTCATAGTTCAAGAAGGAACCAAGTGAAATGAAGCCAGAAATATTCAACGAGACACACCGTTTTCAAAGACTTTTATATCAGATACTATATGGCATGCTGCAAAACATGTGACATGTGTCAAAGATACACGTGGACAAACTTTATAATTTATATGATTGCTAAGATCTGTATATCAGGTTGATAGATATCAGCATATCCGACAATATCTGCCCATGTAGGACAGGCGAACTAATACCTTTGTTTTCTTTTCACATAGGGTAATACAAGTCCCTAATAAATTGGAATTATCCGACTCATGCCACAAATTTCTTCAGAAATGCAATAGAAAAGGGAGTCTGAAATTATAAAGTTGAATAAATGTAAAACTAAAATGGGTAGCATTACATACATACAATCACTATGTATGGTTGTTTGCTGGTTCTTGTCATCTCCACCATTCTGGTTAGTTCTTCCTCGAAGCTAAAACCAGCAATAGAAGCATAGCAATACCGAGCCACGCCAACAGTTGATGCAAGAATCTTATGTGACTGAGAAAAATTGTCATTAACAAAGATATCAACTACTGATGACAATTTTCTTGCAAATCCTGACTGATTTGCGAGTTCCTCACGAAACATAGAAAGATTCTCAACAAGAAATATATCTGCTTTGTCCAGATCCTCCACCTTGGACCATTTGCAATCAGAAATCCAATTTGTTGGTATCACTTTTATTTGAAGAACTGAGGAAAGATAACCTGAAGGAAAGAGAGACGAAATCTATGAGCACAGATCTGCATACCCAAAAAAGTGTCAACTTTCAAAATAAGTTGTAAGGCAATTAACTAGTAAACTCATACTCATTTTCTTTTACTTTCGTTCCTTTTCTCTCTTTTCATCTATCTTTTTTTTAACTCTACTCACAATCACAAAGCCTATACTGAAACAATATATCAAACAGTTGCTAAATATCAGGCTCCTGAACCAGACAAAAATTACTAAAACCCAAAACAGATGCAAGGATTATGGTTTGAGAACATCACCCAAGTAATAGCTTATCAACTCTGCCAAAGAGAAGCCTGCCTTAAGATAACTATCTAACAAGGACACAGAATATTTCCAAAAGGAAATCAAATAGAGTTGGCATCTAGGTGTTCTTACTTATTCTTTTTAATTCTAGCTTCAAAAAGTTTGGGCACAGTTCTCTCATCCAATTCATTTATTGCTGAAGTTCTTCCTTGAGACCACTTTCCATCAGCAGAAGTTCTTTTTTGAAACGACTCAAGGTTTCTCTGATTGACATCTGACATTTGTTTAAGCCGGAACAGAGAATCAACATCAACAGATTTCTTCTACTGTGAATATATTCAGCAGTAGCTGCCCAAAACCGGGAATGGATCCAGGTTCTAGTGGATAGAACCAATCCAAAGCTCCACCTTCCAAACTTGCTGAAACAACCGACATAGCCAGAAAACAAAGATGGCTAACCAGCGTCAATGTTTGAATAATACAAGCAACATGTTGGAACAGGCTCATGCTGCCAACATAATAAATAATTTTTTCTTAAAAAAACAAAAAAAAAAGGCTACGCAAAGTTGGCTGGAGGCAACCAAAATCTCAGCAGTAAACGGAGACTTGCAATACTGTTGGAGCAAATTTTTAACAATCTGCTCCAAGCATTTCTTCCCTGCTTCTTATCGAGCCTCTCAGTAAGCTCGTTAAGTTGCTTCTCAGTTGGGGATTCTGCAGCAACATGCCAACCTCTACAATTCCACTGGTATATCCTTCTCAGCTTCATTCTGAGAAGTAATATCATGAACACCTCCATAACTGCCAGGACGCGGAGGTGTTGAGGTTGTTCCCCTCGTCGAACTCCAACCTTAACAAAGATTAGAAAGTAAATAAAAGTTAATTAAGGATTGACATGGCTACACTTCACAGACGAGTTGCCTGAAGTTGCCTGCATATCCTGAATTCAGAGAGCTTGAAAGCCTTTCGTTGCTCCGAATTTCCTTGATATAAACTTCTTCCTAGCCTTTACTCCAGATCGTATGTAACTAAAGGTAGTAACACCAATATTTAAATGCAATACATTACGGATCTGAGACTAATTACTTAATTAGAAAGAAAGCATGCGACACAACGTATGCTTAAATGAGTGTTAAGATGATTGTGACTTGATACCCAGGTCTCCACTAATAGACCTGAAAAGGTTGTTCTCATTAGCAGGAGGTTATATAGGATAACAAGTCAATATAAGTTGCGTGCTTGGCATGTGACCAGTGCCACATGGCAAGAAAAAAAATTGGGTAAATAATTCATTACATTACATCCCATTCGTTAAAGAAAATAGTATTTCCCAAGGATGGAACCCCTAGACACCAGAGACATTCATTTCTGCATCTATGTTGAGGCTGTATACAGATATCACTTGTTCAGGTCACAGGTATTTGATTCATAATGTTGATATTATTAATCCTGCAGTAATCAATATATGAATCCTAATGCCACTCCACTCACCATCAATTTGTTTCGAGTTGAATGCACACCTTTAATATGGTATCAAAACAAGCTATTTCTATGACCCAAAAGGCTCGTTTGTGCTCTGTGTCACCCATTAATCAAAATTCACGTGTTAGGCTTAAGTCATGCCACAAGTGAGGGGAGTGTTGAGATTATTAATCCCACATTGGGAGTCTAAAGCCTAGCTAATCAATGCATGAATCATGGGGACACTCCACTCATTGCCAATTGGTTTTGAGCTGGAAACCCGTCTTTAATAAACATTATACGAGAAAATGAAAAGAATCTAATAGCAAAACAATTAAAGTAAAAAGTACGTTATCCAAAACAAAAAATTTAAATGAAAAGTAAAACATACACACAGTGACACAGACCCATTAAAATGTACGGGATACTTCCATGTGCTAGTATCCAGTTCTTTTACATGTCTTAATAGAACACCAACAATGTACCCGTGTCAGACACCAACACATTTCAACTTAATTAACGACAGTGTACAGACAACATACCTGCAACAGTCTCTGTTGAAGGAACCTGCATTGTGTCACTAAGTCGACCCCAGTTACTGGCTATAAGTACTTTGGCACCAGCGTGACGCAAATACTTGACTGTGTGAAGCGATCTTTCGATGTATAAATCCTTAGACTCCAAATCTCCCCGTAATAGAAATGTAATATTAACACGAACCATAACAACCTTACCACTAAGTTCTTCCTTAGGAAATTTACTAAGAGTTTGTACATGTGGCAAACCATTCTGCTCTTCTACATCACAAAAACTGCCCTGAGAAAATTATATCGACGACGTGGCAATCATAATTCATGAAATAAAATAAATAAACAAAATGTGTTAAAAGTATTAAGGAAGTACCTGAAAACGATGTGAACTTTCATTATTAGATTTTACCGACACACAACTTCTTTCCTCTGCGACATATATGAAATAATAAATAATTAAGAAGGAAAATTAAAGATGTAGTTTTATAAAAAAAACGTGACATTTGAATACGTTGTGAAGAAGAGTGACCACGCCAATGATGTGCACCCGTAGTTTGTTTACGCCACAAATATGTATCAATTTGACTATATTTATTTGAAACCGAAGTGCGTGGGTGGGAAAACGGTAGATGAATTGAATTTAGAAGTTGGGTCATTTTTTTTGGATAAATTTTTTTTCTCCCGGGAGTGACTGTGTTGCTGTTATTATCGCCGAGACTTGAGAATGATTCGGCTGTTATAATTACAGTGATGGAGCCGTAGTACAAAATTGCGTTTTAATTTGGCTTCTAGTTTGGTTGCAAATAATTAAGGCTCTAGAAAAAACCGGGTTCACGACTGCATAAAGATATTTAAGTTTTTATAAGTTAAATCAAAATCAAAATGTTGTGGCTATTGGAGAAAACTCCGACCGTTAATTTTTCAAGCACACTGGCCCCATTTTATTTTAGGACTAACATGAAAATTTTAATTTATTTAATGTTATACATATGGCATAGTGGTGTTTGCATGTTTGTTGAACACATAAATATTTGTGTGTGTATGTGTGGTAGTAGTGTTTGCATGTTTGTTACACACATGCATAATGGTATGTGCATGTTTGTTACACACATACATAATGGTATGTACATGTATGGTATACACATGCATAGTAGTGTTTGCATGTTTGTTTTGCACATATATATACATATATAGTGTTTGCATGTGTTATACACATGCATAGTAGTGTTTGCATGTGTGATATATACCTACATAGTGGTATTTGCATGTGTGTTGTACACAAACATAATGATGTATGCATGTGTGTTGTACACATGCATAGTGGTATTTGCATGTGTATCGAATTACTACTCCAAACTTAAAAATATCATCGACGATAATAATATCAAAATCGAGATAAATCACACAATTGATTAACACAAGATTCGAGGATTTGAAAAGGAAATTCAATTGTTGTTCAATTGTTTATCGAACCGGTGCCGAAATCGACCCAATTAATTTTCAATTATCAATAATCTATAATTGAAAAATGAGAAGAGTGTTTGTTATAAGAGAATAAGATGTTTTCTTATAGCTTAAATCACTAATCACAATACACAAATCAACTATTTCAAATATGAAAACAACTATATCTTAAAAAAATTTACAAGTTTCTAGTTAGAGTTTTTTTTTGGTAGATGGAGAAAAAAATAAATGTTTTCTCATATAAGAATCACTAATCACAAGTTCACAACACACAAATCAACAAGCTTAAAGATGGAAACATTTAGATCTCAAAAGTATTTTATAAATTTTTAGTTTGAGTTTTTTTTGCTAGATGGAGAAGAAAGTCATAATTTGTATTAATAAAAAATCATTTGTTGACATCAGCCCGAAAATGTACTTATAGCTAAATTGTTAGTGATAGATGATGATGTCAGCCCGTTTTTGTCTTAAAACCGTAATTATTGGTCAACTATGCCTAAAACAAAAATTATTGGTCAATTTATGTGTTTGGACCTAAATTTGTGTTACGACTAATTGAGTCACAGGCTATAATGGCAGAAAACTTCTTGTACTGTGTTGTGGGCTTCTTGTTAGTACGAATTCTACTTTGTTTCCTAGTTATGCCAGCTGAGAAGACGAAACATGCAAGGTTTAGGACTAAAAGGCTTCTTCTATATATAGAAAATCAAATTCATCCCTTCAGAAAGAGAGATCGAATAGACAAAGACAGTGACGTGTCTCCATCACGGAAAACGATCACTGAAGAGTAGAATATTCATGGTAATCTTTACCAACTAATAACTAACATGTGAAGCAATCAAACTCATTCTCATGGTGAACTAATTACTTTCTAGAGTAGAATAGAACATTATAACGATATCTACGCTAACAAAAATCAAGTCATCATCAAGGCTTCCTCAAACCCCTCTAATGGAGGTTTAGCCTTGAGTCATTAAACTATCATTTCTGAAATAAGAACAATAAGAACAAGACATTATTGAATGAATAACAATTACTTTATTAATCTAATTGGAACAATAGTCTAATGATTCAAAATGAATTAAAACTAATTTAGATATAAGTTTATGAATAACTAACTAAGAGAATTAAGACTAACTAAGTATTGAATTATAAAAACTAAGTATTTGATAATTAACTAAGTTGAAATGTAAAACTAATTCTTTATTATAAAACTAAATTTGTTTCTACAAACTCATTCCTTGTTCTAAAACTAATTACTTGGATATAAAACTAATTTCTTTATCTAAAAACTAAATTTATGAATTAGAACTAAGTAACTTAAGAGCTAAGCCTTAGTCTCTTTATATAGAAGAGGCTAGATCCACAATTTCGTGCATGGGCTTAGGAGCCATGTTTTGGGCTGGAAAATCGAGCTCAAAACCTCATTACTACAGTCCACAAAAGGGTTTTCAGCTGGAAATGACTTCAATAGCCTTTTCGTCCATTTCTGCTTCTCTGATTGGGTCAAGGCTTGGACCATTATAAATATCTTTTCAAGCCGGTCGTTTTAATGTAAGGTAGGCCCGATTCTGAGGTCTTAGTCTAAAGATACGACCTTTGGAAGTTTTGCTGACTTTTGTGCGCTATTTCTGCCCGCGTTGACTTTGACTTTTCAGCTTTGACCGGGATTTAAAAAGGTTTTTTCTCCTTGAATCTTGGCCTTTAATCATAGAACTTCTTAGCAACCAACCTTTGCTCCTTTATCTCGCAAAAGGGACGTCTTTCTTCACATATTCGACTCCAATGCCTGAAATACACAAAAACACGATAACAATACTAACTCTTACTTATTAATCACATAATTGGTCTAAAAGTAATATTGTTAAAGGGTTAAAACTACAGTTTTGGGCTCTTATCAAACCACCCCCAAACAGCATTTTGCTTGTCCTCAAGCAAATATGAGAAATTAGAATAAGTGACCAAAAATGGAGTCCTAACTACTCTCGTTTCGCCGAGTGCGATTGTATTGATCATATGCAATAAGGCCTTAAACCACTAGGAATTCCCTAGTGGACGAGTTATAGTCTCATGAGAGTTTTCTAGTGAAGGTACTCACAAACTTCATCTATACTACAACGACTAAGAAATAAAACTATTGTTTCCTTACTTATTCTCAGATATATATACATCTCACTAGCAATTAATACAAAATTATCAAGTCAAAACCTAAGCTAATATATGCATAATAATTAATCATCTACGAATAAATATATATACAATGAGTAATGCTATGTAATGCACTAACAGGTCCGTTTATGAAACTTTGGAATAACGTCCTTAAGTAGGTCCTCACATAAATGTCAAGACAAAAACACTCTGATTTTTCTGCTCAAGTTTTGCTACTCTAGTGTGCAGTGGGCACACTTTACCTTACAATCTCAATGACACACAAGGAAGACGAAGTCGATCAAAGTCATCTGCCACTTACTATCACACTAACCCATTCTTAATTGAGCTAGAGGTCTTTATTATGTATTGCGGGGATTAAGTGATGGTTTAAGAATGAAGGAAATGGATATTTAAAAAACACTAGTCTGAGATAATAGAGTCTTCATATTATGTAACTAGAGAAAACCTTGTTCTTACTTTGCTTCTACACTTTGTTTCCATCCTTAGCAATTTTTTTATTTTTCTTTGGCTTTTAACTCTTTTGATTATGTTTTTTGGAGTTCTAACTCTTTATTTTATTTTTTTCTTTGGATGGAAACTTTCTTTTCTTATTTGAAGCAACTAACAAATTCTTGATTTCAAAGGTCTTTATCCTTTCTATTCTTCATCTCTATTCTCATACTCATTCAAAGAATGGATAGGCTGATTTTTATTTTTATTTTGTTTTGTAAAAGTATGAAGGGCTAAAGAAAGGCTCAGAGGGGCGACTAGTGGAAAATAATTTCATAAGGTTTGAATTTCTGGCTATATCGATCCAAAGAGGGCTTAAATTCTTGCTTAGGATATGGCATAGTGATCAAGCAAGTGGACGTGTAGTTTTTATATCCGGAATTTACTTTTCCCTTGTGTCATTTCTCAAATATTTCACTCATATAAAGCTTTAGGCTATATTCTCATAGGATTTGTAGAATAAGTATACTAGCCTAGATTTCAGAAACTTACTGCCAATATAAACATAGATACTCATGCAATATATTTATAGAAAGATGCAAAGATTATTACCTACATATTAACCTAAGTTTCTAAAAACTATTTTAATGCAAAACTAACGTGAAACTTCTAGATTATTAAGAGCATAGAGAAAGAAAACAATATCAATATTCCTAAGTGTATAACATCACTTTTCATTTATATTTTTGAATTTTTGATTTTTTTACTAGAAAACAAGTGCATATTGTACATATCTATATCCTGACAGATGCCTTAAATTACGCGTGTTTCTATGCCACCCCCAAATAAAAAAAAATGATTTGTCCTCAAAGTATAGACATAAGAAGGGTAGAAAAATACTATGAAAACGCGTAAAATTTTAGAACATCTGCAAAACAAAGTTAAAACATACTAATATAGATAAATAAAAACAGACGCAACTCTATATGAGTTCCACCTGTTATGGGGTAACAAGAAGTAAATTGCTTGGGACATAAGCAGACACAAAAAAAAAATAAAAACTTACCTCCTATCCAGCATTTAGGCGTCATCATCCTCGTCTACGTAGAAGCGAGGTTCTTTTGCGTCCTGCCATGCCATGATAACTTGCCAAGCCTCTCTCCATGTATCATCATCAACCCGCTAGCTGTTAAGCATTGTTTTTGGTCTGATCGGGTGTAAGGAGCAACCCATTGAGGTTGTACCCTCCATCCCGGCCAAGTCATAACACGAAACGAATGAACAACACAATTGGTGGGTCTCATAATTTCAACCCCAACCCAATCCGTGTAGTGGGTACATAAATCAGGGAAAAAATAGCACATGATACGACAAACCAAAATAGGCATAAGAAGGTACTTATGCCTCATGCTATGGCCTCTAGCTAGACTAGCCACTAAAATCTTGGGAATGTCATATAGGAAACGTCCCTCAGCTAAAGCAAGGAAAATGTCACCAGAGGTACTATGCGCTAAAGTAAACTGCCAATCCCCTAAAATATTCATCATAATGAAAAACATGGTAAGGTATACGTTCAGGGACATGCTACCAAGGGCTATGTTATATTGCCCTCGGTCCATTACACGAAAAACTCCTCCCCCATATGTCTCGTGAAAGTGCTCATAGTTATAAAGGTATACATTATTAGTTAGATATCCCCATGAGTTTGTAGGAATAGGCATAGGTAGTCCCACAACAAAAGCAACCAAAAACTTCCTGAAATTCATAGCCGTATCATTAACTACGATAGAGAACATTTGTTCTCCATCTGGTCGACAAAAGAACTTTGAATTATTATAGAAATATTCAGTAAGTTGAGGTGAATATGAGTCATCAAGACTTACCAGTAGATGTGTCCATTTTGACTGCACGATTCTATCATGGAACCGTCTTCCATAGGTGTTACTTTGGAACATATCTTTAAAAGACTGCTCCGATATGA
The DNA here is from genome assembly GCF_015680905.1 of Coptis chinensis. Lineage (NCBI taxonomy): Eukaryota > Viridiplantae > Streptophyta > Magnoliopsida > Ranunculales > Ranunculaceae > Coptis > Coptis chinensis. Next base: position 40,253,930 of record NC_141462.1, on the reverse strand, counting down.
TATGAGGCGATGTCATCATAACAAATACACTCTAGAAGTGCTGCAAACAACCTAGGAAAAACTCACAAAAAATCAGAAATTTAAGTGGCTACGAAGATCAAGGTCGCTGGTGTGCTCCTGTCTTGCTCGAGGTCCAGGCGCTACAATGCAAGGTGCGCTCACAATTTGGCTATGAAGGGCGCAGGGTGCGCTGATAAGTGCTCAAAAGTGCAATTTAACCCTAAATTATGCCTCTTGTTTAGCTATCTTAGTAGACTAATAGTGTTTGTAAGTTATGTTTTATAATTCTACAAGTGAAAAAAAAGAGTTTTGTAGAATATTAGAGAAAACGGGATAAAACGGAGCAATTGGGAGCATTAAGGATCACATGGGAAGCCCGTGGACAATCATGGAGAAGGCCAAGGAATTTAAGCTATTAAAGATGCGACTTGGACCTATTTTAAAGCCTATTTGGAAGCTAAAGGCAAAAGGATTCGTTGCTTGGACCAAAGCCCGCAAAAGAGGAAAGAAGGATGGAGCAAAAAAGGAAAAATAGAGTCTCGCATCTGAGACACGACTATAGTGCGTCTAGACGCGACTCTTGCATCCAGACACATGAAACGACACTGTAGCCAATTCCTTCTCAGTTTTGGAGATGAAGTTGGACTCTGAAAGAAGTTGATTTGTATTAGGAAACAAATGGCGGTTTGGAATGCTTCTAGAACTCATTGTAACCCCTATAAATAGAGGACCTAAGTGCCTCACGTAATTGGCCAATTCACTTATACTCTTGTCTCCAGAACTTGAGGCAGAGAGAGATTAATAATAAAAGATTCGGTTTTAACTAGCAGAGTCTTAATAATTTAGTCTTTCTAGTCTTATGTTCTTCGACTCTTCTTCTTCTCGTTCTTCGTGTGTCTTCCTTTTTATGGAAGACTAATTTTTTCCTTCAAGGGAGAAGATGAAGTCGGTGCTTAGGGTTTGTTGATTCTTCTGGTTCATGGTATTCTTCAATCATGTTAGTTCTTTATGTTTTTAGTTATTGGTTCCATTGCCCAGACCAGGGGATGGAAGTATAGATTAAAGTTTTTATTTATTGCAATTGAATATCATGCTAGTTTAGGGTTTTATTTAGTTGAATATTTGCTAGGTTTTATTTATTGCAATTGAATATAATGCTAGAATAGGGTTTTATTTATTGTAATTGAATATTATACTATTATTCTCTACTTTTCTTCTAGTTGTGCAGTGTTTTAGAGTAAGAGATGTATTCCTTGTGTTTGCCTTAGATGGTGATTCATTGAATAGTTGCCCAAGCTCACATAAAAGGAAAGAAGATATTAATAACATAAACATAGGAACAACCTTAAGTAGAGTTATTCATTAACGATGTTTCATCCAAGAAGGCATTGGCACTCGCTCGATTGCCTAATTGTAGTCTACTTGTGAGAACAACCATGAAGCAAAAGATCATTGAATCAAAAGTATTGGTGGATTCTAATCTCTTGAATTCCATCTTTTATAAATTCTCAATAGTTTAGTTAGTTTAGTTTAGCATCAGAATCTATAATATCTATAATCATAGTTTTTAATCTCTCAAACCCCCTTTCCAGTCCTGTCCTTCATATAAACATACATTTAAAAGTGGAACGATACCCTACTCATCATTTACTTATTGAGGGATAATTAGGTTTTTATATGCTTCTATTTTGTTCAACGATCATCATCTATCTACATCATCCATATACCATCTCATACACAAAAAGAAGTGAGTGTCAAATGGCGCCGCTGTCGGGTTAAGTTGTTTATGTTTAACGTTTTCTTTCAAGATTAGAACTTTGGATTTTGAGGTAATTTTAGCCGCATCATCCATCTTTTTAAGAACGAAAGAAGCTTGAAGGACATCTCGAAGACAAGATCTACCATCCAGGTTAGTCGAATCTTCATTCTTTTTATTTCCTTCTTAGTATAGTTGCATCGTAGTTTAGTATTATTACTTTCTAATATAATTGAATTTATGACCTTTTCAACAATTGAAGTTGTAAGCCAACATAGTGAAACCTCAAACTCTAGTGTTTCTTGTCTGAATCTTGACAAGCAGACTATCGTCTGTGTGCCGTGGTACTTAAGCAATCCAAGTGATTCACCATAACCCTAGAAGAGACAGCTTTAGACAACGGGCGAGATACTAGCTGCAAATCCCAACCCAGTTGAAGGAAAGTAGTTTTGCATATTAGTATAATTTAGAATAGTTGCATATTAGTTTAATTGCATTCAAACATAGTAGGATAGTTTTTTATCATCTTCACATAGCAAAAATACTAGACAAGATTGATACAATGGCCGCACGCGTAATGATGGAGGTGTTATGGACACCAATAATCCTGAAGCTATCCCACCCATGCAAGCATAGCAGAGGAAGAAGCTGAGCGATTTCTATTTGCCAATCATTGGAGACCCACCTAGCAGTATTGTTTTTCCAGAGACAGAATCTAACCAGTTTTAACTTAGAGCATCAGTAATCCCTATGCTTCCAAATTTTAACGGTTCAGACAATGTTCAGCCTTATGTTCACATGAACAAATTTCTTTCAGTCCTCAGAACTTTCAAGAACCAGAATATCAGGGATGAGAGTATCAAGATCATTCTGTTCCCACTCTCACTCGAAGTTAAAGCATCTGAATGGTTATCTGCTCAACCGATCAATTCCATTGATTCCTAGGAGAAGTTAAGAATGAAGTTTATGAACAAATTCTACCCACCCCAGAAGACTGATGCCATGCAGCAAGCTATCAGCAATTTCAAAGGAAAAGTGACTAAAGAATATCATCAAAGCTGGAAGAAATTCAATAATCTGCTAGTCTCATGTCCACATCATGGTTATGATAAAAACACACTGGCTCATTTGTTCTTTCGAGGACTATCTACTATGAATAAGTAGATGATACAGTCAATGCACAAAGACAAGTTTACATCAATAGATGGAGAGGAAGCTTACAACTTTCTCGAGAATTTAGCTGAAGAAACATAACAATGGACTACTAGCAAGGAGGATGTCGCTAGCATGGAGGGGGAGCCAAAGCAATTTGGTTACTAAGCACATGAACAATTAGATCAAGAATTGAAGTCTACATTGGCTAGCCTGGCCACTAGCATTGAAACTTTGAGTAAGAAATTCAATCAGTTCTCCATGAATCCCTCCAAGATCAACAAGTCTCAAGCTAAATCTCTCCCAGTTATGCAAGCTAGCCGATACTGCGAAGTCTGTTTGGACACTTCTCATGCAACTCTAGAATGTCCTGGTTACTATCAACATGCATTAGTTGGAGAGTACAATATAAACTCATTTCAGAGGCCCAACCAAGGTGGTAATAACTTTCAAGGTAATTATTGGAGACAGAACAATGGACCCCCATGTTCTCAAGATCAAAGTTATATTCCACAAACAAGTCAAGCTTCACAGTTGGTTCCTCAACAACAATTATACTCTCAGCAGAATTCTAATACAAGTAGAGAGTTAGTGCCTGATCCTAGGAGAAATTATGCCACATCTGCCAACCTGGAGAATGCAATTGCTTTGCTATCACAAAAAAATTAGAAGTTTGAAAGTGTTCTAGAGCTTCTTGCACAGTCTCAGCTCAATCTCCAACAATCTCAAGCAAGTCAATGTTCTAGAATGGAGTATTTAGAAGCCAAGGTCGACCAACTCACTACTGTTTCGTCTGTAAAGACACAAGCCACTCAACCTAGCTTATTGGAACCAATATTTAGGAGTGAAGATGTATGCCACATTGGGACAACTTCTAGTACTGATCACCTCCATGATCATGTCACTCGCATTACTACTCCAATCAGATTGAAGAGACAAACAAGGTTGACTTACCTTTTCATGATAACATTGCTACAGAGCAATCGGTCAAGATTTCAAATGAAGTTCGAAAGGAAGTGGGAGAAATCCTTTCCACTCCCATTTGTCAAGATGACCAAGACAAGATATGCAAGAATGTCAAGAGAAAGAAGAGCGGCATTACGCCGATGTGTTTATACCGAAGGAACCTTTTCCTATGTTTTTTGCTCAAAGCAAAAAGGACAAGCAATTTTTAGAGATGAAGGAGGCATTTGAGAAAGATAACATCAATATCCCCTTTCTTAAAGCGATCAAGCAGTTGCCATCATATGCCAAATTCTTGAAGGATGCATGCAACATAAATAGAAGTACTCATATTCCAAAGCGAGCGTTTTAGCTGGACAAACAACATCTATTATCCATCAGCAAGCTCCAGTCAAGCTCAAAGATCTAGGAAGTCCTACAATATCATGCAAGATAGGAGAAAAATTCACAAGTAATGCTCTTTTAGACCTTGGTGCTAGTGTTAATCTCTTGCCATGTCATGTGTACGAAGCGTTGGGCCTAGAGAACCTAAAGCCTACAAAAGTCAAATTGAAGTTCAATCGCTCTACCTACCAAGATTCCCAGAGGCATAGTTGAGGATGTTCTTATTCAAGTAGCCGATTTCTACTATCTAGTGGATTTCATTGTGATAGACACCAAAGAGGTCTTTGATAAAATTCCAATTATTCTAGGCCGACCTTTCCTCGCTACCGCAAAAGCTTTGATAAATTGTCACAACGGTGAAATGAAGATCAACTTTGGTAAGATGTCCATGGACATAAATATCTTTCACCATTTGATAAGGATTGTGATGACCGAGAAGGTGAAGAGGTGCACTTCCTTGATAGTATGATACAAGAATCCTTCCTATTCGAAGATACAATTGAGAGTGCTCAATCTACAGAAAACTGTGATGAACCTGAGAACCCCACCACAAAGGCGTTGCTAGCTATGTTCTTGGAATCTCTGCATAAAATTTAGGATTTAAGTGAGCAGAATGGAAAAATGACAGTGAGAGTATCATATCTTGAGAAGATGAACTCTACATTTCAGGATGAACAACAGACTTCTTCCCAAAAAATCAGGTGCTAGAGAATCAGCTTTAAAAAGTTTTGAAAAAACAACAGAATCTAGAAACTGAAATGAGTCTTCTGAAGCAGAAAGTAGACCACATTAATAAGAAGCATTGCACTGTTGAAGATTCTTCTACACCATCATTATCTGAACCAGAGAAGTATGTGAACCAGTCTACCACCCACCTTGAGCGCAGTCAACCAGACATATATTATCATTACTGTGGTGGTAAAGGGCACATCAAATACTATTGTCCTGTTAGAAAGAAAGATTTTCGTCAATCTTCTACACAGAGGAACCACAAGGCCTATCACACAATCATCAAACCTGAAATAGTTCAAGATAGAGAAGCAACTTTACCAGCAATCTTTCCAGCATATCAAGGAGTATTTTTGACAACCCACAAGGTGAGACCTCCTCGTCCTCCAAACATTCGTCAGATTTGGGTAAGAAAATATAATCCCCTCACTCCAAATTGATAATGCATGATCTATAGTCTTAGGGATCTGACTTAAAAAGACCTAAAAAAAAATCTTGGTAAAAGGAAATATTCTTATTTTTTGAATTAATTTTGATATTCAGCATCAATGGTAACATCTTCCTTTTTTCTCATTCATTTCATTTACTTAATTTCTATACATTGAGGATAATGCATATGTTCAGTTGGGGGAGGGTATACTTGAGAAATGAATTTCGAAAATTAGTTTTCAAAAACAAAAATATTTTTGTTTCTATATCAGTAGCATGAGAAAAATGAATTTTGATGATGAGTCTGGGATATAGATTTTATACTGCTTAGTATTGAGTTTGATAGATAGTTGATATTGTTAATTTCATTACCGCTTAGACTATTTATTATGCTCAGACATAGTTCTTGTTGATAGAATTCTTTATTAAGGCACCACCATAGTACTTGGTCAGTTTTGTGTACGTTTGTTAGAAGAGAGATTTAATCCCTAGTAAACTGGGAGTAGATTTTTTTAGACTTAGCCCGTGAGACTTGAGCTTTATACCCATTCTTTAGAGAGTCTTATGAAAAATCCGAGTCTTAGTGACTCAACATCTTTTCAGTTCTTTATGTCGTTATAATATAGTCTCATTATTCGTTGATTTGGTTAATCACGAAGTGACATCAACTGGGGAGATAGCCATTAGGTCTTGTAGTCTATTCGAAACAGAGTATCATACTGATAAGTCGAGTAGTGAACCTATTCAGCCTTTATCCCACCTAGTAGGTCCATCATGTTAAACCTTTTTAAGCCTTACAATAAGCCATTTTCTTTCATAAAACCCTTTACCCTTTACCCAACTCCAGACAAGGAGTATAGCCAAAATCTTTACCAGCCATATCCATATGTTTCTAAGAATACAAGGGGCTCAAAGAGGATGAAATAGCACAAAAGGAAGATTACGAGAAAATACCAGAGAGATACAATGAAGACCATCATTTTGTTCTAAGTGAAAAAAGCTAGTGGAAAACAAGCATATCCAGTACTAATCAAGGATATACCACTGAGCTAAAGAAAAATAAGAAGTTGAACAGAATGGATGGAAAAGCGAAGACAAAAGAATAATTTTCTCTGCAATACAGAATTTGAAGAAATCTTCTAAAGAAAGAAGCAAAACCCTTAGTGTTTTTAGAAACAACTTTTGAATCCTTTTTACCTTTCCTTCATAAACCAATACCTAAGCCAACTTACAACCCATGATTTATCACTACAGTATGGTACGAAGTCTAGAATAGGTGAGAGCATGCTAAAGTGAAGGACCCGACACTTCATATGTGATTGACATTCTTTCCATGAGACTACTTTCATCCAGAAGTCCGTTTTTCAAGGTAGTATGTGGGATGTTCATATTCATTATTCTTTTCCCCACATACATGAGGTAAAATAGTAGACTATCTTCTGAGAGATTCTTTTATGAGAGTATGACCGGTGATGATTGAAAGTCGAAATTATCTATCTAAAGATAAACTAGGGATTCTATTTCTTGGATTGGAGAGTATAGGAGATTGACTAAGTACACACATAAGCCTTGATTGAGAATTTTGTCAATTTTTACTATCTCCCATCATAATCTATGAGTCTTTGCAGCAATGTAGTTAGCAATAGAGACCGTCTGTTGGAGTAAGCACAAAGTGGGTAAGGAATTTCTCTCTCTGAAAAATACTATCATTCTTGAACATGTTATTGATTGATTTTGTGGGTATATCACCTGAAAGCCCTCACGAGACTATAACTCGTCCTTTTTGGGAACTTAAAGGTTTAAAGCCTTGTTGCATATGGTAAATGCAATCGCGATGCCTGCGAAAGTGAGTTAGGATTTTATTTTTGTTATTAGGATGTGATTTTGATCACTTATCTATTTTTTTTATCTTATTTGCTAAGAGACTAGCAAAAGACTAGTTGGGAGTTGTGATAAGTGCTCAAAAAGTGCAATTTAACCCTCGATTATGTCTCTTGTTTAGCCATCTTAGTAGACTAATAGTGTTTGTAAGTTATGTTTTATGATTCTATAGGTGAAAAAGTGAGTTTTGTAGAATATTAGAGAAAAAGGGGTAAAACGGAGCAATTCGGAGTATTAAAGATCACATAGGAAGCCCGTGGACAATCATAGAGAAGGCCATGGAATTGAAGCTATTAAAGATGCAACTTGGACCTATTTTAAAGCCTATTTGGAAGCCCAAGGCAAAAGAATTCGTTGCTTGGACCAAAGCCAGCAAAATAGGAAAGAAGGATGAAACAAAAGAGGAAAAATAGAGTCTCGCGTTCGAGACGCGACTATTGTGCGTCCAGACGCGACTCTTGTGCCTGAGACGTATGGATCGTACGTCTAGACGCATGAAACGACACTGTAGCCAATTCCTTCTCAGTTTTGGAGACGAAGTTGGACTCTGAAAGAAGTTGATTTATATTAGGAAACAAATGGCGGTTTGGAATGCTTCTAGAACTCATTGTAACCCCTATAAATAGAGGACCTAAGTGCCTCATGTAATTTGCCAATTCACTTATACTCTTGTCTCTTAACTTGAGGCGCAGAGAGAGATTAATAATAAAAGATTCGGTTTTAACTAGCCGAGTCTTAATAAGTTAGTCTTTCTAGTCTTATGTTCTTCAACTCTTCTTCTTCTCGTTCAATGTGTTCTTCTTTCTTTATGGAAGGCTAATCTTCTCCTTCAAGGGAGGAGATGAAGCCGGTGCTTAAGATTTAATGATTCTTCTGGTTCATGGTGTTCTTTAATCAGATTAGTTCTTTATGTTTTTAGTTATTAGTTCCATTGCCCAGACTAGGGGATGGAAGTATAGATTAAGGTTTTTATTTATTGCAATCGAATATCATGCTAGTTTAGGGTTTTATTTATTACAATTGAATATTTGCTAGTGACATACTTTTATTTATTGCAATTGAACCTAATGCTAGAATAGGGTTTTATTTATTGTAATTAAATATTATACTATTATTCTCTACTTTTCTTCTAGTTGTGTAGTGTTTTAGAATAAGAGAAGTATTCCTTGTGTTTGCCTTAGATGGTGATTCATTGAATAGCTGCCTAAGAGCATCTCTAGGTGGTGGTAGCATACTTTTCAAATTTGAAGAATGCGACCACAGAATCTGGTAGCAAATTTCGACCAACTCTAGGTGGTCGCAAATTGCGGGTCATAAAAATTCATTGGAGATGACCTCGGCGACATTAGTATGGCGGGCGCCAAGATCACCGTCGTAGCGACATTACCACCGCCCCCCAAGTTCAAAAAAACTCACGCTAACATTCCTAACCGCCGCACCAAATTGAAAAAGTAAAAAAAAATAACTTGTGCGACATTAGTAGTGGTGGCGCCTACATTTCACCGGGCGTGGTGTCAAGTTAAGTAAAAAAAAAACTTGGGGCGACATTAGTATTGGCGCGCGACATTACTATTGTCGCTCCGCATCCGCATCCAAACCTCCAGATTTGCGAACAAGAATGCGACCACCTAGAGTTGGAATTCCGGGAAATTCCGACGCATTTCTTCAAATTTGAAGAATGCGACCACGGATACGTCCACCTAGAGATGCTCTAAGCTCACATAAAATGAAAGAAGATACTAATAACATGAACATAGGAACAACCTTAAGTAGAGTTATTCATTAACGATGTTTCGTCTAAGAGGGCATCGTCACTCGCTCGATTGCCTAATTATAGTCTACTTGTGAGAACAACCATGAAGCAAAAGGTCATTGAATCAAAAGTATTGGTGGATTCTAATCTCTTGAATTCCCTCTCTTATAAATTCTCAATAGTTTAGTTAGTTTAGTTTAGTTTAGCATTAGAATCTATAATATCTATAATCATAGTTTTTAATCCCTCCTGTCATTCACTTAACATACACTTAAAAGTGGAACGATACCCTACTCATCCTTTACTTATTGAGGGATAATTAGGTTTTGATACGCTTCTATTTTGTTCAACAACCATCATCTATCTACATCATCTATATACCATCTCATACACAAAAAGAAACAAGGTCATGCGCTCCTGTCTTGCTCGAGGTCTAGGCGCTACAGCGCAGGGTGCGCTCATAATTGGGCTGTGAAGGGCACGGGGTGTGCTCCGTATACCTTGAGTGCTCTGCAGTGAAAAACTAAGAGAAAAGTGAGAAGTGAAAGGTGAGAGTGCAAGGTGAGACGTGTGGTTTGTAAGTGTAGAGTGAATCAAGTATTTATAGAGGTTTAGTTTCTAAAACCAACATCCACAAGTTGTCAAAATTATTAAGGCAGGATGATGGAAACAGAAATTTCTAAAACAAAAACGAAAACAAGTTAGGTGCATATTCCAAATATAAACCAATAGCTTTTTGGTTGAATTTAAAATAACATTTTCCTAATTCTATTCATTGAAATTCCATCACCACAACAATATATAATCTTAGCCAAACCAATATTGGCAACATTCTCAACAACTCATATTTTCACAGTTTGCAAAATTTAACTTATAAAACGGTGGATAAGATAAAAGCAATGCAAAAAATAATAATACCACCCCCCAAACAATTCGGGAAGGTGGGATTCATGGAAAAATCATCGCATGCTTGGACAAAAACCAAATTAAATTAAAAATTCAACTAACAATCAAATAGTCGAAAACGATTACATAATCCAAATCTAACTAATAAACTAAACAACTCAAAATAAAATTCTATGAAAACAGGGGAATTTCCTAAACACACCACAACTAGACTATGAGCCACGAGACAAGGATGGTTTCGAGTCATCAGTCCTGCGTCGATGATGTTTATGCCTCTTAGACTCGTCAGAAGTAGAACTCTGATAGGGTGGCAAGCGTCGTAGCACTTCCACTTGGAACTTTTGCTGACTCTCTAGGTATGCGTTCATAGATTCCTCGTGCTCCTTATCACGCTGGACTAGGGCCTCCACGGTAGTCCTGAGCTCCTCATAATTCTGATGCATGGTAGTGCGCCTAATGGGATGTCTTCACAAATGGTGTTAATAGAACGCTGGCCACGGTGAATCAACGCCATTCGTTCTATATCAGAATTACACTTCTCCAAGGCATTGGCATCAAAACATGCCATGTCCTCCTCCTCATTATCTGAATTAACATCTTCCACAACCCTATCCTCAGGCAATCGCCACATATTCTGAATACATTCCATATAAGCAATTGCATTTGCATGCAACTTCAATATAATACGCTCAGATTTCGGTTTAGCACCAAATAACAGCATAAGCTTAGTAATCAATGCAGGGTAGGGTGCAATACTTTTTCTAACACCTCTAATCATATTTAGCAAAAAGTCGATGATACAAAAATCATACTTCTTTTGCTGTAATACCCATAGTATGTGCAGACAATTCAAACTGATGTCACTGAACCTCTCTTTCCCAATAACATTCTTACCAACCCACTGAGCTACGGCCACTGGTTGGTTCTCAAAAGACGATCGGACCACATCGCGATTTCAGATTGTATCATCCTTCCAACACCATCTCTCTCACCAACGCCTCTATCCCCCCATACTGGGACTCCTGCACTGTGGCTACGAGATTGATTCTTGCATGAATGTCTAGAATCCTAGACAACATACCAGTACAAACTTCTCTCCTCGTCGCATTCACCCTCACAAAAATCCTCGTACCCTCAATTTCCCTCTTCTTATAAAAATCCAAAACCAAATCCGGATGGTAAAAATCCGTCTCCTTATACCACCTCCTTCTTTGCATCTCATCATTATAAAACGGTGCAAACTGTTCTGTTTTGAAAACTTGTTCTATAAGGATTTTGCATTTTTGGGCCATTGATATTTGAATTCGAAAAATGGGTTTAGGGTAAGGTGGGGAACGAGTTTGAATAAAGAAATTGAAATTTGGTTTGAGTGGTTGGTTGGGTTTGATTGGTGCAATTTTTAGAGAAAAATTTGGTTTATGTTTATGTTTTGGGTGGTTTAATGGAGGTGGAGGAGATGAATTGGTGTAAGGGTTGAATTTGGAGTGGGTGGCTTGATTGGAGTGGGAAAAATCGGTGGTGGTGTTTTCTTTCCTTTTTTTCTTTTTTTTTTTTTTCTAATTTTTGGTTTGTTAATGGAGGCTGAAGGAGGCGGAATGGAGAAGAAGAATGCGATGCATTTTTGGGTTTACTGTGGAATCACGTGCGAGGCACGTGACTACTATATTTTGGGCCCAAGCCCAAACAATTTCGGAAATACCCATTTTGTCCCTATGTGTGCGCAACCTTAAAACTGAAATTCTTGACTCGTTACCGGTCCGATTTTTGCGAATGAACTATGAAAACAATCAGGAGAGAATCTCCAATCCAATGATCCATAAAACACTCTATTCTAACCATGGTTGACATATAAAAAGATAGAAAATGTCTCGAAGTGCGTGAATGATGTAAGTTATACGAACAAATGAAATCTAAATTCATAGATAATGTCAACCCAAATCAAAATACAATTAAACGGCATAAGCAACAAAAATAGAAAGTTGATCAATCAAGGATGGAAAGACCAACACCCCACCCCCCAAACAAATTTTATAGAACAGAGTTTAGAAAATTTGTTTTAAACGTGGGTCTTTTAAAGTTAGATTCCCGAGACTTCTTAGATTACTATTTTTATGGTTTTAATATTTTTTTTACTTTTTATGAAAAAGATTTAATATAAAGGAAAACAATAAAGCAATAGAGACATAATTCACACCATAGAGAACACATGACTCAAAAACCGAGAAATCATGCAAGAGTGGAAACCGTGAATTATGTTAAACGTGGACTTAGGATCCTGTACTTACAACCACACACTCCATAGAGAGGGCCCAATTACCTGAATGGTGCACTTATCAATATATGGAAGTGAAAGGAAGTACACCAAACAACAAAGGTCAGTCCTCATAGACAATCATGTAAAAGGACTTTCTCCACATCAGGGGACATTAACTCGTGAAAATGTTTTAACCATTGACCATTGACTTGAAAGGTACTGTTGTCCTTGGGATTTACCAAGGTGATTGCCCCGTAAGGGATGACTTCAGTAACCAGAGTAGGACTAGACCAACGGGTTTTTAATTTCCCTGGGAAAATGTGAAGACGGGAGTTGTAAAGCAAGCCCTTTTGACCAATGACAAACTCTTTGTGCAAGATTTGTTTATCATGAACACGTTTCATGTTAACTTTATAATCCTTTGTGAGATCATAATAATCGCTACGAATTTCTTCAAGCTCATTTAATTGCAATTTGCGCTTGACACCCGCCTCATCAAAATTAAAGTTAAGGTTTTTTGTAGTCCACATTGCACGGTGCTCCAATTCAACGGGCAAGTGACAAGGTTTTCCAAATATAAGTCTAAAGGGAGACATACCTATAGGAGTTTTAAAAGCAGTCTTATACGCCCATAAGGCATCAGTTAGATGCTTAGATCAATCTTTCATATCCGGATTTACAGTTGTTTCTAATATTTTTTTGATTTCCCTATTAGAGACTACTTGGCCACTAGTTTGTAGATGATAAGGAGTTGCCACCTTATGGGTAACTCTGTACTTTTTAACTAGGGACGCAACAACTCTGTTGTAAAAATGTGTTCCGCCATCATTAATGATGGCTTTAGGAATGCCAAACCGACATAAAATGTATTCCTTAACAAAAAATGCAACTGTCTTATGGTCATTGCTACGGCAAGCCATGGCCTCTATCCATTTAGACATCTAGTCCACGACAACTAGAATATAAATGAAACCGTGGGAAACAGGAAAAATACCCATGAAATCAATGCCTCATACATAAAAAATTTATACTATCATGATGGGATTTAGAGGCATCATATTACATTTTGTGATTCGCCTCAGTTGTTGGCAACGAACACACGTCTTGCAATGCACTTGCGAATCTTTAAAAAGGGTAGGCCAATAAAACCCACATTACAGAATTTTAGCCGCTATTTTCATACCATTAAAATGGCCACCACACTCTTTGTCATGGCAGAATTATAGAACCTCATTATATTCCCACTGGGGAATACAACGACGAATAATCTAATCTGCACAATACTTAAAAAGGTAGGGCTCATCCCAGTAGTATAGCTTAACTCTGGCCAAGAACTTCTTACGTTTATTTCTTAACCAAACATCAGGAATAATATAAGAAGCTAAATAATTCACAATGTCAGCATACCATGGTGCAGAAAAAAATAGCATAAAGATGCTCATCAGGAAAAAAGTCAGGTATGGACTCAAAATCACTATCATCGTCATTTGTTAGTCTAGATAAGTGGTCGACAACTACATTTTCGACCCCTCTTATGTCTTTAATTTCTAAGGTGAACTCTTCCAGGAGAAGAATCCAACAGATCAATCTCCGCTTAGCATCCTTCTTTGCAAGAAGGCACCTAAGGGCTGCATGGTCCGTGTAAACTAAAGTCTTAGTACCAACCAAATAAGGATGAAACTTATCTAAAGCATAAACGACAAGTAAGAATTCTGTTTCCGTAGTTGTATAATTCCTTTGAGCATAGTTTAATGTTTTACTAACATAATAAATAACGGTGGACTTATTATCTAGTTTCTGTCCCAACACAGCACCAACAACATAATCACTAGCACCACACATGAGTTTGAAAGATTTAGACCAATCGAGAGGCTGTATAATGGGTGCAGATGTTAAAGCGGCTTTTAAAGTTTCAAAAGCCTGTTTACAGTTATAATTAAAATCAAAGATGGCATCCTTTAAAACCAGATTAGTTAAAGGCCTAGCTATTTTTGAAAAATCCTTGATAAAATGCCTATAAAAACCTGCATGGCCTAGAAAGGCTCTAATATCACGGACAGTCCGTGGTATAGGTAGAGACGCTATCTTATCTAGTTTGGCCTTATCTACTTCGATGCCATCACTAGATATAATATGACCTAGCACTATTCCTTTTTGAACCATGAAATGACATTTTTCCCAATTTAAAATCAGACTCTTCTCTTCACACCATGTCAAAACCTTAGATAGGTTAGACAGGCAGTCAGTGAAAGAGTCTCCATAGATAGAAAAATCATCCATGAAAACTTCCATGAAGCGCTCTATCATGTCACTAAATATATGAAGCACACACCGCTAGAAGGTACCAGGAGCATTACAAAGGCCAAAAGGCATCCGTTTGTAGGCATATGTTCCAAAAGGACATGTGAATGTAGTCTTTTCTTGGTCATCAATATCGATAATAATCTATCTGAAAATAGCTAGAGTAGCTGATAAGAGCCCAAAACTGTAGTTTTAACCCCTTAATAATCATACTGTTAGACCAATTATGTGAATAATAAGTAAGAGTTAATACCGACACGTGTTTTTATGCATTTCGGGCTTCAAAGTCCATTAATGCGTAAATGTGCCACTTTAAAAGCGAGATAAAGGAGCAAAAGTCCAGAACTTCGAAGGCCATATCTTTGGATTCAGACCACCGAATTGGGCCTACCTTATGTCAAAACGACCGGCTCGGAAAGAGCTTTCCAATGGTCTAAGCCTTGACCCAATCAGAGGAGCAGAAGTGGACGAAAAGTCTGTTGAAGTCAACTGCAGCTGAAGAGGCCATTTTGGACTAAAGAAATTGGGTTTGGACCCGATTTTCCGCCCAAAACATGACTCCAAGCCCATGCACGATTTTGGATCGGAAGTATAAAACAAAAGCTTGACTCTTTGTTAATGGCAGTTAGGTTAGGAAGCTAATGTTAATGGAGTTTAGGGTTAGAATAATTTTTTAGATCTAGAATTAAATCTCTATTTTAATTAGTTTTCATTTCCCTTGTTTTAATTTAAAGTATTAAAAAATATTGCTCTTGCTTCATTAGATAAATAAAGTAGTTTATTATTGATCAAATTCAATTTTGTCATTTATCTATTGCTTAGATCTAATTTCATTTCTTGGTTGTTAGTCATTTCGTAGTTATTGATGTTGGGTTGGATTATTGTTCATTAAATTCATAAATTAGGTTGTCTTCATTTTGATTCTTAGACTATTGTTAAATTTAGATTTATAAAGTTTTAATTTCAGTTTAATTTAATTATGTCTTATTGTTATTATTGTTCTTGTGTTGGAAATGGTAGTATAGAAATTTCACACCAAACACATCACTCTCACCATTGTTCCTTTTGGGTTTGATTAGTTGAATTATATTAAGTCTTGATAGATTGAGAGTGGAACGAATTCCTTACTCGTTGTATTGCATGATTATGTTTTGAGAGTAAGAAGAATTGATTTAAACGTAAGAACGGTAGGATTACGTATTAGTGTTCTTGTTAACATTAATATTAGGATTATATTATTTTTTTTGGTTATCAAAATGCCATTGCCATCTTAATCTCGTTCAAGACAAGAATTCAATTGCTTGAATCCAAGGGGCAATCCCCCATTCTCTACCCACCCACCCCTTTAATTTTTCATTCTTATTTCTTGAATTTTCGGAACTGCTCAATCGCTTCAGCTTTAGGGTCTTGGATTCACAGAGAAAACACTGCGGTGAAGGTATTTATAAATTTTGGAAAATTCTGACAATATTCATACATAATATTTAATGTGTTGTTGATTTACTAGAATATTTTCAGATTTTTCAAAGTTGGTTTACCTTGTGAAAAAAATACGATCTTTACAGTGCTGCATTTCAGTTTTCACACCGTGATGTTCTTGAAAAACAGACGAATAAGGTTACTTAGGAGTTCTAAAAATTCTATAATTTTTACAGGAGTATCTATCCTAATCCAGGAGTTTGTAGTAAAAATTTGATGAGTTTTGATTTGTTTTGACCTCCTAAATAGTAGAGTGTTTCCAGTGTGTTTCTGCAGTGTTGCAAACACTTAATATCTGGAACACCATCCAATAAGGAGAGGTTGTAGACATCCAATTGCTCTAAATTTTTACAGGAACAACTAGAATCTGTCAGGAGTCTCCAGTAAAAATTTGGAAATTTTTGGATTTGTTTTGATGGGTTAACCATTCGGTTGTTTGTATTGTGTCCGAAAACGGTTTCGCAAACTTTGGAGGGCTGTAGAGGGACTTTCACTGCTCTGATCGATCTGAAATTTTACAGGCTACTTGATAGACGTCTTAGCAAATTACTGTAAAAATTTCAGATTTTTGGAGTACGATAAAAGGCCTAAAACTTGAAAACCTGGAGCGCGCCCGCGCCCATGTTGAGCGCGACCCGCCCTTATTCACTGTAATTTCAACTTACCTTGAGCGCGCCTGCGCCCAACCCCGCGCCCTACCCGCGCCCAACAAGGAAAATTCATCCGAACAGCCCAATTTTCATAGGTAAATGCATATTTTTATTCCTTAAAGTTATTCAGTGTTTCTAACTTGTTAAATACACTAAAATCGCAGATACAAGACGCTTATTCAAACGCAAGTAGCAAGGAGGCATTCAGTATTCTTCTTCTTCTTCCTCGCCTCTTCTCGTCAGAGGAGTTTTAATTCTAGTATAATCAGGCTTGTTTTTCATAGAAATAAATACAACACGCCTATCTAGAATTTCACACACTACACTTGCATCAATGGCTAAAGAACAAGAGAGAGACTCCTCTCTCGATTTTTATAAAGCCCTAAACGATGGCCCTAAGTCGCATCATTCTTGCAGTGACCTAGTGGGGATTTTTGAATCCCCCTAATATATTTAACTTGTTACCGGTTTTTCATGGTTTAGACCACGAGAAGCCTTACCCAAGACGCGTAGGGATAGACCAAGTTCTCACTACATTCCATCATCCTAGCGTAAGTCCAGATCAAGTTAAACTTAGGGTGTTTCCTTTTCACCCTAGCCGAGCAAGGCGGCGTCTTGGTTAACTGCCCAAACGCCAAACTGTGGACTCATGGGCTCAACTTGTTCAATTGTTCATGGAACAATTTTACCCACCATCGAAGACAGATGAAATGCTTCACAAAATTCATTTCTTCACCATAATCCTCATGAATCCTTTTCAGAGGCCGGAATCGCTTTAATCGATCTTCTCATTGAATGCCCAAGATCATAATTTGCGAAAAGACACGCTTTGTTCGTGGCTTTCAAGCGGGCTTTCACATTATCATAAGGAGGTTCTAGATATCATGTCCGGGGGTAGTTTTCTTAGTAAAGGAGCCTTTGAGGCTTATACATTCTTAGAAGATCAATCTAAGAGGAACAACAATTGGGAGGTAACGATTCCTCCCGGCCCTCCTCCTTCTTCTGAGGTTAAACATGATCCCGAAGCTTAAAACTCTTATCGATGCCCTCACTAAAAAGGTAGATGCCATCTCTGCTCAACAACAATCCACTCCAGCCATGAACATTAACTCTACTGGTTGTAATGTCTCGTTGTAGTCTTGAGCATTCCGACTTCTATTGTCCTCTTGTCTATGCACAAACACCACCACAACCACCACACTTCAACCAGCTTAACTCAACATCAAGGACAAGGGAACTTAAGGGACCGTAATAGAGGTTTAGTACCCATAACCCGTAACTATCAACATCAAGACATGAACGCCAACAAGCTTTTAATTCCAATACAACCATCTACAGACAAAGTAGTAGTGACCTTGTTGGAGAAACAAAATCAAATTATGCAACAAAACTCCAACTTGATGAAAGATCAAAGATGATCAAAACTCTAATATGATGAAACAAACGATGCAAATGATGCAGTCTTTTGCCAAAAGGTTATTGACATGTCTTCTAACCAAAATAATAACCAAACCGGGCGTGTTTCCAAGTCAAGCAAATTGTTTAATCCTAAGTCAACAAACACCGCTTTGAAATTAAAAGTATTTACTGTAATGGTAATATAAACCAAGGGACCTACAGTGCAATACTACCCTTCGCTCAGTATGCAGTAGTTGATAACCAAGTGACTATGCCTAAAGATTACCCCACAAACTAAAAATGATACCATACCAAATACTATAATAGAAACTCAAGACCCTACAACCGAGGTACCAGCTTAAACCACAACCAAAAAGGGAAAAACATTACAAGACCCAATAATAGAAAGTGAAGACCCTACACCTCGTAGAGGTTCCAATATGGACACCCTAGTTGGAAAACGGCTAGAGATAAAGCAAAGACTAATAAAACTTTTATCCCTTCGCTAAAAATAGCGATAAAGCACCATATCCCCAAAGACTAGTCAGGTTTAAAATGACGAGAATTTTGATGAGATTAGGGAAGTGTTTAAAAATTTGACTATAAACCTACCTTTCTAGAAGCTATAAAAAGTCTACCTGACACGCTTAAGTTTCTAAAAGAGTCAGGCACCAAGAAGAGGAAAACCAACATACCCCACTTAAGCATTCTTAATGAACAATATCCTCTTTATCCTAACATAACGGAATTGTTAAGTACAAGGACCCCGGTCGCCCTATCAGATAATGCACCTTAGGTGATACCTTCATAACAACTGCTTTTTATTAGACCTGGGGGCGAGTGTTAACTTACTCCCTTTTTATTTATATAAACAACTAGGTCTAACAAAACTTCAACCAACCAAAATGACTTTGCAGTTAGCCGATCGTTCTATTAAGTATCCCAAGGGTGTAGTTGAAAATATTCTCGTTAAAGTTCAGGATTTTTACTATCCAGCAGACTTTGTTATTCTTGACACAGAAGTTGCTCATGATTCCATTCCCATCATCTTAGTATGCCCTTTTTGGCAACCGCCAATGCCCAAATCAATTGTCGGGATGGCTCAATGACTCTTTCTTTTGGAAATCTTTCTGTAGAAGTTAACATGTTTAGACAAAAACAAGGACAACTAGGTTTGCCTGTAGAAAGGGAAGTGAAGTCCATTGAGAGTGTTGTACCTTACATTAGTGCGGCTGACACTTTAGTCCCCACACTAGTAGATACCCCTCTTATGGAAGAAGACAAGGATCACAATTTCTACTCCCTAGACGTAGATAACATCAAGGAGGATTTCCTTCGACTCTTTTGCAACTCTTCTTTGCTGCCTCACGAGTTCTCTCCTATTGACATCCATTCATCTCTTGACGCCATGACGAAGAAGAAGAATTTTTGCCCTCTATCCGGCTGATTCTTCTTACCCACCTATTGAGGAATGTCTTGCATATCTTAAGGCCCTCGATGATATAGACTTAAGAACACTAGTTGAACACCATTCACCCACCTCACATCCTCATGTCACTCATTCACCTTCCATCACTTAATGTTCCTCGCCTCTACCTTTTCAAAGAACCATTGAGTTTGTACTTGACCTTGGCTTTCTCCTATGCTTCATAACTATCTAAAACCAACTGGTGAAGAAGTAACACCCAAGGATAAGCCACCGACACTTTTTTTTCATTCTTCCCATTTTTCCCATTTTTTCTAACACTTATCCACATTCCAAGTATTTTCCAAAACCATTCATTTACTCACGATCATTCACTTGACACCTTCTTATTCAACTAAGTCAAGGTCAGAGAAAGTTTTGGAGCTTGATTCTCGCTTTGGTGGTGCATTCCATGTTAACTATTTATGGAAAGATCCACAATTGTTTAGATTATTGATATATGGAAAACTGCATGTAAATACATATATATCACTTTTAAGTCTAGGGAATCGAATTTTAAAAGACCATCGTTTTTAAAACAAATTTTTACAAACCCGTTTTCAAAAATTTGTTTGGGGGTGGGTGTTTGGTTTTTCCATTCTTGATCACTCAAATTCCTATTCTTACCCCCACCTCACCCCTTGAAGAGTAGTTAGATTTCTTCTTGTTTGTCATTTTGATGTTGTTTTTATTATTTTTAGTAGATAGGATGTTACGTTGTTAAATTCAGAGTTAACTTTGAATTTGGTAGTTAAATGTTGTTTGAATTTCAATTTTAATATAATGTGGTTCTTTTCAAATTGTGCATAGATTTTATTGTTAATCCCACCTTCCGAATTGTTTGGGGGTGGTATTATTTATTATATCATGATTTGTAGAAGATCCTCCATTTTAGAGTTTGTTTTGGAGTGAAGGTTGAGAATATTGTCGAATTGGCATACCTATGATTAGATGTGGTGGTAGGATGAAATCTAAGAGAGTTTAGAAGTTACTAGTCTAAATCCAAAGATGAAAGATATTAGGGTTGTTATAGAATCAAGAATATGAGTTGTTTCCGTTTTGGTTCGAAATTTTATTGTTTCCCGAAATTGCCTTTAAAGTTTTTTTTTTTGGCAACCTACCGATTCGCTTTTTTAACAATTCAAAACCTATATAAACTTCCTTCTTTCTACACTAACAAACCACAATACATTCCACCATCATCCCGCACCATCCACTCCAAGTTTTACTTTTTTTTTCATCTAAACTCCCGCCAAATTTCTTCGAAGAGCCACGCTTCACAGCGATCATCGAGCTTCATCGAGCGCCTGCGCCTTCACATTTTTTGAAAATTTAGTTAGAGCGACCAAGCTTCAAACACCGGAATTTAAAATTTCAGAAGCGCCTGCCGCTTCAAGCAGAAGAGCTGCAATTCGCGGCTCAAACACTGGAATTCTAAATTTCAGAGCTGACCGCTTCTATAATGAAGCGCTACCGACTTCCGTGGACCAGAAAAATTCAGTTTTCGCGGGTTGTTCCCGGTTCATTCACAACTATTCCAGAGCGTAGTTCGAGATGACATCTCCTATAATAATACCGAACAGTCTTTTCAAAGATTTGTTTCAAAGCACTACTTATGGTGCTTGGTTTCATGAGGTGATCACACACGTAGCCGGAACCGCTTTTATGGTTCTTGCTAGCATTTGTTCTTGGACTTGCCATGCCCGGCTGAAATACAAGACCCATGATGCTATGGGTAGATAATATGCATGTCTACACTTATGACTTTTTACATGAGGCTTATGGGTCCGCATTTTCTCGTGGTAGAGGACCAAGGGACATATAACGTAGCCCTTGGTAGCTTGTCCCTTTAATGTGATAATGGTAATGTTCTTTATCATGCTAAACATATTGTGGGGAGTGGCATTTTTCTTTTCGCGAATGATGCCACTTTGCGATGTTTTCCTTGCTTTTAGCCGAGGAACGCTATATGACCTTCCTAAGACCTTAATGTCTAGTTTAGCACGAGCCCATAGCATGAGGCATAAGTATCTTCTTATGCCTATATTAGTTTCCCCGATATTATGCTATGTTTCTTTCCTCGCTTTTTTGTGCCCGCTTCACGGATCGGGTGGGGTCAACATTTGTGAGACCCACCAATTATATTATCGATCTTTCCGCCGTAATGACTTGGCAAGGATGGAGGATACAACCTCATCAGTTGCACCTTACACCCCGCATTTTTAATAGGTTAGCATCCGTAGATGATAAATGGCGCAAGCTTGGCAAATTATAATGGCATGGCAGATCGAAAGGAACCTCACTTCTTTATAGAAGAGGAGGATGACGAAAGTAAACTGGAGTGGAGGTAAGTTTTTTAATTTCAGTTAGTGTCCGCTTATGTCCCAAGCAATTTAATTTTGCTAACCCCATAATGGGGTGTAACTCTTATGAGTCAAGGCCGTTTTTGTATTTCCTATATTTAGTATGTTCTAACCTTGTTTTGCGATGTTCCAATTTCACGCGATTTCCATGGTATTTTTCTACCCTCTTTATTTAAATGCTTTGAGGACAAAGCATGCTTCTTGTTTGGGGGCATAGAAACACGCGGTAATTAAGGCATCCGTTAGATATAGATATGTATAATGTGCACTTGTTTTCTAGTTAAAATTTCAAAAATTCAAAAAAATATAAATAAAAAGTATGCTATACACTTAGGAATATTGGTATTGTTTTCTTTCTCCATGCTCTTAACAATCTAGAAGTCTCAATGAATGCTGTTGCGATCGTAATAATTGTTAGAAACTTAGGTTAATATGTAGGTAATAATCTTTGCATCTATCTATAAATTTATTACATGAGTATCTATGATTGTTAGCAAGAAGTTTTCAAATCTAGGCTAGAGTACTTATTCTACAAATCTCGCGGAGAATATAGCCTAAAGCCTTATATGAAATAAACATTTGAGAAATGACACAAGGGAGAAGTAAAACGGATAGAGAAATCACACGCCCACTTGCTTGATCACTAAACCATATCCTAAGCGAGAATTTAGGCCCTCTTTGATCGATATAGCCAGAAATTCAAACCTATGAATTATTTTCCGCTAGTCGCCTCCGAGCCTTTCTTTAGCCTTCCATAAACCACAATTCCTTTACCCCGTTACAAAAAAAAAAAAAAAATAAAAATCAACCTACCCAATTTAGAATAAGTCCGAGAATAGAATGAGGAAGAAAGAAGAAGAGAAAACCTGTGTAAACAAAAATTAGTTAGTTGTTTCAGTAAAAATAAAGAAAAGAAGTTTCCATCCAAAGAGAAAAAAAAAAAAAAAAAAAAAAAAAAAAGAAATAAATAAAACTCCAAAAAAAAATAGAATAAAAGGGAGTCAAAGGCCAAAGAAAAAAAAAAAAATATGGCTAAGGATGGAAACAAAGTGTAGAAGCAAAAAGTAAATAACAAGGTTTTCTAGTTACATAATATGAAGACTCTATTATCTCAGACTTGTCCTCTAGAATATCCATTTCCTTCCTTCTTAAACCATCTCCTAATCCCCGCGAACACCTAATAAAGACCTCTAGCTCAATTAGGAATAGGTTAGTGTGATAGTAAGTGGGATGTGTTTGATCGACCCCGGCTTCTTTGTTGTCATTGAGATTTAAGGGTAAAGTGTGCCCACCGCATTAATCGGAGTAGCTTAAACTTGAGTGGAAAAATCAGAGTGGTTTTGTCTTGACATTTATGTGAGGACCTACTTAAGGACGCTTATTCCGAAGTTTTAAACGGACTCGCTATTACATTTCATAAGATTACTCATTGTTATATGTTTTTTTAGATGATTGATTATTATGCATATATTAGCTTAGGGTTCTGGATGGGTTATTCTTATGTAATTGCTAGAGAGATGTATAGATAGTTGAGCATGAATAAGGAAACAATAGTTTTATTTTCTTAGTCGTCAGAAGATAGATGAAGTTTCATGGAGTACCTTCATCGAAAAAACTCTCACGAGGTTATAACTCGGCCCACTAGGGAATTCCTAGTGGTTTAAGCGCCTTGTTGCATATGGTCAATGCAATCGCGACTCAATAAACGAGAGTAGTTAGAACTCCATTTTTGGTCACTTATTCTAATTTTCTCATATTTGCTTGGAGGACAAGCAAAATGTTGTTTTGGGGGTGGTTTGATAAGAGCCCAAACTGTAGTTTTAACCCCTTAATAATCATACTTGTTAGACCAATTATGTGAATAATAAGTAAGAGTTAATACCGACACGTGTTTTATGCATTTCAAAGCTTCAAAGTCCATTACGCTAAATGTGCCACTTTTAGCAGAGATAAAGGAGCAAAGTCGCCAGAACTTCCGAAGGCCATATCTTTGGATTCAGACCTCGAATTGGGCTTACCTTATGTCAAAACGACCGCTCGGAAAGAGCTTTCCAATGGTCTAAGCCTCTACCCAATCAGAGGAGCAGAAGTGGACGAAAAGTCTGTTGAAGTCAACTGCAGCTGAAGAGGCCATTTTGGACTAAAGAAATTGGGTTTTGGACCCGATTTTCCGGCCCAAAACATGACTCCAAGCCCATGCACGATTTTTGGATCTGGAAGTATAAAAACAAAAGCTTGACTCTTTGTTAATGGCAGTTAGGTTAGGAAGCTAATGTTAATGGAGTTTAGGGTTAGAATAATTTTTAGATCTAGAATTAAATCTCTATTTTAATTAGTTTTCATTTCCCTTGTTTTAATTTAAAGTATTAAAATATTGCTCTTGCTTCATTAGATAAATAAAGTAGTTTATTATTGATCAAATTCAATTTTGTCATTTATCTATTGCTTAGATCTAATTTCATTTCTTGGTTGTTAGTCATTTCGTAGTTATTGATGTTGGGTTGGATTATTGTTCATTAAATTCATAAATTAGGTTGTCTTCATTTTGATTCTTAGACTATGGTTAAATTTAGATTTATAAAGTTTTAATTTCAGTTTAATTTAATTATGTCTTATTGTTATTATTGTTCTTGTGTTGGGAATGGTAGTATAGAAATTTCACACCAAACACATCACTCTCACCATTGTTCCTTTTGGGTTTGATTAGTTGAATTCTATTAAGTCTTGATAGATTGAGAGTGGAACGAATTCCTTACTCGTTGTATTGTATGATTATGTTTTGAGAGTAAGAAGAATTGATTTAAACGTAAGAACGGTAGGATTACGTATTAGTGTTCTTGTTAACATTAATATTAGGATTCTATTATTTTTTCGGGTTATCAGTAGCCATCTAAAAAATAGTAATAAGCATGACCAGCTAGACGTTCGAGCATCTAATCTATAAATGGTAAAAGAAAATGATCCTTTCGTGTCATGGCATTTAAACGTCTGTAATCAATACAGATCCTCCATTTTATAGGGACTCGTGTGGAAACATATTCACCCTTTGCATTATGTACCATGGTAACCCCCGATTTCTTAGAAACTACATGAATGGGACTTACCCATTTGCTATTGGAGATTGGGTATATGATACCCGCATCAAGTAACCGTAAGACTTCTTCCTTGACCACCTCTTTCATGGAAGGGTTCAAGCAACGCTGAGGTTCGCGAGAAGTCTTTGCATTATCCTCCAAATGGATACGATGTGTGCATACATTAGGGTCAATCCCCTTAATGTCAACTAGGGACCAACCAATCGCTGAACGATGTTCCCTAATTACCATAATCAACCGTGCCTCTTCATCTGCAGACAACAGAGAAGATATAATTACCGGATGACTACCATCCGGATCAAGTTAAATATACTTCAACTCAGAAGGAAGAGATTTAAGGACAGGGGTGGGAGGTATGTCGATAAAGGCTTCTGGTGGTTCCTCATTGTGAATAGTGAAGGCTTATTTAGGTATTAAATCTTCATACTCGGTAGGTGGAGCTACAAAAGGATCTAAGATATGTGTAGACTCAAAAAGGGCGTTAACTTCCTTTACATAGGAGTCATCCTCAAAATCTGAACTTTCAAAAGAAAAGAATTTATGCATCTGGTTTTCTAGAAATGTGTTATTAAAATAGTCTTGAGCTAAGCTCTCGATCATGCTAACCTCCCCATCTATAGACGAATCTGGTAACTATTTTATCATTTTAAAAACATTTACCTCAACAGAAAGATTGCCAAAAGACATGGACATTGAACCATCGCGACAATTTATAAGCGCGTTGGTAGTTGCTAAGAAAGGGTGCCCTAAAATGATCGGAACTTCTATATCGAGGATAACAAAGTCAGCAAGATAGTAGAAATCCTGAACCTTAACAAGCATGTTTTCAACCACACCCTTAGAATACTTAATAGACCGATCAGCTAATTGCAACGTCATTTTAGTTAGTTGCATCTCCTGTAGACCAATTTGTTTATATAAATAATAAGGGAGTAAGTTAACACTCGCCCCCAAGTCTAATAAATAGGGTCGTCGCGGTGGGAATCTCCTAAGGTGCATCAGACAAGAGGGATCTAATTAGGGTCCTTGTACTTAACAATTCCATTATGTTAGGATAAGCTTGGAAATTGTTCAGTTAAAAAGGCGTCTTTAGGAATATTTGTCTTACGCCTAGTAGTGCACAACTCTTTGAGAAACTTAGCATGTTGAGGTAACTTTTTAATTGCTTCAATAAAAGGTAGGTTTATAGTTAGATTTTTGAAGATTTTTCTAATCTCATCGTAAATTCGTATCCTTGGTTAACATGGCTAATTTTTGGAAAAACGGTGGTTTCTCTCTATATTTAGCAGATGGATCAACAGAATGTTTAACCTTGGTTTTTTGTTTCTTAGGTTGTGGTTTAACTGGTACCTCTACTGGGGTAGGATCTTCAGTTATTACTTCGGTATCTAGTAAAATATCAGGTGTAGGGACTATTAGTGGGGTAACTATAGGCATAGTTACAGCGTTATCAACCACTCTGCCAGAACGGAGAGTGGTGATGGTATTTAGCTCACTTACGTTTCCATTTTCATTACTAGTATTACCGTTTACCTCAAAGGCTGTGTTTGGTGTTTTAGGATTAGGTATCGCTTGACCTGGAAACACACCTTTTGGTTGTACTTTCTCTTGTGTTAACTGTTGTAAGGAAAGTTGGATGGACTGTAAAATCTGTTGTTGGGTTTGCATAAAGGCGTCGAAACGATCTGGTTGTGGAGAAGTGTTTGTTATAGGTTGTGTGACAAGAACTATGTCACGTTGATTATTAATGGGTGGGTTGTGATAGTTATTATTTACTAGAATGATATCTCTATTAGCATTATAATTATTATTGTTATAATTATTATAATTCCCTTGTCCTTGTCCTTGTCGTGGTGGAGCTTGGTTGTAATTGTTTGTTGGCCTAACATTTTGATTATTATACCCTAGAGGTGTAACTTGTTGATTATTTCTCCAACTGAAATTGGGATTTTGTCTCCAAGGGGCGTTAGAAATAGGATAGCTATTAATGGAGCAAACATTATCTGGTTGTGATGGTTGTTGTTCATAGGCGAGAGGACAATAGGAGTCGGGATGCTCAAGACTCAAACAGAAATTACATGGAATAGAGTTGACATTCATGACGAGGGCAGACTTTTGTTGAATAGAAATAACTTCTACCTTTTTAGTGAGAGATTCGATTAAAGTTTTAAGCTCAGGATCAGGTTTAATCTCAAACATACCGGCAGCCTTAACTGTTGAAGAAGAACTAGCGGAGCGGGGGATATCGTCACTACCCCCCCAGTTATTATTACGCTTTGTTTGATCTTCTTAAAACCTCTAAGCCTCTGAGGCTCCTTTACTGAGGAAACTACCCCCATTCATTATATCCAGGACCTCTTTATGGTGGTGTAAAAGTCCCTTGAAAAAGGCACGAACTAACGTGTCTTTCGCAAGGTTATGATATGGACACTCTATAAGAAGATCAGTGAAACGATTTCAGGCCTCTGAAAAGGATTCATGAGGATTATGGTGGAAAAAATGAATTTTAGAAAGCATTTCATCTGTCTTCAGTGGTGGGTAAAAATGTTCCATAAATAATTGAACAAGTTTAGCCCATGAGTCCACAGAATTAGGCGCTTGGGCAGTTAACCAAGACGCCGCCTTATCGGCTAGGGTGAAAGGAAACACCCTCAGTTTAATTTGTTCCGCACCTACCGTAGGATGATGAAATACGGTAAGAACTTATTCAATCTTACGCATATGCTAATAAGGTTTTTCATGGTTTAACCCATGAAAAACTGGTAACAAATTAAATATATTCGGGGGGATTCGGAAATCTCCCACCGGGTCTGCAAGAACGATGCAAGATTTCGGGCTATCGTTCAGGGCTTTGTAAAAGTCAGAGAGAGGAGTCTCTCTTTCTTCAACCATTATTTCAGGTGTAGTGCGTGGTATACTAGATAGGTGTGTGTGTTGACGTTCACAATAAATTACGTTAGTCGTTTTTTCTTTACCTGACCTTAATCTCATACAAGGCTAAGTCCAATATTAAAGAAACGCAACAACAGTCAAAACAACCCTGATATGCTAGTATAAATCCTCTAACAGGAGATGCTAGGAGTGGAAGAAAGAAGTACCTGAATGCCTCCTTGCTTCGCTTATGAATAACGTCTTATATACGTGAGCTCAGTGTATTTAACAAGTTAGAAACACTGAATAACTTGAAGAAATGGAAGTTTGTACTAACCTGTGAAAATCGGGCTGTTCATAAGAGGGCGCAAGGTGCGCTCGGAATTTGCCTTACAAGGGCGCGGGTCGTGCTCTTGCGTGACTCGAAGTCCATGCACTTTAGCGTGGGGTGTGCTTCAAAGTTGCCTAACAAGGGCGCGGGGCGCGCTCTTGCCTTGGATGATGTCCAGACACTTTAGTGTGGGGCGCAGGGCACGCTCAATGTATTTCTGGCAAAAGAAATTCAGTTCTGAAGCAAACAACCACAGTTAGAACCAAACAAGGGTGGGTGGGTTTAATGGGATTTTGGTAGGATTAACACTACTAAAGGAAATGAAACTAAACACAACTAAGATGGCAGCGACGCCATTTGATAAAAGGAAAAACGATAGTTTTACCTACGAATAAGTAACTAAACTCAAATGTAAGTAAAACTAAATGCTTTTCTTATAGATAAATTATAAAAGTTATCTAGTCTCCTTATCAATGCGATATAATTGGAGTAGAGAATTCGTTCCACTCCTAACTCGTTTAGAATGTAACGTTTCCTAGTTTATGTATTCTAACAAAATCGTGAGAGTAATGGATTTGAATTTAACTACGATAGTGAATTAACTAATCAAGATGTGATAAATGAAATGACGGCAGTTCAATACTAAGATGACAATATGAGAAGGAATTGGGGGAATTTGATTCCACCTTGATTCGACTTAATAAACTAGCATAAAATACAAATCTTTACGTTTTCACGTAAAGGTTGGGTATTTCTAATCCCTAATTATTCATGGTAATCTTTAGCAACTAATAACTAGCATGTGAAGAAATCAAACCCATTCTCATGGTGAACTAATTACTTTCTAGAGTAGAATAGAACATTACAACTATATCTACGCTAACAAAAATAAAGTCATCATCAAGGCTTCCTCAAACCCCTCTAATGGAGGTTTAGCCTTGAGTCATTAAACTATCATTTCTGAAATAAGAACAATATGAACAAGACATTATTGAATGAATAACAATTACTTTATTAATCTAATTGGAACAATAGTCTAATGATTCAAAATGAATTAAAACTGAATTAAAACTAATTTAGATCTAAGTTTATGAATAACTAAGAAATTAATACTAACTAAGTATTGAATTATAAAAACTAAGTATTTGATAATTAACTAAGTTGAAATGTAAAGCTAATTCTTTATTATAAAACTAAATCTGATTCTACAAACTCATTCATTGTTCTAAAACTAATTACTTGGATATAAAACTAATTTCTTTATCTAAAAACTAAATTTATGAATTAGAACTAAGTAACTTAAGATCTAAACCTTAGTCTCTTTATATAGAAGAGGCTAGATCCACAATTTTGTGCATGGGCTTAGGAGCCATGTTTTGGGCCGGAAAATCGAGCCCAAAATCTCATTACTTCAGTCCACAAAGGGGTTTTTAGCTGGAAATGACTTTAATAGCCTTTTCGTCCACTTCTGCTCCTCTGATTGGGTCAAGGCTTGGACCATTGGAAAGATCTTTCCAAGTCAGTCATTTTAACGTAAGGTAAGCTCGATTCCGAGGTTTTAGTCCAAAGATTCGGCCTTCAGAAGTTCTACTAACTTTTGTGCGCTATTTCTGCCCGCATTGACTTTGACTTTTCAGCTTTGACCGAGCTTTAAAAAGGCTTTTTCTCCTTGAATCTTGGCCTTTAATCATAAAACTTCTTAGCAACCAACCTTTGCTCCTTTATCTCGCAAAAGGGACGCCTTTCTTCACATATTCGACTCCAATGCCTGAAATACACAAAAACATGATAACAGTACTAACTCTTACTTATTAATCACATAATTGGTCTAAAAGTAATATTGTTAAAGGGTTAAAACTATAGTTTTGGGCTCTTATCACTAGCTTAGTTATAAATAGGCACTAATCCGGAAGTGCAGAAAATATGGATTGAGGTGTCACAGGGTAGTTAGACCACGTGTATCTTCTAAAATAATTCTATCAAGGGGATTTCCCAAAAGATTGTTTAAAGTCAGATCCCTGAGATTGTGAGTCAGACGTGGGAAGAGATAGAATATACGAGAGAAGGTTACACAGGGTAGTTTGACCAACTTGTATATCAATTAAACAAGGCGCAAAAGTGGATTTTTTTTTTAAACAGGATCTCTAGATGTAGCATAAGGAATACGTAAATAGAATCTCACAATAAGTTGTAACAACGTACATGGATGTGAAAACACACCATAATGACAATAGGAAAACAAAATACAGATCTAGATATTAGATAGGACTATATGTCACATCAACAACATTATGATAATAAAACTAACGAGCATGAAGACGTGAGTAGCATATTCAATTTGCTACTGCTCAAACTTTTCTAGTGCATCCATGAAGCTGAAGATTGGTAAGAACTTAAAAAGCATAATTGGAATTAAAAAAGTGTAGAGGGAAGAAGATGAAAGGAGTGAATGTGAAGGATGTGGTGATATTTCTATTTATAGAAAGGAAATGGAGCCGTTTTCTGACCGTTTCGGTGGCTGGTCTATGACCATTTTATGACCGTTGTAGATCGTTAGTTGACGGTAAAATTTTCTGTTATGTGTGACGTCATTTTTTTAAGTGAAAATTTTATTGATAATGATTAATAACGAATTTTACAAATAATTATGACAAGCGTGCAGCAAGCTGCGCCGCAAGTCCTTTCTGAATAGCAAATCCTATCCTTCTAAAAATAAACTTGTTAGAACCAGCTGTCATAATGTTACTGTCCATAACTTTCTAAAGTCTCTTGAGTAGCTCAACAGACTGTTGTTCCAAGAACCCAAAAGTGTTGAAACTGAACGGAATAAAACAATGTTGGTTAGCCCTACAAGCTTCCCCATGCTTCTCCATCTTCCCTGTTGCTGCCCTCTTAGCAGCTTCTCCCACCTCAAAGTCACCATTCCCCAACCCTACCAATGGAGAGACTCTAGTTACATCAACACATGCATGTTTTCCCCTGGACCAACTGTAAATCAAGACATCCGCAGGCCGAAGTGTCGATCTGCCCTCATTCACATCAGTGAGAAAGTTAATAGGAGCTTCTTTCTTCATTTGTACCCCAGCCCTCCAAAATGCATCACACAAAATGTCTCTAACATGATTATGTTAGTATTTAAAACCAAGAAAGTGTCTACAATGTGCTGCATGGTCCCGAAAAGCATATAATCTACTTTTTTTGCATACAGGGCAAAGACCCCCGTCAGAGTATAGAGGAATCATAAGACGGTACCTGAGAATGGCACGATAC